>NC_136879.1:6400998-6793498 GCF_949152265.1 Phoxinus phoxinus | reverse complement strand
GCCTTTTTCCCTCATAAGACCCTTCCATCGGTGAAAAGCCACACGCTCAAGTTAGTGACGACACGCGCTGTGTGTTCACTGTCGGCTACGGTAGAAACATGACGTCATGGTATGTCGAGCTTCATAGAAGGGGGTGCCCGCGGTTATGTAGATATAAATGACTCATTCTAAGGTAATAAAAACATAACGGTTCATTAAGTAAGGTCTTTATACACCACTCGTTGGGAGCAGCTGGGGTTAGGGGTCTTGCTCATGAACACCTCGACACTTGGTCAAACCTTCCGGTTTGTAGACAACCTACATGAACCACTGAGCCCTCTCTCTCTCTCTCTCTCCTCCAGGTATGGTGAAGTTCCAGCCGTCGCTGTGGCCGTGGGACTCGGTGCGTAATAACCTGCGCAGCTCTCTCACGGAGATGTGTGTGCTGCACGACGTGCTCAGTGTGCTCAAGGACAAGAAGTACATGACGCTCGACCCCGTGTCCCAGGATCCCTCAGTGGGAAAGGTCAGTTTATTCTGTGGTTCTTAAGTTATCTTAAGGTAAGATCTGACGAGTTAATTTAGGGTTTTTCACAAATTTGTATTACAGAACCAAATCTTAAGTTGATTTAGGATTCTTATATTATCTTTTACAAAATCTCATTTTATCTGTAATTAGGAAAACTCAACTGTTTAACTCTGGGGGAGTTGTAAAATGAGCCTATTTCCAAAAAAAGTGGAGTATCCCTTTAAGTGTCATTCGCTCAATTATGACATTTATAAATCAAATATGACTTTATGACACCTTGACATATACCAATACAACATAACCTGTCAGTCATAACAATTTGACATTACCAAGACAACATAAATATGTCATAAACATAGCAGATTAATGATCAAGCTTAAGACACCACTTAGCTTTATGGGTTAACATTACATTAAACTGTCATGTGGTTGGTTTGACATTGGCTGTCATGCGGCCATTATAATTGTGTCAGGAATGTTTTTCTTGACCTCAACTACAGTGGTACACATTTAATTTGTCATTAAAATGTTATAATGGCCTCATGACAGCCAATGTCAAAACCAACCACATGACAGTTTAAAACGACAGTTTTTTAAAACAAAAACGAGGTCGGGCGAGTTGGAAGAGTTGCTTTTTTTTTCAACTGCAAAATCGCGAGGCATCCACGTTCGGTGTGCTACGACTAAGTCGCTGTTTGTCGCTAGTCTCTGTACTGCGAGTCGCTTGTGGGCGTTCGTAGTGCTGTCACTCTAATGTTATAGGTATCTATATATACCATCACAAGTGATATATACAACTATATAATTTTAATTTGACTTGGAATACGGCTCAAAATAATTAAAAGTAACAGTATGCTGTTGGGAGAGTGTGTTTATATTACCACAGCAGTGTTCAGTGGATTAAATCATTAACTAGATTAACGATTGATCAATCAATAAACTAAACTCATACTGTCATAAATTACTAGAACGTCATTCGAATTTGACAAATAATCAATTTTCTTGTCCCTAATAGTCAACATAATGTAGAGGAAATTGAAAAGTGAACTACAGCAGTGCTAAAATTACAACACTCAAACTATAAATGTATGAATTAAACTCACCGAGACTGTCGACCGTTTCTTTTCCATGCGTCATTTATTATATCCATGAATGTGATTACAGTCAAATCATATAAAACAGTGAAATCGCCCTCGAACTCTTGTCTCGCCTGCACTCGAGACGGTGGCGGGAGCTCCACTAAAGTCTTCTTTCCTATTGGTTGTCGCTTGTGAAAATCAGTCGCGTTGCTTGACACGCCCACATTCTGCCGCCAGCGGTCACTGTCGTCGTGAGTCGCCAGCACTGTTGAAATGAATGGGGTCGCGTCGCTGCGTGCCGCTGGCGGTGTGATCGGGGCCTTAGGCTGCTTCTGTCCTGTAGGATTGTAAAGTTCGGATGTCTCTGCTGTCGTGTCCAGACGCCGCAGGTCTTCCAGCTGCTCAGCAAGAAGAAGTCTCTGGCCACGGCTGCGCAGCTGCTGCTGAGAGGAGCCGAGAAGCTCACCAAGTCTGTGGTGGAGAACCAGGAGCAGCGCCGGCAGCGCGACTTCAACTCTGAGCTGCTGCGCCTGCGCTCGCAGTGGAAACTGCGCAAAGTCGGGGACAAGATCCTGGGGGACCTCAGTTACCGCAGTGCCGGTAATGCAGTGGTTTGATCAGTTAGTGCTGGGCGGTATGAGCAAAAAATTATATCACTGTATTTGTCAAAATTATACCAGTTTCATGGTATAAGATGGTATTTTTTTTCTTCAAGCATGACTGGGTGTTAACCACATTTGCTACTGATTGAGAGAGGGATTCTGCAGTAGATTGACTCTGCCCCCATGTTACTGTCATCCGCGAATATTGTAGAGGAATCCCACACTAGTATTAATACAGGTTTGCACGGCTGTTTATAAAGAGCTGCCAGCAGGAGGCGCTGTAGGAGCGGCCGAAATAACGGTTTCCACGGCAACGGCTGAACACAAAACAGTTCAGCGCTCATAAACACTGCTTTATCAGGAACGATACAGAACGATTCAAATGAAATAACATATCGAAACTTTTCTAAAGACAGTCAATTCCCTTCAAAGATGCATTCATATAAAAACACGCGGGCCGTGTTTTGACTTAGACTCATATTTTGAGTGATAAGGTGAACGATGTTGACTTAAATGTATGGATTACAGCCTATCATGTTCAGTTTATTCAAATAAATAAATATAATCTGCAGTATTTGTCATAAAAGGGATGATGTTTTCATATGGTTATAAACAGCATTTCCTCCTAAATGTGAAGATTATGAACATACGAGTGCTGAAGTGTTTAAAGGGATAGTTCACCCAAAAATGAACATTATCCCATAATTTACTCACCCTCAAGCCATCCTAGGTGTGTATCACTTCCTGCTTCCAGACGAACACAATCAGAGGTGTATTAGAAATATCCTGGCTCTTCCCAGCTTTATAATGGCAGTGAGTAGCGCCTGATGTCTTGGGCCGGAACTCGACGCTATAGTTTATAAAGGTATAAATATGAATATTTTCCGTACACAAGCACATGGCTTCGCTTCAGAAGGTCTTTATTTAACCCTCTGGAGTCATATGGATTACTTTTATGATGGATGGATGCACTTTTTTGGACTGGACAATCTCAGGGACCATTCAGTCCCGTTATAAACCTGGGAAGAGCCAGGACATTTGTCATATACCTCTGATAGTGTTCGTCTGAAGGAAGAAACTCCTCGGATGGCTTGAGGGTCAGTAAATCATGGGCTAATTTTCATTTTTGGGTGAACTAACCCTTGAATACGTGGCGCTGTGGTTTCAGGCTCTATGTTCCCGCATCACGGCACGTTTGAGGTCATCAAGAACACGGACCTCGACCTGGACAAGAAAATCCCCGATGATTATTGCCCGCTCAACGTGCAGATCCCCAGCGAACTGGAGGGGTCCGCGTACATTAAGGTAAAATTCAAGAATAGCAGTGATGTAACTTGCCTGACATCAGATGTTGTTTTCCCCAAGATAAAGTGTGTGTCTTTGCGCAGGTGTCCATTCAGAAACAGTCTCCGGATATCGGAGACCTCGGCACCGTCAATCTCTTCAGAAGACAAGCTAAAGCTAAACCCGGTAACTCAGCTGCTGATAAATGCTGCGGTCAAACTACACTCGCATGTGCTGCTAGATATTGCCAATCATTATAACTCAATATATGGGAAATTTTACTGTTCTCTTTAAACACTCATTAAAAGTTCGCCTGAAAATGAAAATACTTTCATTGTTCTGTAGAGATTTCTGTGAGATACTTTATAGAATGGATGTCACCAAATAGTTTTGGCCACAATTGACTTCCATTTTATGGACAATTATATTATTAAAGATGGCATTGTTTATTTTTGGGTGAACTGTGTCCGTAGGTTTCCACGACGTGCCAGTCGGTTTCATTAAGAACTATTTGTTCACTTTATTAACCGTGGAGGTTTTGAATGGCAGAGCGAATGCATGTTTGTGTTCTTCTCTACTGGACGCAGATGCTCTTGGGTGTAAATGGTGAATCATGTCTGATCTGATCATGTTCTCCTCTCTCAGGCTCTCAGATGTGGCATTTAAAGCTCGAAGCTGCCCAGAATGTGCTGCTGTGTAAGGAGATTTTTGCCCAGCTCTCACGTGAAGCCGTTCAGATCAAATCCCAGATTCCTCACATCGTCGTCAAGAACCAGATCATCTCGCAACCCTTTCCTGGTACTTACCTGTACAGTTCATCATTTAGCTTTTATCCACAGCTGCTTACAAATGAGCAAGAGCAACATGACAAGCCACACACACACACACACACACGGCATCTGAACACTGGGGCTCTGTTCATGGATGTATTTATTAGGGGCGTGCGATATAGCGATTTTAATCGTCCACGATCTGCTTTTGAAGAAATATCATAGTATCGTGTTATTTCTACATCGTGTTATTCTATCGGTTGCAGTTCTGTCGCCTGTCTCATCATACTGTACAACTCGACATACATAAACACCGCACTCGTTAATGCAGAGGCACGGGAAACTGCAACTCACAAAAGTTCATTAATGTACTTTAATGCCGGTTAAACATTCAAGTCAAGTCTTTTATTGTCAGATGCACAGAACAACACACGGTTAACTGGCACTGAAATTCTTATGACAAGACGCCGCATAGTAACCTGACATTACATAACATATAATATACTAGGTGCAAACAGGTAACTAAAGTGACAGTGTACAAATGACTAAAGAAAAGTGAAGAGAGATGGTCATTGTCCATTTAGGAGCTTGATCTATAGAAGTTAGTGAGGATGACTGGGCTTCTCCGTGCCAAACTTCTTCAGTCTCCTCAAGAAGAATAGGCGTTTCCGGGCCGCTTTGACCACCGTCTCCGTGTCAGCAGACACAGGTCATTGCTGATCTTGACCCCGAGTAACTCAAAACAGCTGACCTTTTCCACTGCAGATCCATTGATGTGCAGGCGTACATGCTCCTCCCTCTGTCTCCTCCTGAAGTCCACAGTCATCTGCTTAGTTTTGCTGACATTGAGAGAGAGGTTGTTTTCTTGGCACCATGTCACCAGAGTGTCGACCTCCTCTCTGTAGGCCGACTCCTCTCCGTCAGAAATGCAGCCCACAATAGTTGTATTCGCTGCTGATGCGCTGTTCTAACGTGCACTTTCCTGAGCGCTTACACCCGAAGCGCAAGAACTAGTCTGTTAAACAGCGCCTGGATACTGGACTAAGTTATCTCATTGCGCTAATACTGTCAAAAACACACACGGTTTACGTATACAGAGTTGGTTATGTCTAAAGTGAAAGCAAAGATTTGAGAGAAAATCTAGTGCTTGTGTCATATGCGTGTATATGAAATGTGAATGAATGTTTTAAGACCTATAGTTATATTTAGGGCTAGTTATCGTTATTTATTTTTTAACATGAGTTTAATACCATGAGTTTGAATCCGGGTTCCTGAACGATACTTTTTCCGATACCAATTTTATGAGCGGATAATGTAATAGCAGAGGCTGTAACATTGATGTGAAGAGGCAAGGCAAGGCAAGGCAAGTTTATTTATATAGCACATTTCATACACAGTGGTAATTCAAAGTGCTTTACATAGAAGAAATAAAAATAAAAATAATTACATAGATAATAAAAGAAATAAGAATAATTAAAACAGTTTAGAAAATAAAATACAGTGCAAACAGTCGGACGAACAGTGGCACAGTGCTCATTCAGTAAATGCAAAGCTAAACAGTGGTAATTCAAAGTGCTTTACATAGAAGAAATTAAAATAATCAAAAGAAATAAGAATAATTAAAACCGTGTCTGAGATGGAAGCGATTGAGCAGGTTTGCGGTGCCACTGGACCTAATCCAGGGACGTCCTCTGCTGGGGTGGTGTACCACACCAGTATTGCCCCACTGGGCCCCCACAGAGCACGTTTCACTTTTGCTGTTTTAAACAAACAGCGAACCTCTATACTCTCCATAGTATAGCTAATCTTCACTCGCCTCGTCGGAGTGAAGCTCTCCCGTTCCCCTTCAAAATCTCTTCCAATCAGACAGCCCTAAAAATTAATAAAATCTTCCTGAATCACAGTTTGGAAAATAAAATAAAAAAATAAAATACAGTGCAAACAGTCGGACGTATTTTATATCGACCGGTAGCTATTATAGATCTTTCTTTTAAAAGGATCTTCTTACGACTTACATGCATCAACTTTCTTATCTCTTTCAATCTTCTTACCATCTATCAACTTTCTATTCTCTTTCAATCTTCTTACGACTTGCCATCTATCAACTTCCTTTTCTCTTTCAATCTTCTTACGACTTGCCATGTATCAACTTTCTTTTCTCTTTCAATCTTCTTACCATCTATCAACTTTCTATTCTCTTTCAATCTTCTTACGACTTGCCATCTATCAACTTCCTTTTCTCTTTCAATCTTCTTACGACTTGCCATCTATCAACTTTCTTTTCTCTTTCAATCTTCTTACGACTTCCCTGTATCAACTTTCTATTCTCTTTCAATCTTCTTTAATTCTTTAATTCTTTAATTCTATCAACTTTCTATTCTCTTTCAATCTTCTTACGACTTCCCTGTATCAACTTTCTTTTCTCTTTCATTTACTTGCACATTCTTTTCACTTTCCTTAGCCCAGCATTCACATTCTTAGCTCTTTCTCAGACTAAAACTTTAATATCGAACAGTAGCACAATGCTCATTCAGTAAATGCAAAGCTAAACAGATGTGTTTTGAGTCTGGATTTGAATGTGGCTACTGTAGGAGCACACCTGATCTCTTCTGAAAGCTGGTTCCAGCTGCGGCTGGCATAATAGCTAAAAGCGGACTTGGTATTTCTAGTTGATGTGATCCTAATGATCTCAGTGATCTGTTGGGTTTATATTCAGTGAGCATATCTGCAATGTATTTAGGACCTAGGCCATTAAATGATTTATATACCAGTAATAATACTTTAAAATCAATCCTAAATGTGACTGGAAGCCAGTGTAAAGACCTGAGGACTGGTGTGATGTGTTCAAATTTTCTGGTTCTGCTCAGGATCCTGGCGGCAGCGTTCTGTACGAGCTGCAACTGTCTTATGGTCTTTTTGGGAAGGCCAGTAAGGAGTCCATTACAATAATCCACCCTGCTGGTGATGAAAGCATGCACAAGTTTTTCTAAGTCCTGACTGGAAACAAAGCATCTAATTCTAGCAATATTTTTCAGATGATAATATGCTGATTTGGTTATTGCTTTGACATGACTACTGAAGCTAAGGTCTGACTCTAGAGACACACCAAGATTCCTGACTTGATTTTTAGTTGTTTGACCTCTAGAGTGGAGGTATGCGTTCACCTTGAGAACTTCATCTTTGTTTCCAAACGCAATGACTTCAGTTTTGTCTTTGTTTAACTGAAGAAAGTTTTGGCACATCCAGCTGTTTACTTCATCAATGCATTGGAACAGGGAGTCAATGGGGCTGTAGTCGTTTGGCGATAGGGCTAAGTAGATCTGTGTGTCGTCTGCATAGCTGTGGTAAGAGATTTGGTTCTTTCTCATTATTTGGCTCATTGGAAGCATGTACAGGTTGAATAGGAGTGGCGCAAGAATTGAGCCTTGAGGAACTCCTCATGTCATGGATGTCCACTCAGACTTATGGTCTCCTATACTCACATAGTAACCTCTCTCTTCTAAGTATGACCTGAACCATTTTAGGACTATCCCAGAAAGACCCACCCAGTTTTCCAGCCTGTCAAGAAGTATGTTGTGATCGACAGTGTCAAAAGCAGCACTGAGGTCGAGTAGTACCAGCACTGATAATTTGCCTGTATCAGTATTTAAGCGAATATCGTTAATTATCTTTATGAGCGCTGTCTCTGTGCTGTGATGCGATCGGAAACCAGATTGAAAATTGTCAAAGTATCCATTCGAGCTTAAGAATTTGTTCAGCTGATTGAAAACAACTTTTTCAATGATCTTGCCAATGAAAGGAAGATTTGAGATCGGTCTATAATTGCTTAATATAGTCTTATCCATATTACTCTTTTTCAGGAGGGGTTTGACAACTGCAGTTTTCAGGGAGTTTGGAAAAGACGGGTAATTACCAAATGATATTTGCTTACATTGATAGACATCTTTAAAAAGAGCAGCTACTCCCCCACCTCTCCTACCCGCTCTGCAGACACTCATAAAAGTAAAGTTAGGAGGGGATGTTTCATTGAGGACAGTTGCACTGCAGTTGTCTTCTAGCCAAGTTTCATTTAGAAACATAAAATCCAGGTTGTATGTGGTTATTAAGTCATTGACTAGAAGTGATTTGTTTTTAAGTGAGCAGATGTTTAAAAGTGCTAACTTGACAGTCTTACTTTTTGTCCGCACAGCAGTCTTAGTTTGGCGTGTAATAGGCACCAGATTAGATGGGTTTGCTGTACGGCTTTTGAAGGCCTTAGACTTTCTATCATGTAATCGAACAGCAATAGAGAAAGATACAGGCACACAGGGTTCCCGCTTGTTCTGTAAACATTTGAGAAAGTTACTGTTATCATAGCGGGGACCCGACACATATCACTGAGAGCTGGTATCAGTTGTTTTTAGTTCACCTCGAGCCGGAGGAGGAGGGTGTGAGCCCTGTCGTTGTGGCAGAGACCGAAGAACTCTTGCAGGAGGAGGGGGAGGGCGAGCGGGGCCAGCTGGCTTTGGTGGTTTTAGGGCCTGCTGTTTTTTGGTTGATATCTGGGGGCTTGCAAAAGAGTGGGATAGTTTGGTTCCAGCATAGACCAGTTTTTCCATTTTCTCTGAGAAGCCCAGAAGTGGAGATAGAGATAGCGTGTCTGGTGAGAGGGGCTGTTGCTCTGGTGTTATTGGAGGCTGTAATATGCTGTCCTGGTTTCCCTGGCTGTTTTCCAGGAAGTCGTCCTTGGGTGCTGAGTCTTGGAGCAGTTCTAGTATGTCACAGTCTATCTGTGGTGAGCTCTGTGGGCAGGGCTCAGCTGAGATTGTGTCCGTGAGCAGAAGTTGTTGTGGCTGAGTGGTGTTATCATTGTCCTTGTGTGACGTGTCAACCGCATGTCCATTCAGGTGCTGGAGTGAAGTCCTGTGGTCATTCATACTGTATCCAGGTGTGTGCGTGCCATTCAGGTTGAGTGGATTGGCACACACTGCAGAAGGATGATTGAGGGAGAAGTAGATATTGTCCTTTAGCACTCTTGAACCAAGTTTGTTTGGGTGGAGGCCGTCCTGTTGGAACAGTTGCCTCTGACTCCAGAAAAGATTGAAGTTGTCAATGAAGTTCACTCCTTTTATATTGCAGGTTTTTTGGAGCCATGTATTAAGCCCAAGCAACCGTGAAAACCTGTTTGTTCCTCTTGCTGGGAGTGGTCCACTTATGAATGTTTGTACTTTCAGTCTTTTCAGTGTTTCAAGAAGTTCATTGAAATCCTTCTTAAGGAGTTCTGACTGCTCTTTATGAATATCATTTTTCCCACATGAATGATGAGTCGATTTGCAGTCTTATGTTTCATCAGAATGTTCTCAAGTTCCCTGTTTACATCAGAAATTGTTGCTTGTGGAAGGCAGCACGTAGTTGTATCCCTGCTACTAGTGTGTCGGATAATGGAGTCACCCACTATCAGAGTCGTGTGCTCGGCTAGGCTCTGAGCTGAGTGCCGCTGTCTGCTCGACCTTGAGCGCAGGTTAGCATCAGTGTTAGCTACTGGCTTATCCAGTCTGTGTTCGATCACATTCATCACGTTTGGAGATTCCTCATTTACATTCATTAATACTTCAAATCTATTCTCAAGATGTATAGGCGGTGGTAGGAGACCAGTGTTTGCAATCCTTGTCAGAGCCATATCTGGGGTAGAGGATGCTACTGCGGCGATATGTGATACTCGTGACAATCTGATGTCTTGAGTGCCTTTGGGTCTCGCTCCCTGTGTGTGCCATCGATTTGTAAGTCGATCGGCTTGTTTCTCTACACTCAGTATGGCCTGTGGAGGAGCAGTAGATTCATGAAACTCACCAGCTGTATGCTGAGGGCGTCCATGACGGAGCTCTGTTGTGTGTTCCGTCTGGTTTGGTGGTCCCACAAATAACTTTATTTCAAGAACTGCAATCCTTTGTAAAAGTCTGTGGCAATTGCTGCAGCAAGTAGATTCCAGAAGAGGCATTTTCTCTTATCCTTATGCAGTTGTGTTTTCTCTTCCCCGGAATGTAAACTTTCAGTGGGAGGCTGGTCGAATAAAATAATTCAGCTTTTTTGTTGTAATCCAAGCGTTTGAGCACTGTGCTGATTTGCTGGAGTTGAAATTAGTTGATAAAAGAAGATAAAATATAAAAATATAAAAGCGATAGAGCAAAGCGCGGAGCAGTAAGCAAGAGTGTCCGAACAGTAGCTGAGCAGGAAGTGAACCCAACCCAAAGAGGGGGAAACAAGAAAGCTAAACTGTTAATGCTGCCAACCTTGAGGACAAGCACACTTTACAAGATACCTAGTAATCAATTTATATCATGAAACTTATTCAACTTAACTGCAATTTATTAAAGGGGTCATGACATGGGTTTTTTTATTTATTATTATGTTCCCTTAGGTGCAATTATAGTATTACTATAGTTTTTTTTTAAATGTAGTGATTTATGACCTTTTCCCACCCTGTTTCTCATCCTCTGATTCACACAGTCTGTTTTGGGGGTGTTTTCCCTTTAAGAGTTCAGTGTTAACGCCCACTGTTATGATTGGCTAACGTCAGTGCCTATGCATCAATTATTAACGCCCCCAGCCAGAACATTTGCGGATTCAGCGTATTTAAAAAGTAGTTTAAAGTTTTAAATACATTACTTACAGTTTGCGTCGTCGTTGTTGAGCCCAGAATAGTCGGCACGGACTTATCTTTGAGCAACAGTTTTCTGGCAAAGCCAGCATCATTTTGGGATTTGTTCTCAAAACAGTCATCCTTCAAATGTATAGAACAAACGCTTAAACTAACTCTGCCGTGACTGAGACGTCCGCAAAAAATAAAGTGCATCCATTTTTCCCTGACGTCTGGATCTTTCGGCAGCGTATTCAAAGATGTTGTTTGTCCACAGCCAGGAACAGCACATCTGCGGCGTCGTAATCTCCCTGTACACAGACCCACTCGCTGTCCGTCGACTGAACACTAGTGAGGCGCGCGGGCGCGACAACGATACGAAATGAGCGTAGTTGTCTTGCGCTTAAAGCGTAGTTGTCTTGTGCTGGAGGCGGTCTATATGCAAACGCTGGTACGTCACTTCGTACCGTGACGTCACTTCTTACCATGGATCCAGAACGAGCTGTATTTAGAGCTTGATTAAATAAATGATTCGTTTATAATGGGGAGGACGTCTTAAGCTATGAAACTTGCAGGACGTTTTAAAGGTACAAAGACCTCTTATATACCAAAAGATCAAGGCAAATTTGGTTTCTCATGTCATGACCCCTTTAACAGTTTAACAAATAACATTCGTAATGTTTGTTTCTTTTCTTTTTTAGTACAAATTTCATTTTATTTTCACCCAGTTCTGTGCTTTCCGTTTTATTTTGTTTACAAGAAAATATTCTATTTTAATTCGGGATTTAAAGTTCTCCGTCGCTACGATAGATTTCCGTTAATTGCAGCGAGTCTATGACGGATTTCCGACAAATCCAGGGTTCCCGTCTGTCCTTAATGTCTTAAATTCACTTTTCATAATTTTAAGGCCATAAATAGGTTTACATTTCTCAAATAGTGTAATAAATGTCTTCATTTTAATTTGAATAGGTCTTAAATTAAAGCTACATTGTGTAGGATTTACTCCCATCTAGCAGTGAAATTGTATATGACTACCAACTGAATATTACTTTAGCCCCTCCCATTCCGAGGGCGTTTTAACTCCTACGGTGGCCTTATTATCTACTAGCAGTCGCGAGTAATCTCCTCTCGCATTCGTCACGGTGCCACTGAGCGTAAAAAGGCGAAGCTTGAATCTCCAGGTTTGTCCCTCTTTGGCTAATGTATTTTCAAGATGGAGGCGCAACATGGCTTCCGCCATTCGAGCAGCTCACCCGTATCTATTATAAATGGCAGATTCTACGCTTACGAGAATACTGGATTAGTTAGAAGTAATTATTCATTAATTAGTACATATAATTTTGAAAGAACAAATTTTTTTTTGCTAAGAATCAACTTAAAAAATGACACCGTGTAGCTTTAAGGAGAGACGAGGTGTATTCTCCCTGCTGAGGGGATGTGATCAAAGCCTGGAGTGGAGCAAAAGCACTTCCTCTCTGCACTCGAAGCGTTCTGTGATCACTCCGCTCCCGGTCCTCTCCGGGTTTTCCGGTCCCGCTCACGGAAAAACTGCTCCGTGTTCACTCCATTTTAAAAGTTAACTGTGAAAAAGTGAAAAACATGTTGTGTGTCTCTGTCTCTGAATAGCGCAGACGTGCGGCTCCGTTTCCGCGTTCATTGCATCGCGCGCTGTTACCATCAAGCCGGCGTAAACTAGTGTTTTCCTTGATGCGTCGCCACAGCCAATCACCAGCACTTGATTTGGTCACATCACACATGCTGCATGACTTTGACCAGATTAACCCCTCAAGTATCGACACTTGGAACCGAACAACAAGAATTTCTTTGATACTCAATGGTACCCGGCCCTAGTTATATAGCATGTGTTCACACCACCTCCGTTCTAGAATAACAATACATATAAAAGAACGGCAAAGTTCTATTATTTTTATTTCTACTGTAACTGTGTGTGTGTGTGTGTGTTCAGGTCTGCAGCTGTCCATCTCTCTCTGCCATTCCACTGGAGAAAAGAAAAACCAGAGAGCTTCACCGGACAAGAGCAAACCAGACGACCACCTGTATGTGTTAGAGCACAACCTCCACCAGCTCATACGAGAGGTACACACACACACACACACACACACCCCTGTATGTGTTAGAGCACAACCTCCACCAGCTCATACGAGAGGTACACACACACACACACACACACACACACACCCCTGTATGTGTTAGAGCAAAACCTCCACCAGCTCATACGAGAGGTACACACACACACACACACACACACACACACACACACCTGTATGTGTTAGAGCACAACCTCCACCAGCTCATACGAGAGGTACACACACACACACACACACACACACACACACCTGTATGTGTTAGAGCACAACCTCCACCAGCTCATACGAGAGGTACACACACACACACACACACACACACACACACCTGTATGTGTTAGAGCACAACCTCCACCAGCTCATACGAGAGGTACACACACACACACACACACACACCTGTATGTGTTAGAGCACAACCTCCACCAGCTCATACGAGAGGTACACACACACACACACACACACACACACACACACACACACACACACACACACACACCTGTATGTGTTAGAGCACAACCTCCACCAGCTCATATGAGAGGTACACACACACACACACACACACACCTGTATGTGTTAGAGCACAACCTCCACCAGCTCATACGAGAGGTACACACACACACACACACACACACACACACACCTGTATGTGTTAGAGCACAACCTCCACCAGCTCATACGAGAGGTACACACACACACACACACACACACCTGTATGTGTTAGAGCACAACCTCCACCAGCTCATACGAGAGGTACACACACACACACACACACACACACACCTGTATGTGTTAGAGCACAACCTCCACCAGCTCATACGAGAGGTACACACACACACACACACACACACACACACCTGTATGTGTTAGAGCACAACCTCCACCAGCTCATACGAGAGGTACACACACACACACACACACACACACACACACACACACACACACACACCTGTATGTGTTAGAGCACAACCTCCACCAGCTCATACGAGAGGTACACACGCACACACACACACCTGTATGTGTTTGAGCACAACCTCCACCAGCTCATACGAGAGGTACACACACACACACACACACACACACACACACACCTGTATGTGTTAGAGCACAACCTCCACCAGCTCATACGAGAGACACACACACACACACACACACACACACACACACACACCTGTATGTGTTAGAGCACAACCTCCACCAGCTCATACGAGAGACACACACACACACACACACACACACACACACACACACACACCTGTATGTGTTAGAGCACAACCTCCACCAGCTCATACGAGAGACACACACACACACACACACACACACACACACACACACCTGTATGTGTTAGAGCACAACCTCCACCAGCTCATACGAGAGGTACACACACACACACACACACACACACACACACACACACACACACACACACACACACACACCCCTGTATGTGTTAGAGCACAACCTCCACCAGCTCATACGAGAGGTACACACACACACACACACACACACACACCTGTATGTGTTAGAGCACAACCTCCACCAGCTCATACGAGAGGTACACACACACACACACACACACACACACACACACACACACCAGAGACAGCCGCTTGCGTCACCGAGTCTGAGGTGTGTGTTGCTGTAGTTCCACAAGCAGACGCTGAGTTCGGTGGTGATGCCTCACCCGGCCAGCGCCCCGTTCAGCCACAAGCGCCTGCGGATGGCGGGACCCATGGCCTACGACAAGGCTGAGATCAGCTCTCTGCAGCAGAGCGAAGGACTCCTGGAGAAGATCATCAAACAGGCCAAACACATCTTCCTGAGGAGCAGGTGCGCCACACACACACACACACACACACACACAGAAGTGTGTGTGACTACCTCTTTTCCTCAGTACGGATCATCTAGAAATCATATTTGAATACAGTGTAGTCCCTAAAACCGCCACCAGTTACGCCATGGAAGGCCACATATAAACGGAGAAACTGTGTCTGTAAAGTTCTACAAACTAAGTAGGTGTGCTTTGATGTCTGGATATTTTCTGGGATTTTGGCTATAATGACAATTACAACATTTTCACAGCTGAGTGTGTTTTTATGCTGGTTCGTGGACGGACGACTCTCAGCTTTTCATGTCCTTTATGTTCTGTACAGAATATATGTTTCTAACCCTATTAGATGTATGCGTCATCTTTGTCAAATTCTTACATTTAATTAATAAATTCGATTTATTGGACACATTCAATTCATTGACGCATTATCAATCATTATCAATCCATTTTTGCACTGCATAGATGGATTTACACATGTGACTTTTAGCTTCTCGATAATGTCAGATCACACATCATGTGTTAAATGAACAATTACAATAGTGTCGTATAGGGCTGAGGATCGATTCAGATGTTCACATTCAAATTCGATTTCCGATTCGACTCAATGAATATAGATTTAATACAAATCCTATATTTATTTATTTTTAAACGGTGAACATAAGTTTACGAGTGGTTAATTAATAAAAAGAAACAGAGCCACAAACCTGTATAGTAAACTCTTTTTATTTTAGGTACTCTTGGGTACATTAAAACCCAACTTCAAATGCATATACGGATTACAATAGACAGGATTTTGATGCAAGATGAAAAATTGATGCTGAAAATTAGAGAAGTCAGAACAGTCGAAAGCCTTGATCAATCAGGATCAGGTTATTTTATGTTAGGGTTAAAACTAACATAAAATCTCACAGCATTCACTGTAACATGGAGGCTGCAAGCCTATGATACTGGCTTTTGGGTGATAGGTGTAAATAAATATGGAAAAAATCGATTTTTGGCCTTTGAGAATCGATTTTGAATCGACCACATTTAAAAAATCGATTAATCGAAAAATCTAATTTTTTTGCCCAGCCCTAGTATCGTAGGGACACCCCTAGAGAACCGCATACATATTAGTCTGATAAACATCACAAAAAGTAACACTTAAAGAAGCTGTGCGTCCAAAATACTGTTTATTTTTATTTTATTTTTTATTTTATTTATATGGGCATGACTTCACATACATTTATTTGTTGCGTAACTTTCACTGATCATCAAGTGTTTAAATTGTAATATGTGGATCAAAGGTTTTGACCTCTGAAAAGCATCTTTTTGTCCTTGTTTCTTTCAGGACGGCTCGAACCATCGACAGTCTGGCCAGTCGTATAGAAGACCCTCAGATCCAGGCTCACTGGTCCAACATCAATGACGTGTATGAATCCAGCGTCAAAGTGCTCATCACCTCTCAAGGATACGAGCAGATCTGCAAGTACGACTAGATTACGTTGACTCAAACACATTAACGGCAGTGGCAGAGAATGCAGGCCTCGTTCATTAAAAACACCCATGACTGAGGCTGATTTGCAGCACACACCTTTGCACTGGTGTTCAGTAGTTTCCACTGGTTTGAGTGGACAGACTTCTCCCCTTTCCCACCAGAATTGGTTCGAAATGGAGCCTGTCGTGTTTCCACAGACGTGAGGAACGAACGTTACGTTGCTATGTGTTGTTCAGCTGACTTTAGCCAGTCTAAGATCAAAGCGCTTCCGGGAGTTTTGTTCTGTTTTGCTGTTCACAATACGGGAGTGATTCTAGTGAACCGGAAGCTCACATAAACCCCCGGTACCCTCACCTGTCCTTTTTGGAGATAAATTGAAACTGAAAACTTTGATTCACTCGCTCTCTCGCACACCGGGTCTCTCTTGCGTGCAGTTTTACACATTTAGATATAAACAGGGTTCGTACAAGGTACTTGAATTTGACGTTTTTTAAATTGAAGTCCTGGAAAACAGCCATATTTATGAAAAGGTCCAAATTATTGAAAGACAATATATGTGAAAGTAGTTTAATTTTATTGATAAAACAATCTTTTCACAAATTCAACGCTGCAACCCATCTCTGGAATGGATATAGAGCCATTGTGCATGGCTATGAGCTTGATATTGTTCATAAATATCCAAGTATGGGATACATCTTTCCTTCAGGTCAATCATATATTCATGGGAGAAAAAAAATCAGTTTAAAGGGATACTTCATTTAGCATTAAGCTTTGTATCAGTAGAAAGCCAGTATTATTTTCGAATTACCGTGCTCCCCCCTGCCTCATATCCCCCTGAGATGTATTTTTAGTCTGGAAAAAATCCTCATATGACGCAAAAATCGCCCATAGAGGGATCTCACTCACAGAATGTACAAATAGTGTCAGCCATCTTTTAGTTGGAAGCTAAGCTAACAGGCTCTTGTTCTGTGCAGAAAGCTGAGTAGTAGCGGTTACCATCCTCTTTTTCCCGGACATGTCCAGCCGTCGAGATCGTCCAAAATGTCCGGGATTCGGCTTTTGCTTTCTGCAGTTGTCATTCATTGTTTACATGCACAGCTTTTGTTTCCATCTAACTGAACTCATGCCGATTGGTGAATCTGAATGTAGTGTTTACATGAACGCTAAACAAGTGATCGGTTAATGTGCGTTTTAACATTGCTAAGAAAATTCCCGCTCCTCCTTGAGAGATACGAGACCAGTGCGTCTCACAGGTGCCGCTCATCAGTAATCACGCCACCGGCCTCGCGCCGTTCTCCCGCGGCCGTCAGTCTTGTCCCGCTCGCCACAGTAAACATGATGAATGGCGACTGTAGAACGCAAAAGCCGAATCCCCATTTTGGGCGACATCAAAATACCGGGCAGACTCGTCACGGAGTCTCGCTAGTAGCATAGCCTTGTTGTTTAACTGCGATCTCTTACCGGTAGGCGTGGCCTCCTAGGGCAGCGAAGCAAGTGCATTCTGGGAGTTGTTGTCTTTCAGCCCTATAAGCCAAAAATAAATTTTCTGGCTTTTCTCAGGCTTGAAGGCTCCAAATTAGGGGTGTGCCGGTTTCAGAATTGGTGATGACGGTTATGATGTGAGTCAAATGTGACGGTTCGTAACATAACCGTCGTTTTTTTTTTTTAAATCCTTAAAAAAAAAAAAAGCAATGAACATGCTTTGTTTTTAATAAATCACACACACACTAAACAAATCCTTTTAAAAACGTAGGCTGCTTAAATTATATAAGAGCTGCATAAAAATGAATGAGTAGGCCTAAATTACAAATGATAAAATCTACATACCTTTATCAAAGAAAAAAAAAGTCGAACAACGATTGTTGTGATAATACCTTAATTAAACTAACTAAATACAGGAAACAAAAAAAGTGCAATGACATTTTAAATTCCTAATCTTTTTCGACTTCAAAGTTCCGTGACAGGAACACCAACATGTTCACTTTACTCGGTTTTAGTGACGATCTGACAGGGGTGGCTAAACACTCGCTCTGATGCTGTGCTTGTAGCACAAATACACATGTATTTACGTGCCAATTTTGCTAAGAGCGGATAGCGTGTGTCTCCCCACCATGCTAGTGGATTAGCCGTAGAGTCAATTGGTTCTTCTTGGAGATAGCGGGTTAACTCCGTGTCAGCGCGCGCTCTGATCGGTAAAGGGGCAGATATTTCAGACCTCCGTTTATTAGGGAGATCTCCAAGATTTCTCAAAGCCGCACCCGTCTAGAAAGGATGTAGCAAAGATATTTAATGCTAATGCATGAGGCATAGGCATAGTTTCATTCATTTACGATGAGATGCGCTCTAGTTCACAACGCAATGCAAGTGAACGCGGCGCGCCGGCGCCTCAATGTCACGGTTATTATATTGTCTGCTATATTATTAAATACATGCAATTGGTTGATGAAACATTTATTAAAATTAAGGTACAATTTGTACAAAACGAAATTCGCTTTAAGGAAAGGCTTACAAAGCAAAACTTATATGAAGTGGTAAAAATCATTTCTGACGATTTACAAAACAAAACTTCATTAACCCTTGTGCATTGTTCAAATTCCCATCCTTTCGTTATGTTCGTGGCTGAAAACAGCCACTACTTTAAACTGCTGTAAAAATTGATCAGATAAATATTTTTTTGCCATTTTTTTTGCATAAATCTATTAATCAACATCAGTCCTGTTCAAAACTACTAAATGTTTAAAAAAAAAATCAAGATTTTAACTCTTTAATTGCCAAATTCATAAATTATGTCACTGATTTGGGAGGGGGAAAAACACAAAATTACTTATTTTCAATATAAAATGTGATTGTGGACTGGATTTTTTTTTACCTTTTATCACAGTCTTAGACATGTCAAAGATTAGAAACAACATTGGTTTTGATGCATTGTTAGTTTTTGTGCAGCATCAGATTTTAACTTTTTCTCCCTCATTTACTGTTCGTGGCTGTTTTTGCCCCATTGACTTCCATTATAACCACATTTTTTGATTGCAAAGCCATGACACCATAAAATCATGCATTTTTGATTGTTGGTGGTTTTCCCTGTTGGGAAGAGGTAAAATTTGTAATTTTTACTGTTGATAACCAGGTGGCACCATTAACCCTTTATATAGGCCTGTGCAAAAAAAAGCTTAGTTTCTGGCTTTTACATGGAGTTATATGGAGTATAATAGCATAATAAAGTGTGTGTGTGTGTGTGTGTGTGTGTGTGTGTGTGTGTGTGTGTGTGTGTGTGTGTGTGTGTGTGTGTGTGTGTGTGTGTGTGTGTGTGTGTGTGTGTGTGAGAGAGAGAGAGAGAGAGAGAACTCACCTTGATGCGTCTGAGAAAATCAAAATATGCACTACATGGAGTAAACAAAAACAAAGTAAGTGTATTTATGCATCTGCCTTTTGATAATGAGAAATGCAGACTAAACAAAAACTAAGCAAGGGGATTTGAACACTTGCATGCAAGCCTGCTGGTCATTTGATGGTGAGAAGAGCAGGCAACATGAGAAAGGGCTTGACTTGTAGTGAAGTTCTAGAGATGATCATGCAGCCTGACCCCTCCAGCGAGCGGCAGGATGTATCGTCTTCTCCCTCTGACACCACAGACTCAGGAGAGGCAGATCCTGATTTGGATGTGGCACCCTCATCATCCTCTCTAGCTTCCACTGAAGGGGAGGAGGATTCGGAGGATCCTGGGTCTGGGTGGATTGGGAGAAACGGCGAAGTGTGGTTTTCCACCAACGCGGAGACAACTCCCTTTCTTCAGCCTGCCAGAGGCGTGACTCCAGGGCCGACGCGCTATGCCATCGCGAGGGGCCATAACATCGATTCTGTGTTCAATCTGTTTTTTACGGGCGCCGCACAATGAGAAACTGGACCGGGGTGGACTCCACAGATCTCCGTGCATACATGGGGCTACTGATTTTGGCCGGCGTCTACAGGTCCAGAGGGGAGTCCACACGTTGCCTGTGGGATGATCGTAGTGGTCGTGCGATTTTTAGAGCCACCATGTCACTCTCAAGATTCAAGAAATCAGCAGAGCTCTGCGTTTTGGAGGTTGGTCATGCTGACAATGAGGTCAATCATCTCGTCGGCCCTGGAGTCACGCCTCTGGCAGGCTGAAGAAAGGGAGTTGTCTCCGCGTTGGTGGAAAACCACACTTCGCCGTTTCTCCCAATCCACCCAGAACCAGGATCCTCCGAATCCTCCTCGCCTTCAGTGGAAGCTAGAGAGGATGATGAGGGTGCCACATCCAAATCAGGATCTGCCTCTCCTGAGTCTGTGGTGTCAGAGGGAGAAGACGATACATCCTGCCGCTCGCTGGAGGGGTCAGGCTGCATAATCATCTCTAAAACTTCACTGCAAGTCAAGCCCTTTCTCATGTTGCCTGCTCTTCTCACCATCAAATGACCAGCAGGCTTGCATGCAAGTGTTCAAATCCACTTGCTTAGTTTTTGTTTAGTCTGCATTTCTCATTATCAAAAGGCAGATGCATAAATACACTTACTTTGTTTTTGTTTACTCCATGTAGTGCATATTTTGATTTTCTCAGACGCATCAAGGTGAGTTCTCTCTCTCTCTCTCTCTCTCACACACACACACACACACACACACACACACACACACACACACACACACACACACACACACACACTTTATTATGCTATTATACTCCATATGACTCCATGTAAAAGCCAGAAACTAAGCTTTTTTTTGCACAGGCCTATATAAAGGGTTAATGGTGCCACCTGGTTATCAACAGTAAAAATTACAAATTTTACCTCTTCCCAACAGGGAAAACCACCAACAATCAAAAATGCATGATTATATGGTGTCATGGCTTTGCAATCAAAAAATGTGGTTATAATGGAAGTCAATGGGGCAAAAACAGCCACGAACAGTAAATGAGGGAGAAAAAGTTAAAATCTGATGCTGCACAAAAACTAACAATGCATCAAAACCAATGTTGTTTCTAATCTTTGACATGTCCAAGACTGTGATAAAAGGTAAAAAAAAATCCAGTCCACAATCACATTTTATATTGAAAATAAGTAATTTTGTGTTTTTTCCCCTCCCAAATCAGTGTCATAATTTATGAATTTGGCAATTAAAGAGTTAAAATCTTGATTTTTTAAAAAACATTTAGTAGTTTTGAACAGGACTGATGTTGATTAATAGATTTATGCAAAAAAAATGGCAAAAAAATATTTATCTGATCAATTTTTACAGCAGTTTAAAGTAGTGGCTGTTTTCAGCCACGAACATAACGAAAGGGTAGTGAATTTGCCCAGAGTGTACTGTTAAGTTTTTGAAAATTTTCAAAGCATTTTCCTAAAATATGTGTAAAAATAAGCTTTGTCACCAAAAATCATTCCATTTGCTGAAACACGGAAAAAGTTATGGCCAAAATAAGACTCAAAAATACCCCATAGTGGCTGAAAACAGCCCCAACAGCACATAAGGGTTAAGTGGTAAAAACCATGTCTCCCGATGTATTGCGCATATTATGATGCTATCTAAAAAATTATAATTTTTTTTTTTTTTTTTTTTATGTTTGTAAAAAATATTTTAATAACACGGTTTTGGCGGTTATAGAGTTCTAATGACGGTGTTTAACTATAACCGTCGGTCTCACGGTTATATACTAACCGTCACACCCCTACTCCAAATTCAAAAATAATTTCACATTTCTACTACATAAATGACCCATTTTAAATACACATTCATCTTTACAGAGGTGAAGTATCCCTTTAAATAAGTAAAGCTGTATCTTTGTCAGTATTCATTCAATGGTTAAATTTACCGCAGTCATTGCATGTGCTGCACTTTATTTGTACCATTTTGTTTTATTAGTTTATTTTTGTCTATCTGTTTACCTTTTTAGAATTTGAAAGATAATAAAGTCCTGGATTTCATTTGACAGTGCCTTTACGAACCCAGTAGTGCAATGTTTTTACATTGTGTTCAACCGGTCCTCTGTTTGAGACGGCACGTTTTTAGGGCTGGAACTGAACCGATCTTTCTGACATGAGCTAGACGGACATCTGACTATAGCCTAGTGACTGCTGTACTATAGTAACCACAGTATTATGCTCCTCGTGTTGTTAGGTGCAAACCTGCGTTCTGTGCGTTTACTAAAAAGTAAAAACATTGTGAAATTGGACAAACAGTGAAACTGAAGCGCTTCTCCTCATCCAGGTAAATGAACACAACGGCTCAGCGTTAAAAGGACATTTTGATTGACATCACAGTGTAGGGCTGCTCGATTATGGCAAAAATCACAATCATGATTCTTTTTGGTCAATATTAAATTCACAGTTATTTAACATGATTATTAGTTATTATTATTATTATTTCACGAGTCATTTTAAATATCAGTGAAATTTCACAATTATCGATGATAAAATCAACACTAGGTTAACTGATGTTAGAAAAAGGTCCTCAAAAAAATTACAGAAGTTAACGGGCAGCAATACAATAAGAACAAAGAAACTTATTACAAACAAAACGGACAAATGCATACAAAAGAATGAAAATGCTAATTAAATAGTGTTTTTCAGGAAGATGTATTCAGATAAAAATGTAATAATTAAATGTAAAACACTGCAGTGTCTACTGTCCACATTAAATATAGATGAATCCTTACTAAAGCTACTTGTTCTTCAGGTAAGATCAGTGAGTGATTCTCCTTTGTCATTTGTTGTTTATCATTGACAGACAGGTTTATTAGGCTGCTGTCGCTTCAAAAGAGCGGATGCACGGATCCAATATACTGATACACGCACGTTTCTTTCTCAGCTGTGTATGTTTACTGAACACATAGCCCACTGTGTTTACGTGAATACTCTTCAAAAAGGTGTTTTTACATTTTTGTGTGTACGCGTTTAGCCGCGTATCCAAAGCCCATTTTCTTACCCACTTTCGGCTTCATCTCGGAGCAGAAATCCGCCTGGGGAACGGTCTCTTTTGCGGCTTAATGCGCTGTAAATAACTCTGTTTAATATCAGTTTAGCAACAGTGGACCGCATTTACAACACACTTATTTGGATGTTAAGTTTGGGCTTTTAGGGAGGAACGAAGCGCACCGCTGTGAAGGAAAGGAGGACAGAATGGGGAACAATAATCGCTTTACCTTGATAATCTTTTCACAATCATCGGAAGCCAAATTCGAAATCTAAAATCTATTACGAATAATCACACAGCCACATCACAGAGTTTAAAGGTATGTTGGTTTACAGTCAAAGAGCCAGAACCAGAATTGATCAATTTACTATAATTCTGACTCTTGTCTAAATGTAAGAAGTTTTACTCCGGATAGTTTGCAGTTTCATCAACAGAAGGCAGTTAAGAAGATCTACAGTTAAGAAGATCACAGCAGTTTTACCCCTCACCAAGGTCTAAGCTACGTCCTTGCTTCAGATTGAGAAATTGGCTGAGAAGTAGATAAACATGGTAATTTCCACACATTTACAGATAGACTGAGGCATATCTCCATCGATTATGCAGCTGACGCTCGGACCCTGGAGTGACCTTACAAGTCGCATATTTGTATTGATGGTCCAAACTCAGTCAATCTTCAATAATGCCAGTGGTTCCTTAACCTGTGACCAAAAAGACTAACACACACACACACACCGACACACAGCTTGTCCAAAGGTTGGATTTGGCCAGGCTCTAACTATAAACAGGAGAGTTGTCTCAAAACATCAAGATAATGCGTTCTTTCTCTCAAGGAGAGAACACTCCAGTCTAACTGGAAAGCAAGGCTTTGACTGAGAAATGGACCCTTAAACTATAGACTTCATTGACCCTTGTGTTCTAGTTGTCAGAGTACCCTAGAAAAGCAGATGTATGTATTGACACATGTTGAAGACCTTTCTCAAACACAAAACATCTTTCCATACTTCATTTCTGGAAGCTAAATGAGCAAGCACTGTTACTGCCTTCAGATATCAAATACAGATATTAGAGAATACATGGAAAACTTCTATAACAAAGTAAAATCTCACAAGCCTAGAGAAGTCATGTGATGTTTAGAAGGATAAATATTGATTAATACCTTGATTATAATCCCTCGTTACACATTGAAGCAGCAGTTTGTTCCAGAATCCACAGCTGTCAGTGCCGATGTGTGAATGCTGTTTAACCGGTAAACAGACGGGACACTGTTGCTCGTGTGAACGGCACAAAGGTCAATCTGGTAATTGTACGTTAATTTACCGGGTTTAATGTGTGGAAGGTGCTTATGATGGCACCTAGTTGGAGGATATTAAACACATTTGATATTTGAGCAACAGTGATCATAAAACCATGAAATGAGTCTAGCATAAATAGCATTTTCTGCACAGTTTTAGAAATAGTTTACTCACACATTTGTTCTGCTCCGGTTTCCCTCTGATTAGTTAATACTAGCACTCAGTTGTGTGTGTGTGTGTGTGCAGGTCGATCCAGCTGCAGCTGAACATCGGTGTGGAGCAGATCCGAGTGGTGCACCGGGACGGCCGCGTCATCACGCTGTCACACCAGGAGCAGGAGCTGCAGGACTTCCTGCTGTCACAGGTGCTCGCGCTCACGTTTGAGGACGCACAAGCTCTTCGTGCGGCGCTAATCATCTGTGTGTGTGTGTGTGTGTGTGTGTGTGTGTGTGTGTGTGTGTGTGCAGATGTCGCAGCATCAGGTTCATGCAGTGCAGCAGCTGGCTAAAGTCATGGGCTGGCACGTGTTGAGTTTCAGTAATCACGTGGGCCTCGGCCCCATCGAGAGCATCGGGAACGCCTCCGCCATCACGGTCGCGTCTCCCAACGGAGAGTACGCCATCTCAGGTGCACAAACAACACACATCTACACATGCAGTGCTCTGGGTTCAGTGCAGCTCCGGTACACCCATGAACACAGTGTTTACAGTAATAGAAACCAAGAGGATTTTAAAACTACTGTTGTCATATGTACCGATTTAGGTACCAAGTCGGTACTGACATTTTTTTAAATGTTATGGTACCAGCATTTCCCTCTTAGCATTTTGAGCGCTGTTGAACGGGTTCTTAAACACCTCTGATTGGCCATTACGTTCATGCGCTCAACGTGTATGTCTGTGATTGGCCATTGTGTTCACTCTCAAAATACATGCCTGTGATTGGCCATTGTGTTCACTCTCAAAATACATGCCTGTGATTGGCCATTGTGTTCACTCTCAAAATACATGTCTGTGATTGGCCATTGTGTTCTCTCTCAACATATATGTCTGTGATTGGCCATTGTGTTCACTCTCAACATATATGTCTGTGATTGGCCATTGTGTTCTCTCTCAACATATATGTCTGTGATTGGCCATTGTGTTCACTCTCAACATATATGTCTGTGATTGGCCATTGTGTTCTCTCTCAACATATATGTCTGTGATTGGCCATTGTGTTCACTCTCGACGTGCGTGCGTGCGTGCGTTTGAAGCCAGGAATGGTAAGAGAACATCATGCTTGGTACTTTATTCCAAACCTTCAAGACAAAAGTTGTTTCTCGCGCCGAAAGTTTAAATCCTGTCTGGCTAGTGCGCTTCTCGTAATGTTTACTCATTATTTCATTAGGCGGAGAGAAGACACTCTTGTGGCTGTTTGAACACATGAGCATTTACTCTACGAATGTGTTTTCTGCTAGATCTGGAAGTGGTTAAAAGTGGACAAGCTCAAAACACTTTAGACCCCGTTTACACCTGTATTTAGCGTCGTCCACTTGTGATCCAAATGATCAAAACGCATCTTAATACCAGATGTAAACAGGGCCATTAAAAAGTTGCTTTTACCTCTTCTTTTTTTTAATCCTATGGCAAAAACAAGCTTGCACACAGATGCTGTAGGAGGAGTTAAAGTGTAACCCTGTGCTTGAGTGTGTAGCTCATGTCTCCTGTCTGTCGGCCTGTAGTGCGCAACGGTCCCGAGAGCGGCTGTAAGGTGCTGGTCCAGTTCCCGCGCAGTCAAGCCAAAGAGCTGCCCAAGAGTGACGTGGTGCAGGACGGCAAGTGGACCCACCTGAGGGGTCCTTACAAGGAGGTGCACTGGGGCCGCATGGAGGGACGAAACTTCGTTTATAAGATGGAGCTGCTAATGGCCGCACTGACACCGTGTCCCTGAAGCGCATCGCTTGTTGCCTCTTCTCTCTCGGTCTCACACTCCTTTGACATGTTGCTTTTCCCCGATTGCTCACGCTGTGAGATCTCATCTGTAAATGACTCCTGAAGTGCTCTTGAGCTTCAAGCATGGAGTTGACAAGACATTTTTCTAAGAAAAGGCCAACGATGGCCAAAACACTTGTTGGAAATAAAACATTTGTACTTAAAGCTATGCAGTTTTCTTTTGTTGTTATAACAAGTTTGTACAAGCAGAGTGATTCTTCTATACACAGGAAATATAGAGTTAGAAAAGATCAAATTAGACGAATAAAAGATCAAGCAAAGTATAACCAGTGCAGGAAATCATCATTATGCAAAGATGTTTATTTTAAAGCTTTTGAATCTAAAAGGTCAGGCCTGTTTTGGTCAAAAATCTGGGAAAATCAGGGGATTTTTATATTAAATATATGTTTGTGATTTTGCCATTTGTTAGATGTTGCTAAATAGTAATCGTCACATTGAGCCACATTTACATCTATTAGACATTTGCACACTAAAACATATAACGGAGTAAATCTGTTAGGATTGGTTCCTGACACAGATGGAAATTAGCACTAGCAATATCAAATAATTGTTAAAAACCCCCTATCCTGTTAAGAAAAAAACCCTCAAGACACAAATATTCCTGCAACAGCAATACAGCATGTTTGCCTGTTTATTGCACACACACACACACACACACACACATATATGTATATATACCGTATATGGTTTTTTTTCCGCATTAATCTACATTCCATACAACATAATGACAGCAAAAAAATTCTGTGACAACTTTGCAAATTTTTTAAAAAGGAAAAACTGATATAAGTATTTAAACCCTTAAGCTAAAGAGGCTCACCGCCATCATACCACTTTTCCGTCCTCCCCAGATCTGTCTTGACACAACCCTGTCTCTGAGCTCTACAGGACGGTATTTTGACCTCATGGCTTGCTTTTTTCTCTGATATGCATTGTCAGCTGTCAGACCTTTTATTGAGAGGTGTGTGCCTTTCCGAATCATACCTATTCAACTGAATTTGCACAGGTTAAGTGTAGTAACGTCTACAAGTAAAATTGGAAAGCTGAGCTAAATTTAAGAAGTGTCTCAGAAAAGGGTATGAATACTTATGCAATGTAATTATTTCACATTTAATCCTTTAGCAGACACATTTATCCAAAGCGATTTCAGTTTTTAATTTTTAATACATTTGCAAAGTTGTCACAAATCTGTTGTTTTGCTTTGTCACTGTGGTGTGTATGCGGTGTAGATTGATGTGAAAAAATGTAAAGTAGATTAACATAAGGCAGAAATAAATGAAGTGGTGTGAATACTTTTGCAATATATATGCATCATTTTCTGTTTCTGGACCGGACTTTCGAGATCTGCCACACCGACTGAACAATCATCTGGGACTTTAGAGAGAAACTGGTTGTAGCGGATGTGAAGTTCTTCACTCAGCTCGTCCTCTTCATCTCAAACACGTTCATGGGCGACTCCGAGATCGTTGGCTGTTTGCTTTTGTCACAGTGGCTGTAGTTCGGTCTCCGTGTGCTCTGTGTGCACAGTACAAAAACAGAGGTTCATTTCAGTTGCATTTTAATATTACATCTTACAGAAAATATGTAAACCGCAAAAATGCTCGATAAACTTTCATATTCTGCTAAACACTCTTTCTGATGGAACAAATTATCTGATCCTTTTCTCTTTCGTCCTGTTAGTGTGTGTGTGATCTAATCCAATACCCCAGATGTGAATGAAATATCAAAAATATATGTGCTTACCTCATTGAGACACCTAGGGCGTCTTATAAGCATTTCTGTGGGACTTGAGGTGCAACCAAGACAGCGACGTACGTAGTCAACAAAGTACGAAACTTCATATTGAATTGGTAATTTCGCAGTTAAGTTGGCATTTCCAAGGCGATGGGTTTGTTTCTCTTTTACAGTGGATCTCAACCTTTTTTTTTTACTTTTAAAGTATCCCCATTGTCCACAATAATATTTGAAGCCCCCTGTGTCAAACCCTAGCGCCGCCAACAGCTCAGAGTTTCACTAATTGTTTGTGCTAATAACTTTTGAACAGTATTGCATGGTGACAAATTTTTATTTGGTTTTGCGTTGAAATTGTTCAGTTTTCGCCTGCTTAGATTTTGTCATTTTGAGTTGAACTTACTGACGAACTCCTTTACCATTTATTGGATCTTCACCAAATTTGTCTCACATAATCTCTAGATGCTGGGCTAAAACTCGTTCCCTTAAAAGGTTTTGATAGACCATGGGTGGCTATAGACTCAATCAGCTCCCTAGTTCAGTAGTCAGCGCACTGATCAGGGAGTCGGCCATTTTAGAATCTGCTGCATCAGTCTCTCTTGACCAGTTAACTTCACTTTTGTTCAGGACGGCATCATTTGTAATACAATACAATCAAGAGACTTGGCGCCATAGCACGTCAGATCGTGCCTAAATGGGCGTGGCCTAAGCCTATAAAGGGAGCCCATATGATCAGGAAAATCAGGTTAAATCGACTGAAGCGACAATCCTGACAGATGCAATAGTGCGGCAGGCTACGCAATACTTGTTCCCTTACTCTCAGGGAACCAAGGTTACGTTAGTAACCGAGTACGTTCCCTTTCGAGAACGGTCACTTCGTATTGCATAGCTAATACGCAGTGGGGACACAATGTAAAACGCCGCACCAAGCATCTGGCTGTACAGCTGGAGCCTAGGAACTCTATCACACACCTAATCATCATACTGAGAGAACCCGGGCCTGAAGGCAAGGAGCCTTCAGATTATAAAATCTGACAAATGTGGACAGCGAGGACCAACCGGCCGCACCACAAATGTCCTGAATTGGCACATCTCTGTCTGGACCAAGCCCACGAAGAGGCCATGCCTCTCGTAGAATGACCTGGCCCACAGAGGCGTATGCTAGACAGATGGCGTCCACTATCTATCTGGACAGTCTCTGCTTCGTTCATCCTTCTAGCTCCTTTGAGGAAATGAACAATGAGGTAATTTTTCCCCAGTGACTGGCCAGCCACAGGAGCATGGTAAGCCACCATGGCTGCCACATACACTTTGAGCGTGAACGGGGAGCGACCCGCATCCAATAGCTCTTGCAGGAAGGAGAGTGCAACTGACACTTCGCATGACTGGGGCTCGATGTCCCTGGCTGAACACCAGCCAGTGAATATTGACCACTTCAGAGCATAGAGGCGTCTGGTAGACAGTGGATGCCTCAGGGTTCGGGCCAGTCTCGTCCATAGTCTGGAGAAGCTTGGCCTGAAACACTTGTAACACCGCCATGGTGTGTAAAGCCGATGCAGCCTGACCGGAAGCAGAAAAAGCGCGTCCAGCGAGGGCTGAAGTGTTTCGGCAGGGCTTCGAGGGGTGTACCGCTCTAGATCTGCAGCCAGCAGCAGTGGGCGGGCATAGATGGGCGGCGACTGCTTCCACGAGCTGTGGTAGCTTCTCATAACCTTTTTTCACTGCGTCGTCGACAGAGGAGCGCGTAGCGGAAGCTCTCGTGCGTGCTGAGTATGGCGCACTCCATGACTTAGCGAGTTCCTCCTGGACCTCGGGGAAGAAGGGAGCAGGCTTGTGACGGGGGGCCTGCTGGTGCCGTCTCGAAAGAGAGCTAGCCGCGTCCGCAGTGTTGAGATGGGCGTACTCTCGCAGTGAGAGCAGGCCGCGGCAGAGAGTGGATCTTGAGCGTGGGCGGGTCCCAGGCACGTGGTGCACTCCAGCAGGCTAACCTAATCTGCACGAGAGGCGAGGCATTTGGAACAACGCTCGCAATTTGCTCTTTTGTGAACTGAGTGTTGCAGTGGCGAACACAACAGTAGCAGAAAAGGATATAATAGCGTTTCTCGCCGGATGGCCTCAGGAGAACAGCGACAGAAGAGGAGCGTCTTCAGGGAGTCAAAGGCGCTGTCCGGTGTATAGCAGGCTAACTCTAGCTGAAAAGGCTTGTTTCCACGGCCGACATGAAGAGTCACTGAAGGAGTAAAATCTGATTTTCCTGGCCATATGGGCTCCCTTTATAGGCTTTATAAGCCACTTAAAATAAAAGATTCTGCTACATAATTTTAAAGGTAAATTACAGTAAATGTAGCTTGTTACCTGGTAAGCATCTCCTTTGTATCCAGGCTTTTATGAAGCGGTACAGTTTATTCAAGAGCCACATACACAGCATTAGAATAGCAGCCAGGGTCGCCAGCACAATGACGAACACAACCAAGAACTGTATGTCCTCGTGCAGCACCTCTGAAACATGTAGCATTTGTTCAATGCAAAAATAGGAAAGTTATATTAAACTGTTGTGCCAGTGGACATTTGTGCTTTATATCAAAAACTCTGTAAAATATGTGCAAGCTGATATATACGAGACTGCAGAGACCCAGTACATTGCAGAATTACAAACATGGTAGACTATATCTGTGACAGTGACATTTAACATTCATTCCAGCCAGTGTTTGGGGTAACAAGTAATGTGTGTTACATATTCAAATGACTTTTTGGAAGTAACCAGCAATGTGTTTTTTAATTTTTTTATTATGATTACATTACTTTTCTAATTATTTACTTTATTTACTGGTAAAAACAATTGAACACTGTTCAATTCAACTGGATAATCAGCGTCTGATGCCAGACTACTTTCCAAAGTACAGCATAAGCTGGTGCAACTGAAGGACATATAACTGTAAAGCTACTCACCAGTTACACTCAATACCAGACCCATATCTTTGCTGTTACCAGACATTTCTGTCACAGTGATGGTGTAATAGCCGGAGTCTTGGAGACGTAGGTTGGATATGCTTAGAGAACCGTTGGGATGCGTTTGCACTCTTCCCTTGTACATTTGCGTGACATTCGCAGAGCCACCGAGGATCCAAGCTGCGATCCATTGCTGTCTGCTTACAGAACTGAACGTCCATCTGACTGTTGGAGTCCCGATGCATGTGATGTCCACGGAGAAAAGTGCACTTCCCTGAACTGGTGCCGTGACGGTGTTCCCCGACACCTGAATGGTAATCGCCTGAGCTTCAGAGAGAGTAGACGGAGGAGAAGTGTTAAAATACTTTCTTTTATCAGTTTATCAGTCAGTCCTTTTACATGCACACAAGAAAGCTGGTTATTGCGAGAAATCAACCCAGAGAGCATATAGTTCGGCCCAGATCAGGCCCACGCAGTGGTGTAGTCTAGTTTTTGGTAGTGAGCATACTGTGATCCTTTTATTTTGGTGGGTTGTAGACATTTGAGTTTCTGTGTGTTTTAATAAACTATTATTATTATTAGGCCTACTTGAAGTGTACTCCACTGTGCAATAGTAATATATTTGTTATAGTTTCTAAAGTTATACCGAACTTTTATTTTGACAGGCTGTCGTAAAAACATTACAGTTTCTGTCTGTATATGATACGAATGAATGACGATAGTTTTATCAAATGAAATGGGGAAATTCTCGGGAATTGACTCTAATAGCAGCTCTGCGATGAAGTGCACATGTGTAGCAACCCGCTGTAGTGGAGGACACATTGAGCGCTCCTTCCCAGAGACACGTAGAACAATTGCAATCTCTTTGAACTAATACGAGCGAGTCGTTCGAATGGCGAAAGCCATGTTGCGTCTCCATCTTGAAAATACATTAGCCAAAGAGGGACATACCTGGAAATTCAAGCTTCGCCTTTCGCGTTTTTACTCTCAGCAGCACCGTGACCAATGCGAGCGGAGATTACTCGCGACTGCCGGCTGATAATACGGCCAACGGGCTAAAATGTAATATTCAGTTGGTAGTTATATACAATTTCACCGCTAGATTGATGTAAATCCTACACAGTGTAGCTTTAAATGGATATACGGAAATCCTTGGCCTTTCCTAGTGGGTATGTGACGTATACCTGCGTATCACGTAGACTACACCACTGGGCCCACATCCACATGGATTCCACACGGTCCAGATGTGGGCCGGATCTGTTGCTGTCTGGGAATCTGAGATGCAAAAGCAGCAAATTTCCATACACTGCAATAATTGCTTTTCTTACTTAGTATTTTTGTCTTGCTTCCAAATATCTTTATTTTTAGATATTTGGACTGGAAACAAGACAAAAATACTAAGTAAGAAAAGCATTTTTTGCAGTGTAAAATACCAACTCTGTGACTCTGTATTGCTCTGTTAGTCTGATGAGACTGCATAAATTGCTTCAAAAATGTTCTGACCAGAAAGACATTCATAAAAATAAAAAAGGTCATTTATTTGATCTTTATTATTAGGCACACATTAGGCCCTCGCGGTCTTACTCTTCAATCTTCATCCAAGTCCACACTTTATTGGCTTAAAGCCGATTTGTCTTTTGGAGTTTATGGTGAACGTCTGCTGCGGAGCATCTAGCATCGAGGATGTATAGCGCCGTAAAAGGGGGCATTTGATGAAACCTAAAATGACAAATAAAGTCCTGCATATGTAACGGCTATTATAAGACGGTGAGTGTACATGCTGTGTGCCATGTGGGATTGGCCCAATAACTGCAAATATGTTAATAAAACAACATCGGTGTCTAAATTAATTCACCCTAAAATTTTAATTATGTCATTATTTACTTACCCTGAATGCTAAAATATAATATTTTGAATAATGTAAATCTGCAGAGTCTGAATTATAAATCACCTCAAGTTCATTAATTTAGTCCAAAAGAGATCTGTCCCCCTAGACTGATCCTAGTTTTTCCCAAGTGTTTTTTCCTCCATTTCTGTCACAGGGTTTCTTGCCACTGTCACAAAATATGAACTGACTCGAGCTGAATAATGACACTATTGCAGAGCTGCTTTACATCAGAATCTCAATTAGTCTCTTATTTGATGAAGTTTGCATCATTCATTCTGCTATTTCCTTTGTTTTATTACTGTGAAGCTGTACTGTAAAAATGTTTGTATAAAGTGGTATAGGAATAAAGGTGCCTTGATTTAACACTTGCCAAAATATCCCCAAACAACAGTGTGTCTATAACACAGTGGCTGATTTCCTGGTGAAGCTCCTCGGTAGGATTCCTTAGGGAAAGAACATCAGAGGATGAAAACCTCCAGCAGACGTCCAGTCATGTGCCTGTCCTTTCCCAGTGAGTTAATAATTACCCCCCTTCAAACCAAAACAAGTTAGTGGAGTTCATGGTATGATAAACCGGAGCCTTTTAGAAGTAGCTGCTGTAATCTTTCTCTTATCACTGCTAAAATGACCCACTTTAAAACATTACTGTCCAGTCCTAACTTCACAACTGCCATGTTGTTTTACTGCTTCTACACTGTCCATTCCTGTTCCTACACATTTCCAAATGAAACTATGCTCTGAAACAGTGTCTTCAAGTAAATTAGCCGTGAAGTGACAGGAAAGTGAAGAATGAGGTTGTAAACAGGATTGGCTAGCCTGACTCATTCACTCCTGACACAGAATCCTGTCCTTCGGTATTCAGCTCAACTGCGAGTTACATACGTGGCAGGTGTTGTTGTTTTAGCCATGTTCAGCTCAAAAGCAACATCTAGACTTGTTATACAGTGTGATATTACATGAAAATGCCAAATATTACATCTTCAGTTTTAGACAGGATTGTTACATGTTATTATAGCGATTGTGCAGGATTGGAGTGAAATTCTGTGTTTAATGTTAGAAAGTTTTGTTTGAACACATGCATAGCAAAAATACCTGAACGATTGAAACAAAGGCAATGTAATCATACTATTATAATTCTTAACATGCGTTCACCTCTTCTGGAATCATAAAATATACACACATGTTTATCTATTTGGGTAAATTAAGACATAATATAGACATCTATTCTTTTCTATATGATGTGAATTATAATGACTACACACTAATTAAACTCTAACCCTAAAAAATATATACTTTCGTCCCCAAAGCATATCTATAACTAATACAAACACATAAGTAGACACACATATACTTACTGTAATGGCAGAGACAGAAGATAAGAGATAGTATGTGTGCGTTCTGAGACAAACATATCCATGCAGGCCTCATTAGACTGATTCCTCCATATATTTAAAATACAAGTTACATGTGATTGTCTATGTCAAAACTCTAGACTTTCACCGTCTTTCTCTGCTATCCTTTCTGTTTGCTGCATGCTTCCTTATGCCAGTCTTTGCGTGTCCATATTTTCTTTGTTGTTTTCCCTTTCCCTTCCTCTTTCAGTATTTGCTCCCTTTTGCTCTTTTTCCTGTCTGTCTGATCTGTTCATTCAACAAGTCTTATCCACTTCCAGACGAAACTGATCAGACCGGTTCAACAGCCAGTGAAAACACACACACACACACACACACACACACACACACACACACACACACACACACACACACACACACACACACACACACACACACACACACACACACACACACACACACACACACACACTTTGGAATGGAACCTCAGCATTCTGCTTACTGCACAGTAAGTTTCTTTTTAGCATGTTGTTACTGAAAATGTATTTGAACAGTATTGATTGAATACAATCCTTCATGGCCTGGCTCCTCCACCTCTTAGTGAGCTTCTGAGTTTAAGGTCCAACACCAGTCGCCTCACTAGAGGAACATCTAGAGGAGACTGTGTCATTTCATTCAGGAAAACTGCGTTTGGTCAGTCAGCCTTCTCTATTAAAGCTTCAAAAGAATGGAACAACATTCCAACACCAATCAGAGAAATCAATAGTTATCATGTATTCCACTCATCATTAAAACGTTGGCTCCTTAGCAATTAAACATGCCAGCACTGAACTTCCACCGCTGCCTTCTTGAGTCATCTTGCATGTTCTTCTTATTTAATTTCGAAACTGCTGCATTTTAATGTTTACTCTCCCTTTTAAGCTTTGTATTATAACTGACTAAAGTTATTGACTGTCTTTTAATACTGATTCTAGTTGTTTCATGAACTGCTGCTTGTGCTCTTATGTCCTGTCGCCTCCAGCTGTATTCCCACTTAAGCTCTGTAGCACATGAACTCTTTGTTGCATGTTTGTTTTGGTGTCTTATTTCTGCTGCTGCAGCAAATGTAATGTTTATTGTATTTTGCCATGTGATAATCAACTTGTTTTACCTATTACCTATTTCCAGGATGCCTATTGTACATCTGGCCTAGGACTACAGATGAAAAATAGCCTTTTGGCTAACTCTGGCATATTTTACAGTTGAGCTGTTATGTTAATATGCACTGTCCTTGCAAATAAATAAATAAATAAAATAAATTCATCATCGTAATTCTGAAGGATTATCTCTTGCTCCTGCAAGGAAAAATATATCGCTCTCGCTCTATCCATATCGAACGCGATTGGTTTTTCGGTGCCAACGTCACTTTGGTATGTGCAGGCGCTCGTGGAGTAATCATAGCTTAACCTTTATGCCTCATTATATATTTTACGACGTTGAGTGCATTAAGGGACAAAAATGTCCACTCTAAACACTGCCATAAAATAATTATATAGTTTAAAGGGCACCTATTATGACATTTAAAATGTTCCTAATATTGTTGTGGGAGTCCCCAACAACAGTTTTACATGCATGCAATGACAAAAAACACTTTTGTTTTCGTATAATATGCATTTATTTTTACCTGATTTGCTCACCGACTCCCAAATGATTCGTTCAACGACTCACTTTTCAAACCCCTCCTTTGCGCGACGCTAATCTGCGTTGATTGGTCAGATGACCCAGCAGTGTTTACAGACAGAGATAATACTTATTTTTAACACGGAGTACAATGATGCTTTTATCAATTAAATTGTGTTATAATAATGATTATAGTCCACTGCTTTATAGTTTGTAGTAAAAAACGAAAAATAAGATAAATAATTTAATGTTATTAGCGATAGCCCAGAGTTCATATTGTAAAAGCACAATCAGTCTTTGTTTGCGTTAGCCCGATGCATAAACATAACGTTTTTACACACAAAAAATGCAGATTTACGTTACTACGAGGTATTACTCTATTCTTTAGACAACTCCGAAAACAACGACAAACACTTCACATCTCAATACAATTGTCATTGAAGACCTAGAAGCTAAACGGTGCTTAGCCTACACAACAAACAAAATAATTATTAAGCATGCTACATAAAATATAAAAGCAAAAATTATTAATAACACTTACAGGTTGTGATACGGAGGAGGAAGCTGATGCAAATACACTTGGAACTGAACCTTCCTTCAATATTCCTTCCTTAGAATCCAAGTTTGATTGCATTTAAAAAGCAATCGTCTTCAAAATGGTGCGAACAAAGCACAAGGCTCGGACTATACTTCTGTGGTATAGTGAATTGTAGCCACTTAGTCTTCAAATGCTCCTCCTTGGGCAGATGAAAAAAGTTGTCTTTTGTGTCGCACTTCAGAACACAGCGTCTCGTCGCCCTGATGTTTCCCTGCTGGCCTTGGAGCGCAATAAGGGGGCGTATCGTATTCAAATAACTTGACAAGTTGACGTCATCTAGTCAGAGAAAAAGCTTCGGTCTTCTAACGATTCATAAAAATGACTCAGAGTCGACTCTTACTTTTGAAAGACAATAACTTTATATACGGTGCACTTTCATATTTCAAACTTTGCAGGATGTTTTTGTTCACTTAGATCTATGTTACACACTACATGAAAGGTAAATTTCAAAATTCCATAATAGGTGCCCTTTAGAAAAATTCCACTTTCACTGAGTTAAATATTTTAACCAACATCAGTCCTGAAAATAACTACCAAATATTTATTTAATTTTCAGAATTTTAACCCCTTAAATGCCATTTGTTTACATGATGCCACTGTTTTTATCGATGGGAAAAACATAAAAAAATTAAAAACAATTGTGTACTACATGCTAGGTGGATTTCTTGGTAGGGAATTATCACAGCCTGTTATATGTCCATGATTAGCAGCAACATTGATTTTTACGCATTTTTATTTTTTGTGTTATGTCAGATAAAATAAAAAAATTACACTTAGCGCATTAAGGACCAAAAATGGTCACATATTAAACACTGCCTAAAACATTATATATTATTATTATTTTCTACTTTTACGAAGTTCGATCTTTTAACCAGCATCAGTCCTCATCATAACTACCAAATATTCATTTAATTTCAGGATTTTAACCCTTTAAATTCCAGTTTTGGTGATGATAACATCCATTTGTATAAGAGGAAAAAACACAAAAATGCAATTATTTTCCATACACTAAATGCAAAGAGAAAACTTTAGCTTTGGATTATCACAGTCTTGAATATGTCAAAATCTGTAAATGCACCAGAAATAATGTTGCCCCTAATCTTTGTGTTATGTCAGATTTAAAAAAAAAATCACACTTAGCGCGTTAAGGACCAAAAATGGTCACATATTAAACACTGCCTAAAACATTATATTATTATTATTTTCTACTTTTACTGAGTTAAATATTTTAACCAGCATCAGTCCTCATCATAACTGCCAAATATTTATTTAATTTCAGGATTTTAACCCTTTAAATTCCAGTTTTGGTGACGATACCATCAATTTGTATAAGAGTAAAAAACACAAAAATGTAATTATTTTCCATACACTAAATGCAAAGGGAAAACCTTGGCTTTGGATTATCACAGTCTTGAATATAACAAAGATTAACAGCAAAATTATTTTTGGTGCATTTTTATTTTTTGTGCTATGTCAGATTTTTTCCAAAATCACACATAGCGCGTTAAGGACAAAGTTGATCCTATTTAAACCCATTAAAATAAAAACATTTAAACCCACTGTCATAATATCATAAAATCATAATTTCTATTCAAATATCCTGTCATGACCAAGCCTTGGGGTAAAATATTTACTTTTTACTGTTTTCCACCAGTTGGTTAGCCTGGCTAACGTGGAACCACACGTTCATTTTCTCGTATTTGAGGCGTGGTTTACGAATGCCCAGAGCCGTTTATTGGGCGCTACGAAGGTCTATCAAATGCGCCTGTACGTAGCCCATAGCCAATTGTTTCAATTATACCAGATGACGTATGTAGAGCGACAGAAATTCGACAAGGAAGAAGACGATGGGTCATAGATTTATGTGTACACGATGGTGTTCAGCGACTATTGCCGTTTGTCCAAGACAAACATGAGGGTAGAAGGTAAATCTGCAGTGCACATGTTGATATAAACAAACTGCTTATGTGTGTCGCATAGACGTCGTCATCGCCCTGCTGCTCCCTCCCCGTTCTGTGATTGGTCCCCTCGCTGAGGCGAAAATCTAGTCCATGGTATCCAGGCTTAGCCTGGTAATACCAAACTCTGCTACTTCGCTTTGCTTCATAGACAGAGTCTGGTCATTGAAAAGTGTTTTCTTTATCGCGGGGGGCGCTCGTCTGAAGTATAAAATCATTGGTTACCTGTAAGCCAATCACATAACGTTTGGTTATGACGTGTGTTATGCGCCAGCTCAGCAGCATCGAACTGCCACTGTAAACACATTATAAATAATGCGAAAACGAAACCATCGAGAGAAATACCAGAGTGAACATACGGTCGTTTTCGATTTCACCAATCTCAAACTCGGCACTTAGCGTCTACGTCACGGCTCTCAGCCCGCCCTCTGTTCGTTGATTGGCCGGCTGTTTTCAGGCCGGAGGAAAACTGAGAGACATGTCGATGTCTCAGACTAAGTACAGAAGCGAAATGAAATTGAGCGGAAGTACGAAGTCTGACGTAGTCAGGCTAATCCAGGCTGCCTAGCAGCGTGAGTAAAATCGAGCTGTGCGCAAGGCAGCATGGGGAAACCCAGGCTACCAGTTGGTACCATTTTTCATATAATTGACATAATGCAAACATCTACAGTATTGAAAACATTTTACTAGGTGACTATAACCTGTGCCTGTCTCCCTACACATCAAAATTTGCTCTAGAAAGAAAGCAAAACTACAAGATCACAATGAACATGAATTTTTATTTTTCTAAATTCTATTGCACACACACACACACATACACGCCTACACACACATCCTACACCACCGACACACACACACACAGAGAGAGGGAGAGAGAGAGAGTATAGACAGAAAGGGTCAAATATGACCTTCAGGATATTATGATTTTTGTCACTCGCCTAAACACCATGTAATATATTTAGGCCCTACACACACACACACACACACTTTTGTCAACGCAGACACACATTGCTCTCAGACATCCACACATACTCAGAAACATCATTTTAGATCATTGAGCCATTCAAATGCTTCATAACTCCTTCAATAGTGCCCCTAGTGGAAACCAGGAAAATAACGTGCATTTCCCCCCATAGGGAATACCTATGTAGTGACGTCATCTGGTGGAATACACTATATAATGCAAATATAATGCTTTTGCTTCAAAATGAAAGGATGTTTCAACATAAGTCATGATTCATGTATTAATGACGGCCCCGGCTTTAAACAGCGTTTTAATGGGTTTCAATGGGCCATTTTTGGTCATTATGGTGCTAGGTGCTCCTATTTGATCTACACAGTGTGTGTTATACATATTATGCAACATGGGATCAAAATTTGTAAATTTATCCAAAAAGTCACAATTTTGCCAAATTACATACCATTTGCATTAAAACAGCCAAAATGGTCAAAGAAATTAAACTGAAAATGACCAAAAATGGCCTAATGCAGCATGAAGGTTAAGGCCACATTTACACATAGCCGGGTATTTAGAGAAACTAATATTTCCCCCCCTCCGTTTTCAATAATAACATTGTGCACACAACGCGCATAAATACGCCGTCGAGCGCCATCATAACTATGCCAAACCTATGGGCGGCAGTGTAGGGAGAAGGATAAAGCCATGCAAGCCAATCAGAATCCTCAGAATCGACAAGAGAGAACCTAAAACCCCGTTTCTCCCAGTTGACACGACAACATATAACCGGCGTTTTCAGAAATCTCCACTTTGGCTGGAGTTTTTAGAAATAATCGTTTTCTGGGATAAAAACAGCGTTTTCGTGTAAATGACAGGCCAAAATGCAGAGAAATATCTGTGTTTTCCCATTGTGTAAACGGGGCCTAAGATCAGAGCCTGAGTTGACAGAGAAAGTTGATGAGCTGCGTCATGGTACCAATAAAGCCTGATTGCATCGGTTCGGTTTTGTGAACTCAAAACTAATCCTGTAACTCCAAGTTTCTTCAGCTACCTTCATGGTACATGCCCCTGGGATCCACAAACTACTTCAGAAGCATACCCTTTACATTCTGCTTATTTCCCTTATTGGACTCACCCAAATCAGATCATAGAGTGCCCTACTAATTAGCTTAAGTCACCTATTTAAATAAGGGAGATAACAAGAATGGGTTGAAATCCACTGGCTTAGGCCAAAATCTGCAACTACCTATTGTTGGCCACCTCCCTAGCAACAACAAGTGGGCACCGCTCACTTACGAATTTTACATATGGAAATATTTGCATGCTGAACAGTGTGAATCTGCACAGCAAGCGAAAAACCTAAGAAGTCATGTGCATGCAATAGCGTCTTAAAGGGGAGATGAAGCACTCAATCAAGTTTACATAATTTACAAGATGGATTTCCACTATAATCAAAAAATATATAAGAAACATGAAAAATGTAAGGATATAAAAGAAAAAAGAAAAAACGTTTTAACTTTCGCGGCCAGGGCGCCGCCATTTTGCAGAATTCTAACCTGTGACGTCACGGGGTTGGTTGGCTCTGTGTGCAGTGAATGACAGAGATAGAGATAAGAGTGAACCAGAATAAGCTGACAGTCTGCTGATTGTTGTTTTAACAACAGGGCCACAGAATCTGTTCAATACAGTTTGTCTGTATTGGTTCATTTGAAAAGTCAGGTTTCACTCAGGGAAAAAACGTCAAAAAGACAGGAAAGTTTGCTTAACTTTTTCAAATACGCTGGATAGTCAGATCCCAAACAAGCAAAAATCGTTTCCGCTGATCAAAAAGGAGACCACGGTGGACACAGGAGCCTAGTATCGATATCTCGTTATTTTGACATAAATAAGGGAACATTCTAATCTGCATTAAGCCACATTAAGCGTTCTTATAGCCTAATGGTTTTCTATGGGAGGAAAATGCTTAACCGTTCATATTATGGGCTCATCTGATTTTTAGGATTTAGTATAAATTCTTAGGATTTTAGTATCATAATGATTAGGCTAATACATGCACGCACAATTATCCGTGAACTTGATTTGAACAAATGCCTTTCAACTTGTGTGTGCAAAATTCAGAATTAAATTAATGTGCAGAAATTTGTACAAATAAGAGAGTATGTAGGCCTACTATAGGCCTACTGTTGTAGCCATTAAAAAAAAGCGCGTTTCATATTTGTTAAAATATTATAGGCCTAATGTTATTTTTTTTTCCATTTATGTTGATTTATGAAAAGTGAACAGCACGACCGAGATAGGATGCGCATGAGACATGGAGCGGGTCAGACATGATTTTGACCGTTGAAGTTGTTATAGAAAGCCTTTCTTTAAAGTGAATTTCGTTTTGTATAAATTGTATCTTAATTTTAATAAATTTTTCATCAAACAATTGCCTGTATTTAATGAATAGGCCGACGAAACAAATATAACGGAGGCGCCCGCGCGCTCACTTGCATTGCACGTGCACATTCCTAACTTAACGAAACTTAGTGTATGCCATTGCCTCACAGTCACACAGACATGACAAATACATCAAATACACAAAGCTTGAAATGTCTTTAAACGAAATAATTCCAAACGAAAAAGGCTACTCTCTGATTATGTAATCCATTATTAGGCTTAGGCAATTTATGTTCATTTCTCTCTATAAGCGCGTTCAGCCGTTCACACGGAGATGGCGATCGCCAACTTCATCTTTGCAGCCGAGTCGACACTTTTAGAGAAAACACTTGTTTATTAATAAAAATCAATACACGCGTCACCGGATTTACAGATGCACGCACACATATTATTTCGAAATAACGAGATATTGTGTTGAAATAACATTATTATTAATAATAGCCTACATCTTTGTTAAAAGAATTTAACAAATGAACGTGAACTAGTTCATTTTTAGATATGTGAACTTAGTTCATTTAAAAAAAAAAAAGAACTATGAACATGAACTAGTTCATTATCATCTGTGTGAACTGAACTTTGAGCTAGTTCTTTTTAAGTATGAACTGGCACAACACGGGACGCTCCAGTGTCTCCGCTCGGACATCCTTCAGGGAGAGCATTGCCACTTCCAACACGTCTACCTCCCGGCACAGCATAGTAAATGTGCACGCCATGGTGATGCAAGATTGACCACGCAATACATGCCTCTTGACAGCAGATAGACTCTGAAACGGTGGGCATCGCAGTACAGCAGCCACACCGACACCAGGTAGCGTTCCCAACCTGCTCTTCTCCCCAAACCACCACCGGCTGTTCGACATACCGACGTACCACTGCTCGGTTCTCATGCCGTATCGGCTCAAATGCATAGGCAATGGGACACACGGGCTCAACAGGTCTTTCAAGTTCGTCTTCCTCCATTTTAAATCAAGCGCGCATTCAGTCAGGTAAAGAAATGCTGCATTCTCTTCACTAACCATTGGACCCAACCAACCCCGTTACGTAGGCTGTGACGTCACTTCAAAATGGCGACTCGCTATCTAGAAAGCTAGCTAGAAATTACGAAAATAATTTGTCATATATGTGGTTTTAACAACTTTAAAAAAAAAAAAAATTAGGCAAGGTGATTTTTGTAATATATGTAGCTACTACCAGTGCCAAAACATGGATGTTTCATCTCCCCTTTAAAGACTGGCTTTCCGTGGCTCTGTGGCGCAATGGATAGCGCATTGGACTTCTAGGTTGTGAATGGAGTTATTCAAAGGTTGTGGGTTCGAGTCCCATCAGAGTCGTGCATACCCTCTTTTGCTCAGATGTATTTGTGTTGGACAAGCATACGCTTAAACCTGGGATCCACAAACTGCTTCAGAAGCATACCCTTCACGTTCTGCTTATTTCCCTTATTGGACTCACCCAACTCATATCATAGAGTGCTCTACTAATTAGCTTAAGTCACCTATTTAAATAAGGGAGATAACAAGAATGGGTTGAAATCCACTGGCTTAGGCTAAAATCTGCAACTACCTATTGTTGGCCACCTCCCTAGCAACAACAACAACAAATGCTTTCCATTTCTCCCAGCTGAAACAGCGTTTAGATGTATCGTAACTGGAGGTTCCCAAAACATTTGAGACACGAGTACTGAGAGTTTCGATCCAAATTGAAATGGTTTGAGATATTCCCTTGTCCCTGAACAGAAGCTTGCACACCTTTCCGGTTTTGGAAATTATCCTCTAACTTCAAAGGGACCTATTCATGATGTAATCAGCTATTCTCCTGACGCGCAACCTCATTTAGACTTTGTATACAAAAGAATCGAACTAGTGACAGTACATGGCGCTGTGGCTTAGTTGGTCAAAGCGCCTGTCTTGTAAACAGGAGATCCTGGGTTCGAATCCCAGCAGTGCCTATGACACAGGAAGTGGGCACCGCTCACTTACGAATTTTACATATGGAAATATTTGCATGCTGAACAGTGTGAATCTGCACAACAAGCGGAAATCTAAAAAGTCATGTGCATGCAATAGCGTCTTAAAGGCTGGCTTTTCGTGGCTCTGTGGGGCAATGGATAGCGCATTGGACTTCTAGGTTGTGAATGGAGTTATTCAAAGGTTGTGGGTTCGAGTCCCATCAGAGTCGTGCATACCCTCTTTTGCTCAGATGTATTTGTGTTGGACAAGCATACGCTTAAACCTGGGATCCACAAACTACTTCAGAAGCATACCCTTCACGTTCTGCTTATTTCCCTTATTGGACTCACCCAACTCAGATCATAGAGTGCTCTACTAATTAGCTTAAGTCACCTATTTAAATAAGGGAGGTAACAAGAATGGGTTGAAATCCACTGGCTTAGGCCAAAATCTGCAACTACATATTGTTGGCCACCTACCTAGCAACAACAACAACAAATGCTTTCCATTTCTCCCAGCTGAAACAGCGTTTAGATGTATCGTAACTGGAGGTTCCCAAAACATTTGAGACACGAGTACTGAGAGTTTCGATCCAAATTGAAATGGTTTGAGATATTCCCTTGTCCCTGAACAGAAGCCTGCACACCTTTTCGGTTTTGGAAATTATCCTCTAACTTCAAAGGGACCTATTCATGATGTAATCAGCTATTCTCCTGACGCGCAACCTCATTTAGACTTTGTATACAAAAGAATCGAACTAGTGACAGTACATGGCGCTGTGGCTTAGTTGGTCAAAGCGCCTGTCTTGTAAACAGGAGATCCTGGGTTCGAATCCCAGCAGTGTCTATGACACAGGAAGTGGGCACCGCTCACTTGCGAATTTTACATATGGAAATATTTGCATGCTGAACAGTGTGAATCTGCACAACAAGTGGAAATCTAAGAAGTCATGTGCATGCAATAGCGTCTTAAAGGCTGGCTTTTCGTGGCGCAATGGATAGCGCATTGGACTTCTAGGTTGTGAATGGAGTTATTCAAAGGTTTTGGGTTCGAGTCCCATCAGAGTCGTGCATACCCTCTTTTGCTCAGATGTATTTGTGTTGGACAAGCATACGCTTAAACCTGGGATCCACAAACTACTTCAGAAGCATACCCTTCACGTTCTGCTTATTTCCCTTATTGGACTCACCCAACTCAGATCATAGAGTGCTCTACTAATTAGCTTAAGTCACCTATTTAAATAAGGGAGATAACAAGAATGGGTTGAAATCCACTGGCTTAGGCCAAAATCTGCAACTACCTATTGTTGGCCACCTTCCTAGCAACAACAACAACAAATGCTTTCCATTTCTCCCAGCTGAAACAGCGTTTAGATGTATCGTAACTGGAGGTTCCCAAAACATTTGAGACACGAGTACTGAGAGTTTCGATCCAAATTGAAATGGTTTGAGATATTCCCTTGTCCCTGAACAGAAGCCTGCACACCTTTCCGGTTTTGGAAATTATCCTCTAACTTCAAAGGGACCTATTCATGATGTAATCAGCTATTCTCCTGACGTGCAACCTCATTTAGACTTTGTATACAAAAGAATCGAATCGATGACAGTACCTGGCGCTGTGGCTTAGATGGGCAAAGCGCCTGTCTAGTAAACAGGAGATCCTGGGTTTGAATCCCAGCAGTGCCTATGACACAGGAAGTGGGCACCGCTCACTTACGAATTTTACATATGGAAATATTTGCATGCTGAACAGTGTGAATCTGCACAACAAGCGGAAATCTAAGAAGTCATGTGCATGCAAAAGCGTCTTAAAGACTGGCTTTTCGTGGCTCTGTGGCGCAATGGATAGCGCATTGGACTTCTAGGTTGTGAATGGAGTTATTCAAAGGTTGTGGGTTTGAGTCCCATCAGAGTCGTGCATACCCTCTTTTGCTCAGATCTATTTGTGTTGGACAAGCATACGCTTAAACCTGGGATCCACAAACTACTTCAGAAGCATACCCTTCACGTTCTGCTTATTTCCCTTATTGGACTCACCCAACTCAGATCATAGAGTGCTCTACTAATTAGCTTAAGTCACCTATTTAAATAAGGGAGAGAACAAGAATGGGTTGAAATCCACTGGCTTAGGCCAAAATCTGCAACTACCTATTGTTGGCCACCGACCTAGCAACAACAACAAATGCTTTCCATTTCTCCCAGCTGAAACAGCGTTTAGATGTATCGTAACTGGAGGTTCCCAAAACATTTGAGACACGAGTACTGAGAGTTTCGATCCAAATTGAAATGGTTTGAGATATTCCCTTGTCCCTGAACAGAAGCCTGCACACCTTTCAGGTTTTGGAAATTATCCTCTAACTTCAAAGGGACCTATTCATGATGTAATCAGCTGTTCTCCTGATGTGCAACCTCATTTAAACTTTGCATCCAAAAGAATCAATTCAATTTCAATTTTATTTGTCACATACATAGTCATACACAGTACGATATGCAGTGAAATGCTTACACGACTGCCATTGACCATAAAAGAGTATCAGTATAACAGTATAAAAATAAATAAAATTACAAAAAATAAAATAAAAATAAAAATAGATGAAGATATGAAAATATAAATATAATATAATCTAATATAGATATAATATAAATATGTAGTGCAAAAGTGTACATGAGTGTGGCCAGGGTGACCATGGATACCCAGTCAGTGATGGATATTGCAAGAATATATTATTAGTCCTGTGTTGTGTTGTGGTTGAGAGATCTTATCGCCTGCGGGAAGAAGCTCCTCCTCAGTCTCTCTGTGTTGGCCTTCAGGGAGCGGAAGCGCTTTCCAGACCGCAACAGGGAGAACAGACCATTGTTAGGATGGCTGGGGTCCTTCACTATCTTCCTGGCCTTGATCCAGCACCGCTTGTTGTAAATCGAGTGCAGGTCAGGGAGCTCGGCGCGGATGATGCGCTCAGCTGATCGCACCACCCTCTGTAGAGCTCGTCTGTTCTGCGTGGTGCTGTTTCCGAACCAGGTTGTGATGTTTCCCGTCAGGATGCTCTCTATGGTACAGGAGTAGAAATTTCTGAGCACCCTAGAGGGCAGTCTAAAGTCTCTCAAGCGTCTTAGATGGTAGAGACGCTGCCTAGCCTTTTTCACCACGGTGTTGATGTGACAGGACCATGATAGATCCTGCGTGATGTATACACCAAGGTATCGAATCGAAAGCTGTCCACTCTCTCCACAGGGCTCCTGTTGATGACGGGGGTCTGGTAGTTCCTCTCCCGCTTTGTACAAAAGTCCACTATCAGCTCCTTTGTCTTGCTGACATTCAGGAGGAGATTGTTCCTCTGGCACCAGCTCTCCAGATTTCCAATCTCCTCTAGGTAAGCCGACTCATTGTTGTTCGTGATCAGGCCCACCACGACAGTGTCGTCAGCAAACTTAATGACGGTGGTGGAGCTGGTAGTGGCCACACAGTCGTAAGTGTACAAAGAGTACAGCAGGGGGCTCAGAACACACCCCTGGGGGGCTCCAGTGCTGAGAGTGAGTGAGGCTGAGACATGTCCGCCCATCCTTACTGCCTGTGGTCTGTCAGTCAGAAAATTGGAGATCCACTGACACATTGATGAGTTAAGTCCCAGGTGCTCCAGCTTGGTGGTGAGTGTGGAGGGAATTATGGTATTAAAAGCAGAGCTATAGTCAATGAAAAGCATTTTCACATAATTCCCTCTCCGGGTGTCCAGGTGAGTTGTATGAAGGAGATGAGAGATAGCATCATCCGTAGAGCGGTTTGGACGATATTCAACGTTATTCAAAGGTTGTGGGTTCGAGTCCCACCAGAGTCGTGCATACCCTGTTTTGCTCAGATGTATTTGTGTTGGACAAGCATGCGCTTAAACCTGGAATCCACAAACTACTTCAGAAGCATACCCTTCACGTTCTGCTCATTTCCCTTATTGGACTCACCCAACTCAGATCATAGAGTGCTCTACTAATTAGCTTAAGTCACCTATTTAAATAAGGGAGGTAACAAGAATGGGTTGAAATCCACTGGCTTAGGCCAAAATCTGCAACTACATATTGTAAAGTATATGCCTCGGACTCTGGGTCCGTATTAATTAGCTCAAATGATCCATAGGGAATTTTAATAACTAATCATGAATATGATTAATATTTTGCATATTACAGTTACATTAAATTGTCGAAAGTGAAAGTGGATTATATGAATATATGAATAATCAATCACAACGAATTATAATTCCTCATTCATATATCAATAATCTTACTTAACTTCGATTATGAGATAATCCTTAAGGGAAACTAATGTAATTATCAAATCGTTGTTCGTCCAGCGACCAACCGTCAGATTAAGTGATTAATTTCTCAATAAAGCTATCCTTTCTTATAAACTCCAAGAAATATTAACCTTCTGGCCTTGAACATTAATTTCCTTGTGTTTATAAAATTAAAGCTACTTAATGTAGTAAATATTGAGCGCGGTAGCTCGGATCGTGAACCTCATTGACGTTTGTATTTTTACAAGCACTTTCACAGAAACAGTTGAATATATTGTTTTAATAAATGCAAACTACAGAATATAACGGACTACACATAGTGATTATAGGTTTGTACATATCTTACATGTGGACAAACAAGACGAATAACAGATGAGAGAGAGAAAGTGAGAGAGATAAAGTTCTGAGAATGTGAGAGAGAGAATCATCATAGAATAACGAAATCACAGACCTTTGAGAGAGAGCCAACAACCGAAACAAACCTTAAAACATTAAACTCGTTAGAGTTTGATACTTGCAAAGTTCGTTTGTGTGCACGAGCTGTGTCCAGCCTGCGCGTGTTCTCGGAGCAGAGTGCGCGCGCTCGTGTTTGCGGGGCGCGCTTGTCCGCGGGAGATTCGAAGAAGACCTCTTTTGGAAGTGATATGTTACTGAAGGAATTCAGGCTTCGTTCGTTCGACTCGTAGGTGGAAACGAACCAAGGAGAATTTGAAAATAAAACAAAAGAAACTTATAAAGAAAATAAAAGAAGGGAACTCCTTGAGGGAGTTTCAGGACCGGAGACTTCACATGACGAGCAGACGAGGAAGGCAGCAGCAAGAGAGGGAGCAGGAAGAGCGTTTTGGCTTTTAAGGAATGTAAGGATACGCCTTCTTCTGGGACAAGAGCGAATCGGATCCTCTGATCCGGAGCGGGAGAATGTTCCTTTGTTTGTAAAGACACGCCCACTTTGACTATGTCATGTGAGAGATCGAATTTAACATTCATATTTAGAAGTATGGTATTTCCTAGAATAAATGCATATTATTGTACCTTGCAGTAAAGATTCAACTCCGTTAGGTCTCAGGATTTAAAATGGTATCAAACACCTTCAGGTTACGTTTAGGAATACAACATTTGATTATTATGCATTAGTATAGACATTTTAAAGTTTGATTAATACATGCTATAATTGTAAACTAAACCCAAATCTGTCATGACACATAAATAGCAACACAGAAAAATATCAAGTCCATTTGTTAATGTCTTAAATATGATTCTGTTGAACTAAAAAGTCTCTTGGTGTGTGTGTGCGTGTCTCTCTGGAGACGTGGGTGTCCTGTTACATGTGTTCCTTGGTGTGAGGAATTTTGGGTGTCACGTGTCTCTTTGTGTGTGTGTGTGTTGGAATGGACGAAAGAGACGACGCTCTCGTCTGGTCACACAACGAATGAAGTGTATTAGAGAATCAGATTCCCTAAAACACCAGATGTCAGAGTCAATGTTGCTACAATATTGTTGGCCACCTACCTAGCAACAACAACAACAAATGCTTTCCATTTCTCCCAGCTGAAACAGCGTTTAGATGTATCGTAACTGGAGGTTCCCAAAACATTTGAGACACGAGTACTGAGAGTTTCGATCCAAATTGAAATGGTTTGAGATATTCCCTTGTCCCTGAACAGAAGCCTGCACACCTTTCCGGTTTTGGAAATTATCCTCTAACTTCAAAGGGACCTATTCATGATGTAATCAGCTATTCTCCTGACGCGCAACCTCATTTAGACTTTGTATACAAAAGAATCGAACTAGCGACAGTACATGGCGCTGTGGCTTAGTTGGTTAAAGCGCCTGTCTTGTAAACAGGAGATCCTGGGTTTGAATCCCAGCAGTGCCTATGACATAGGAAGTGGGCACCGCTCACTTATGAATTTTACATATGGAAATATTTGCATGCTGAACAGTGTGAATCTGCACAACAAGCGGAAATCTAAGAAGTCATGTGCATGCAATAGCGTCTTAAAGGCTGGCTTTTCGTGGCGCAATGGATAGCGCATTTGACTTCTAGGTTGTGAATGGAGTTATTCAAAGGTTTTGGGTTCGAGTCCCATCAGAGTCGTGCATACCCTCTTTTGCTCAGATGTATTTGTGTTGGACAAGCATACGCTTAAACCTGGGATCCACAAACTACTTCAGAAGCATACCCTTCACGTTCTGCTTATTTCCCTTATTGGACTCACCCAACTCAGATCATAGAGTGCTCTACTAATTAGCTTAAGTCACCTATTTAAATAAGGGAGAGAACAAGAATGGGTTGAAATCCACTGGCTTAGGCCAAAATCTGCAACTACCTATTGTTGGCCACCGACCTAGCAACAACAACAAATGCTTTCCATTTCTCCCAGCTGAAACAGCGTTTAGATGTATCGTAACTGGAGGTTCCCAAAACATTTGAGACACGAGTACTGAGAGTTTCGATCCAAATTGAAATGGTTTGAGATATTCCCTTGTCCCTGAACAGAAGCCTGCACACCTTTCAGGTTTTGGAAATTATCCTCTAACTTCAAAGGGACCTATTCATGATGTAATCAGCTGTTCTCCTGATGTGCAACCTCATTTAAACTTTGCATCCAAAAGAATCAATTCAATTTCAATTTTATTTGTCACATACATAGTCATACACAGTACGATATGCAGTGAAATGCTTACACGACTGCCATTGACCATAAAAGAGTATCAGTATAACAGTATAAAAATAAATAAAATTACAAAAAATAAAATAAAAATAAAAATAGATGAAGATATGAAAATATAAATATAATATAATCTAATATAGATATAATATAAATATGTAGTGCAAAAGTGTACATGAGTGTGGCCAGGGTGACCATGGATACCCAGTCAGTGATGGATATTGCAAGAATATATTATTAGTCCTGTGTTGTGTTGTGGTTGAGAGATCTTATCGCCTGCGGGAAGAAGCTCCTCCTCAGTCTCTCTGTGTTGGCCTTCAGGGAGCGGAAGCGCTTTCCAGACCGCAACAGGGAGAACAGACCATTGTTAGGATGGCTGGGGTCCTTCACTATCTTCCTGGCCTTGATCCAGCACCGCTTGTTGTAAATCGAGTGCAGGTCAGGGAGCTCGGCGCGGATGATGCGCTCAGCTGATCGCACCACCCTCTGTAGAGCTCGTCTGTTCTGCGTGGTGCTGTTTCCGAACCAGGTTGTGATGTTTCCCGTCAGGATGCTCTCTATGGTACAGGAGTAGAAATTTCTGAGCACCCTAGAGGGCAGTCTAAAGTCTCTCAAGCGTCTTAGATGGTAGAGACGCTGCCTAGCCTTTTTCACCACGGTGTTGATGTGACAGGACCATGATAGATCCTGCGTGATGTATACACCAAGGTATCGAATCGAAAGCTGTCCACTCTCTCCACAGGGCTCCTGTTGATGACGGGGGTCTGGTAGTTCCTCTCCCGCTTTGTACAAAAGTCCACTATCAGCTCCTTTGTCTTGCTGACATTCAGGAGGAGATTGTTCCTCTGGCACCAGCTCTCCAGATTTCCAATCTCCTCTAGGTAAGCCGACTCATTGTTGTTCGTGATCAGGCCCACCACGACAGTGTCGTCAGCAAACTTAATGACGGTGGTGGAGCTGGTAGTGGCCACACAGTCGTAAGTGTACAAAGAGTACAGCAGGGGGCTCAGAACACACCCCTGGGGGGCTCCAGTGCTGAGAGTGAGTGAGGCTGAGACATGTCCGCCCATCCTTACTGCCTGTGGTCTGTCAGTCAGAAAATTGGAGATCCACTGACACATTGATGAGTTAAGTCCCAGGTGCTCCAGCTTGGTGGTGAGTGTGGAGGGAATTATGGTATTAAAAGCAGAGCTATAGTCAATGAAAAGCATTTTCACATAATTCCCTCTCCGGGTGTCCAGGTGAGTTGTATGAAGGAGATGAGAGATAGCATCATCCGTAGAGCGGTTTGGACGATATTCAACGTTATTCAAAGGTTGTGGGTTCGAGTCCCACCAGAGTCGTGCATACCCTGTTTTGCTCAGATGTATTTGTGTTGGACAAGCATGCGCTTAAACCTGGAATCCACAAACTACTTCAGAAGCATACCCTTCACGTTCTGCTCATTTCCCTTATTGGACTCACCCAACTCAGATCATAGAGTGCTCTACTAATTAGCTTAAGTCACCTATTTAAATAAGGGAGGTAACAAGAATGGGTTGAAATCCACTGGCTTAGGCCAAAATCTGCAACTACATATTGTAAAGTATATGCCTCGGACTCTGGGTCCGTATTAATTAGCTCAAATGATCCATAGGGAATTTTAATAACTAATCATGAATATGATTAATATTTTGCATATTACAGTTACATTAAATTGTCGAAAGTGAAAGTGGATTATATGAATATATGAATAATCAATCACAACGAATTATAATTCCTCATTCATATATCAATAATCTTACTTAACTTCGATTATGAGATAATCCTTAAGGGAAACTAATGTAATTATCAAATCGTTGTTCGTCCAGCGACCAACCGTCAGATTAAGTGATTAATTTCTCAATAAAGCTATCCTTTCTTATAAACTCCAAGAAATATTAACCTTCTGGCCTTGAACATTAATTTCCTTGTGTTTATAAAATTAAAGCTACTTAATGTAGTAAATATTGAGCGCGGTAGCTCGGATCGTGAACCTCATTGACGTTTGTATTTTTACAAGCACTTTCACAGAAACAGTTGAATATATTGTTTTAATAAATGCAAACTACAGAATATAACGGACTACACATAGTGATTATAGGTTTGTACATATCTTACATGTGGACAAACAAAACGAATAACAGATGAGAGAGAGAAAGTGAGAGAGATAAAGTTCTGAGAATGTGAGAGAGAGAATCATCATAGAATAACGAAATCACAGACCTTTGAGAGAGAGCCAACAACCGAAACAAACCTTAAAACATTAAACTCGTTAGAGTTTGAAACTTGCAAAGTACATTTGTGTGCACGAGCTGTGTCCAGCCTGCGCGTGTTCTCGGAGCAGAGTGCGCGCGCTCGTGTTTGCGGGGCGCGCTTGTCCGCGGGAGATTCGAAGAAGACCTCTTTTGGAAGTGATATGTTACTGAAGGAATTCAGGCTTCGTTCGTTCGACTCGTAGGTGGAAACGAACCAAGGAGAATTTGAAAATAAAACAAAAGAAACTTATAAAGAAAATAAAAGAAGGGAACTCCTTGAGGGAGTTTCAGGACCGGAGACTTCACATGACGAGCAGACGAGGAAGGCAGCAGCAAGAGAGGGAGCAGGAAGAGCGTTTTGGCTTTTAAGGAATGTAAGGATACGCCTTCTTCTGGGACAAGAGCGAATCGGATCCTCTGATCCGGAGCGGGAGAATGTTCCTTTGTTTGTAAAGACACGCCCACTTTGACTATGTCATGTGAGAGATCGAATTTAACATTCATATTTAGAAGTATGGTATTTCCTAGAATAAATGCATATTATTGTACCTTGCAGTAAAGATTCAACTCCGTTAGGTCTCAGGATTTAAAATGGTATCAAACACCTTCAGGTTACGTTTAGGAATACAACATTTGATTATTATGCATTAGTATAGACATTTTAAAGTTTGATTAATACATGCTATAATTGTAAACTAAACCCAAATCTGTCATGACACATAAATAGCAACACAGAAAAATATCAAGTCCATTTGTTAATGTCTTAAATATGATTCTGTTGAACTAAAAAGTCTCTTGGTGTGTGTGTGCGTGTCTCTCTGGAGACGTGGGTGTCCTGTTACATGTGTTCCTTGGTGTGAGGAATTTTGGGTGTCACGTGTCTCTTTGTGTGTGTGTGTGTTGGAATGGACGAAAGAGACGACGCTCTCGTCTGGTCACACAACGAATGAAGTGTATTAGAGAATCAGATTCCCTAAAACACCAGATGTCAGAGTCAATGTTGCTACAATATTGTTGGCCACCTACCTAGCAACAACAACAACAAATGCTTTCCATTTCTCCCAGCTGAAACAGCGTTTAGATGTATCGTAACTGGAGGTTCCCAAAACATTTGAGACACGAGTACTGAGAGTTTCGATCCAAATTGAAATGGTTTGAGATATTCCCTTGTCCCTGAACAGAAGCCTGCACACCTTTCCGGTTTTGGAAATTATCCTCTAACTTCAAAGGGACCTATTCATGATGTAATCAGCTATTCTCCTGACGCGCAACCTCATTTAGACTTTGTATACAAAAGAATCGAACTCGCGACAGTACATGGCGCTGTGGCTTAGTTGGTTAAAGCGCCTGTCTTGTAAACAGGAGATCCTGGGTTTGAATCCCAGCAGTGCCTATGACATAGGAAGTGGGCACCGCTCACTTATGAATTTTACATATGGAAATATTTGCATGCTGAACAGTGTGAATCTGCACAACAAGCGGAAATCTAAGAAGTCATGTGCATGCAATAGCGTCTTAAAGGCTGGCTTTTCGTGGCGCAATGGATAGCGCATTTGACTTCTAGGTTGTGAATGGAGTTATTCAAAGGTTTTGGGTTCGAGTCCCATCAGAGTCGTGCATACCCTCTTTTGCTCAGATGTATTTGTGTTGGACAAGCATACGCTTAAACCTGGGATCCACAAACTACTTCAGAAGCATACCCTTCACGTTCTGCTTATTTCCCTTATTGGACTCACCCAACTCAGATCATAGAGTGCTCTACTAATTAGCTTAAGTCACCTATTTAAATAAGGGAGATAACAAGAATGGGTTGAAATCCACTGGCTTAGGCCAAAATCTGCAACTACCTATTGTTGGCCACCTTCCTAGCAACAACAACAACAAATGCTTTCCATTTCTCCCAGCTGAAACAGCGTTTAGATGTATCGTAACTGGAGGTTCCCAAAACATTTGAGACACGAGTACTGAGAGTTTCGATCCAAATTGAAATGGTTTGAGATATTTCCTTGTCCCTGAACAGAAGCCTGCACACCTTTCAGGTTTTGGAAATTATCCTCTAACTTCAAAGAGACCTATTCATGATGTAATCAGCTATTCTCCTGATGTGCAACCTCATTTAGACTTTGCATACAAAATAATCTTATCGATGATAGTACCTGGCGCTGTGGCTTAGATGGTCAAAGCGCCTGTCTAGTAAACAGGAGATCCTGGGTTCGAATCCCAGCAGTGCCTATGCCACAGGATGTGGGTGCAGCTCACTTAATCATTTTACATATGGAAATATTTGTATGCTGAACAGTGTGAATCTCCACAACAAGTGGAAATCTAAGAAGTCATGTGCAAGCAATAGCGTCTTAAAGGCTGGCTTTTCGTGGCTCTGTGGCGCAATGGATAGCGCACTGGACTTCTAGGTTGTGAATGGAGTTATTCAAAGGTTGTGGGTTTGAGTCCCATCAGAGTCGTGCATACCCTCTTTTGCTCAGATCTATTTGTGTTGGACAAGCATACGCTTAAACCTGGGATCCACAAACTACTTCAGAAGCATACCCTTCACGTTCTGCTTATTTCCCTTATTGGACTCACCCAACTCAGATCATAGAGTGCTCTACTAATTAGCTTAAGTCACCTATTTAAATAAGGGAGAGAACAAGAATGGGTTGAAATCCACTGGCTTAGGCCAAAATCTGCAACTACCTATTGTTGGCCACCGACCTAGCAACAACAACAAATGCTTTCCATTTCTCCCAGCTGAAACAGCGTTTAGATGTATCGTAACTGGAGGTTCCCAAAACATTTGAGACACGAGTACTGAGAGTTTCGATCCAAATTGAAATGGTTTGAGATATTCCCTTGTCCCTGAACAGAAGCCTGCACACCTTTCAGGTTTTGGAAATTATCCTCTAACTTCAAAGGGACCTATTCATGATGTAATCAGCTGTTCTCCTGATGTGCAACCTCATTTAAACTTTGCATCCAAAAGAATCAATTCAATTTCAATTTTATTTGTCACATACATAGTCATACACAGTACGATATGCAGTGAAATGCTTACACGACTGCCATTGACCATAAAAGAGTATCAGTATAACAGTATAAAAATAAATAAAATTACAAAAAATAAAATAAAAATAAAAATAGATGAAGATATGAAAATATAAATATAATATAATCTAATATAGATATAATATAAATATGTAGTGCAAAAGTGTACATGAGTGTGGCCAGGGTGACCATGGATACCCAGTCAGTGATGGATATTGCAAGAATATATTATTAGTCCTGTGTTGTGTTGTGGTTGAGAGATCTTATCGCCTGCGGGAAGAAGCTCCTCCTCAGTCTCTCTGTGTTGGCCTTCAGGGAGCGGAAGCGCTTTCCAGACCGCAACAGGGAGAACAGACCATTGTTAGGATGGCTGGGGTCCTTCACTATCTTCCTGGCCTTGATCCAGCACCGCTTGTTGTAAATCGAGTGCAGGTCAGGGAGCTCGGCGCGGATGATGCGCTCAGCTGATCGCACCACCCTCTGTAGAGCTCGTCTGTTCTGCGTGGTGCTGTTTCCGAACCAGGTTGTGATGTTTCCCGTCAGGATGCTCTCTATGGTACAGGAGTAGAAATTTCTGAGCACCCTAGAGGGCAGTCTAAAGTCTCTCAAGCGTCTTAGATGGTAGAGACGCTGCCTAGCCTTTTTCACCACGGTGTTGATGTGACAGGACCATGATAGATCCTGCGTGATGTATACACCAAGGTATCGAATCGAAAGCTGTCCACTCTCTCCACAGGGCTCCTGTTGATGACGGGGGTCTGGTAGTTCCTCTCCCGCTTTGTACAAAAGTCCACTATCAGCTCCTTTGTCTTGCTGACATTCAGGAGGAGATTGTTCCTCTGGCACCAGCTCTCCAGATTTCCAATCTCCTCTAGGTAAGCCGACTCATTGTTGTTCGTGATCAGGCCCACCACGACAGTGTCGTCAGCAAACTTAATGACGGTGGTGGAGCTGGTAGTGGCCACACAGTCGTAAGTGTACAAAGAGTACAGCAGGGGGCTCAGAACACACCCCTGGGGGGCTCCAGTGCTGAGAGTGAGTGAGGCTGAGACATGTCCGCCCATCCTTACTGCCTGTGGTCTGTCAGTCAGAAAATTGGAGATCCACTGACACATTGATGAGTTAAGTCCCAGGTGCTCCAGCTTGGTGGTGAGTGTGGAGGGAATTATGGTATTAAAAGCAGAGCTATAGTCAATGAAAAGCATTTTCACATAATTCCCTCTCCGGGTGTCCAGGTGAGTTGTATGAAGGAGATGAGAGATAGCATCATCCGTAGAGCGGTTTGGACGATATTCAACGTTATTCAAAGGTTGTGGGTTCGAGTCCCACCAGAGTCGTGCATACCCTGTTTTGCTCAGATGTATTTGTGTTGGACAAGCATGCGCTTAAACCTGGAATCCACAAACTACTTCAGAAGCATACCCTTCACGTTCTGCTCATTTCCCTTATTGGACTCACCCAACTCAGATCATAGAGTGCTCTACTAATTAGCTTAAGTCACCTATTTAAATAAGGGAGGTAACAAGAATGGGTTGAAATCCACTGGCTTAGGCCAAAATCTGCAACTACATATTGTAAAGTATATGCCTCGGACTCTGGGTCCGTATTAATTAGCTCAAATGATCCATAGGGAATTTTAATAACTAATCATGAATATGATTAATATTTTGCATATTACAGTTACATTAAATTGTCGAAAGTGAAAGTGGATTATATGAATATATGAATAATCAATCACAACGAATTATAATTCCTCATTCATATATCAATAATCTTACTTAACTTCGATTATGAGATAATCCTTAAGGGAAACTAATGTAATTATCAAATCGTTGTTCGTCCAGCGACCAACCGTCAGATTAAGTGATTAATTTCTCAATAAAGCTATCCTTTCTTATAAACTCCAAGAAATATTAACCTTCTGGCCTTGAACATTAATTTCCTTGTGTTTATAAAATTAAAGCTACTTAATGTAGTAAATATTGAGCGCGGTAGCTCGGATCGTGAACCTCATTGACGTTTGTATTTTTACAAGCACTTTCACAGAAACAGTTGAATATATTGTTTTAATAAATGCAAACTACAGAATATAACGGACTACACATAGTGATTATAGGTTTGTACATATCTTACATGTGGACAAACAAAACGAATAACAGATGAGAGAGAGAAAGTGAGAGAGATAAAGTTCTGAGAATGTGAGAGAGAGAATCATCATAGAATAACGAAATCACAGACCTTTGAGAGAGAGCCAACAACCGAAACAAACCTTAAAACATTAAACTCGTTAGAGTTTGAAACTTGCAAAGTACATTTGTGTGCACGAGCTGTGTCCAGCCTGCGCGTGTTCTCGGAGCAGAGTGCGCGCGCTCGTGTTTGCGGGGCGCGCTTGTCCGCGGGAGATTCGAAGAAGACCTCTTTTGGAAGTGATATGTTACTGAAGGAATTCAGGCTTCGTTCGTTCGACTCGTAGGTGGAAACGAACCAAGGAGAATTTGAAAATAAAACAAAAGAAACTTATAAAGAAAATAAAAGAAGGGAACTCCTTGAGGGAGTTTCAGGACCGGAGACTTCACATGACGAGCAGACGAGGAAGGCAGCAGCAAGAGAGGGAGCAGGAAGAGCGTTTTGGCTTTTAAGGAATGTAAGGATACGCCTTCTTCTGGGACAAGAGCGAATCGGATCCTCTGATCCGGAGCGGGAGAATGTTCCTTTGTTTGTAAAGACACGCCCACTTTGACTATGTCATGTGAGAGATCGAATTTAACATTCATATTTAGAAGTATGGTATTTCCTAGAATAAATGCATATTATTGTACCTTGCAGTAAAGATTCAACTCCGTTAGGTCTCAGGATTTAAAATGGTATCAAACACCTTCAGGTTACGTTTAGGAATACAACATTTGATTATTATGCATTAGTATAGACATTTTAAAGTTTGATTAATACATGCTATAATTGTAAACTAAACCCAAATCTGTCATGACACATAAATAGCAACACAGAAAAATATCAAGTCCATTTGTTAATGTCTTAAATATGATTCTGTTGAACTAAAAAGTCTCTTGGTGTGTGTGTGCGTGTCTCTCTGGAGACGTGGGTGTCCTGTTACATGTGTTCCTTGGTGTGAGGAATTTTGGGTGTCACGTGTCTCTTTGTGTGTGTGTGTGTTGGAATGGACGAAAGAGACGACGCTCTCGTCTGGTCACACAACGAATGAAGTGTATTAGAGAATCAGATTCCCTAAAACACCAGATGTCAGAGTCAATGTTGCTACAATATTGTTGGCCACCTACCTAGCAACAACAACAACAAATGCTTTCCATTTCTCCCAGCTGAAACAGCGTTTAGATGTATCGTAACTGGAGGTTCCCAAAACATTTGAGACACGAGTACTGAGAGTTTCGATCCAAATTGAAATGGTTTGAGATATTCCCTTGTCCCTGAACAGAAGCCTGCACACCTTTCCGGTTTTGGAAATTATCCTCTAACTTCAAAGGGACCTATTCATGATGTAATCAGCTATTCTCCTGACGCGCAACCTCATTTAGACTTTGTATACAAAAGAATCGAACTAGCGACAGTACATGGCGCTGTGGCTTAGTTGGTCAAAGCGCCTGTCTTGTAAACAGGAGATCCTGGGTTCGAATCCCAGCAGTGTCTATGACACAGTAAGTGGGCACCGCTCACTTATGAATTTTACATATGGAAATATTTGCATGCTGAACAGTGTGAATCTGCACAACAAGCGGAAATCTAAGAAGTCATGTGCATGCAATAGCGTCTTAAAGGCTGGCTCTTCATGGCTCTGTGGCGCAATGGATAGCGCATTGGACTTCTAGGTTGTGAATGGAGTTATTCAAAGGTTGTGGGTTCGAGTCCCACCAGAGTTGTGCATACCCTCTTTTGCTCAGATGTATTTGTGTTGGACAAGCATGCGCTTAAACCTGGGATCCACAAACTACTTCAGAAGCATACCCTTCACGTTCTGCTCATTGGACTCACCCAACTCAGATCATAGAGTGCTCTACTAATTAGCTTAAGTCACCTATTTAAATAAGGGAGGTAACAAGAATGGGTTGAAATCCACTGGCTTAGGCCAAAATCTGCAACTACATATTGTTGGCCACCTACCTAGCAACAACAACAACAAATGCTTTCCATTTCTCCCAGCTGAAACAGCGTTTAGATGTATCGTAACTGGAGGTTCCCAAAACATTTGAGACACGAGTACTGAGAGTTTCGATCCAAATTGAAATGGTTTGAGATATTTCCTTGTCCCTGAACAGAAGCCTGCACACCTTTCCGGTTTTGGAAATTATCCTCTAACTTCAAAGGGACCTATTCATGATGTAATCAGCTATTCTCCTGACGTGCAACCTCATTTAGACTTTGTATACAAAAGAATCGAATCGATGACAGTACCTGGCGCTGTGGCTTAGATGGGCAAAGCGCATGTCTAGTAAACAGGAGATCCTGGGTTCGAATCCCAGCAGTGCCTATGACACAGGAAGTGGGCACCGCTCACTTACGAATTTTACATATGGAAATATTTGCATGCTGAACAGTGTGAATCTGCACAACAAGCGGTAATCTAAGAAGTCATGTGCATGCAATAGCGTCTTAAAGGTTGGATTTTCGTTGCTCTGTGGGGCAATGGATAGCGCATTGGACTTCTAGGTTGTGAATGGAGTTATTCAAAGGTTGTGGGTTCGAGTCCCATCAAAGGCGTGCATACCCTCTCTTGCTCAGATGTATTTGTGTTGGACAAGGATACGCTTAAACCTGGGATCCACAAACTACTTCAGAAGCATACCCTTCACATTCTGCTTATTTCCCTTATTGGACTCACCCAACTCAGATCATAGAGTGCTCTACTAATTAGCTTAAGTCACCTATTTAAATAAGGGAGATAACAAGAATGGGTTGAAATCCACTGGCTTAGGCCAAAATCTGCAACTACCTATTGTTGGCCACCTACCTAGCAACAACAACAAATGCTTTCCATTTCTCCCAGCTGAAACAGCGTTTAGATGTATCGTAACTGGAGGTTTCCAAAACATTTGAGACACGAGTACTGAGAGTTTCGATCCAAATTGAAATGGTTTGAGATATTTCCTTGTCCCTGAACAGAAGCCTGCACACCTTTCCGGTTTTGGAAATTATCCTCTAATTTCAAAGGGACCTATTCATGATGTAATCAGCTATTCTCCTGACGCGCAACCTCATTTAGACTTTGTATACAAAAGAATCGAACTAGCGACAGTACATGGTGCTGTGGCTTAGTTGGTCAAAGCGCCTGTCTTGTAAACAGGAGATCCTGGGTTCGAATCCTAGCAGTGCCTATGACACAGGAAGTGGGCACCGCTCACTTACGAATTTTACATATTGAAATATTTGCATGCTGAACAGTGTGAATCTGCACAACAAGCGGTAATCTAAGAAGTCATGTGCATGCAATAGCGTCTTAAAGGTTGGCTTTTTGTTGCTCTGTGGGGCAATGGATAGCGCATTGGACTTCTAGGTTGTGAATGGAGTTATTCAAAGGTTGTGGGTTCGAGTCCCATCAAAGTCGTGCATACCCTCTCTTGCTCAGATGTATTTGTGTTGGACAAGGATACGTTTAAACCTGGGATCCACAAACTACTTCAGAAGCATACCCTTCACGTTCTGCTTATTTCCCTTATTGGACTCACCCAACTCAGATCATAGAGTTGTAACGTATATGCCTCGGACTCTAGGTCCGAATGAATTAGCTCAAATGATCTATAGGGAATTTTAATAACTAATCATGAATATGATTAATATTTTGCATATTACAGTTACATTAAATTATCGAAATTGAAAATGTATAGATTATATGAATATATGAATAATCGATCACAACGTCTTATAATTCCTCATTCATATATCAATAATCTTATTTAATTTCGATTATGAGATAACCTTTAAGGGAAATTCATGTAATGATCAAATAGGTGTTTGTCCTGCAAAAACCATCAAAGATCACCCATCAACCTCTCAGTAAAGCTATCCCTCCTCATAAACTCCAAGGAACATTAACTTCCGGCCGGGAACATTAATTTTCCGGTGTTTATAAAATTAAAACTACTTAATGTAGTAAATATTGAGCGCGGTAGCCCTTGGATCTACCTCATTGACTCGTTTTTACAAGCATTTTCACAGAAACAGTTGAATATATTGTTTTAATAAATGCACAACTACAGAATATACGAACTACTCAATATACACCGATTATATCTATGTACATATCATACAGTTAAACAATAAGACAAACGGATAACAAATGAGAGAAGGAGAGTTGGAGAGAGAGAGAGAGTGAGAGAGAGAGTGCTCTGGGGGGGCGCGCGCGCCGGAGCACGCGCTGAGGTTGTAAGGTGAGAGAGAAAATGATCAGAGTTGACCATGGAACAACAACATCACAGAAACCTTGAGAGCCATCAAAATGCATCGAACCTTAAAACATTAAAACTCGTTAGAGTGGATACTTGCAAAAGGTCGTGTGTGCGTAATGTGTCTGAGAACAGCCTGCGTGTGGCCTCCTCGGAGCAGAGTGCGCGCGCTTGTGTTGGCGGAGCGCGCTTGTCCGCGGGAGTTTCGAAGGTCTCTTGTTGTGGAGTTGCCGAAGGAATATCTCAGGGTAAGTTCGTTTCACTCTTAGGTAGAAGCGAACAAAGTAGAATTTGAAAATGAAACAAAAGACTGAGATAAAGAAAATAAAAGAAGACGCAAACTCCTGGAGGAGTTCAGGATGGAGACTTCACATGATGAGCGGACGATGAAGGCAGGAAGCGAGAGAGTGAGCTGGAGGAGTGTTTGGCTTTTAAAGAATGTATGGCTCACGCCTTCTTTTGGGACAAGAGCAAATCGGATCCTCTGATCTGGAGCGGGAAAGCTGTTCCTTTGTTCGTAAAGACACGCCTACTTTGACTATGTCATGTGAGAGATCGAATTTAACATTCATATTTAGAAGTATGGTATTTCCTAGAATAAATGCATATTATTGTACCTTGCAGTCAAGATTCGACTCCAACATGATTTTCCCATTACAATGATACCTCGAATGACGTTTCTGCACAAATACAGGGTTACATAATTTCCTCATAATCACTAGCATAGGGATTATTTCAGATGCTTCAGACATTATCTTGACCAATTATACACACAAAAATATATGTCAAAAACATTGCTATTGGATCATATGTGGACATTTCAGTTTAAGGGTCCATGAGTGTGTGTGTGCATACATTCCAGAGGGTGATAGAGAAACGGAGTTTCTTCTGTTTTATGGCCTGTGAGTGTCCAGTTACGTGCTCATGCATGCGTTTGGACAGGAAGTTTGGGGGCTGGGTTCTATGGGGAGCCACCAAAACCTCTTGTCTGTTCAGACCGTGAATGAAGTGTTTGGAGAATCACAATTCATTAATTTGAAAAGCAGCTGTCATTGTCAATGTTGCTACAGATTGCTCTACTAATTAGCTTAAGTCACCTATTTAAATAAGGGAGAGAACAAAAATGGGTTGAAATCCACTGGCTTAGGCCAAAATCTGCAACTACCTATTGTTGGCCACCTCCTTAGCAACAACAACAACAAATGCTTTCCATTTCTCCCAGCTGAAACAGCGTTTAGATGTATCGTAACTGGAGGTTCCCAAAACATTTGAGACACGAGTACTGAGAGTTTCGATTCAAATTGAAATGGTTTGAGATATTCCCTTGTCCTTGAACAGAAGCCTGCACACCTTTCAGGTTTTGGAAATTATCCTTTAACTTCAAAGGGACCTATTCATGATGTAATCAGCTATTCTCCTGACGTGCAACCTCATTTAGACTTTGTATACAAAAGAATCGAATCGATGATAGTACCTGGCGCTGTGGCTTAGATGGTCAAAGCGCCTGTCTAGTAAACAGGAGATCCTGGGTTCGAATTCTAGCAGTGCCTATGCCACAGGATGTGGGCGCAGCTCACTTAATCATTTTACATATGGAAATATTTGCATGCTGAACAGTGTGAATCGGCACAACAAGTGGAAATCTAAGAAGTCATGTGCATGCAATAGCGTCTTAAAGGCTGGCTTTTCGTGGCTCTGTGGCGCAATGGATAGCGCATTGGACTTCTAGGTTGTGAACGGAGTTATTCAAAGGTTGAGGGTTCGAGTCCCACCAGAGTCGTGCATACCCTCTTTTGCTCAGATGTATTTGTGTTGGACAAGCATGCGCTTAAACCTGGAATCCACAAACTACTTCAGAAGCATACCCTTCACGTTCTGCTCATTTCCCTTATTGGACTCACCCAACTCAGATCATAGAGTGCTCTACTAATTAGCTTAAGTCACCTATTTAAATAAGGGAGGTAACAAGAATGGGTTGAAATCCACTGGCTTAGGCCAAAATCTGCAACTACATATTGTTGGCCACCTACCTAGCAACAACAACAACAAATGCTTTCCATTTCTCCCAGCTGAAACAGCGTTTAGATGTATCGTAACTGGAGGTTCCCAAAACATTTGAGACACGAATACTGAGAGTTTCGATCCAAATTGAAATGGTTTGAGATATTCCCTTGTCCCTGAACAGAAGCCTGCACACCTTTCCGGTTTTGGAAATTATCCTCTAACTTCAAAGGGACCTATTCATGATGTAATCAGCTATTCTCCTGACGCGCAACCTCATTTAGACTTTGTATACAAAAGAATCGAACTAGCGACAGTACATGGCGCTGTGGCTTAGTTGGTCAAAGCGCCTGTCTAGTAAACTGGAGATCCTGGGTTCGAATCGCAGCAGTGCCTATGACACAGGAAGTGGGCACCGCTCACTTACGAATTTTACATATGGAAATATTTGCATGCTGAACAGTGTGAATCTGCACAACAAGTGGAAATCTAAGAAGTCATGTGCATGCAATAGCGTCTTAAAGGCTGGCTTTTCGTGGCTCTGTGGCGCAATGGATAGCGCATTGGACTTCTAGGTTGTAAATGGAGTTATTCAAAGGTTGTGGGTTCGAGTCCCATCAGAGTCGTGCATAGCCTCTTTTGCTCAGATATATTTGTGTTGGACAAGCATACGCTTAAACCTGGGATCCACAAACTACTTCAGAAGCATACCCTTCACGTTCTGCTTATTTCCCTTATTGGACTCACCCAACTCAGATCATAGAGTGCTCTACTAATTAGCTTAAGTCACCTATTTAAATAAGGGAGGTAACAAGAATGGGTTGAAATCCACTGGCTTAGGCCAAAATCTGCAACTACCTATTGTTGGCCACCTACCTAGCAACAACAACAAATGCTTTCCATTTCTCCCAGCTGAAACAGCGTTTAGATGTATCGTAACTGGAGGTTCCCAAAACATTTGAGACACGAGTACTGAGAGTTTCGATCCAAATTGAAATGGTTTGAGATATTCCTTTGTCCCTGAACAGAAGCCTGCACACCTTTCCGGTTTTGGAAATTATCCTCTAACTTCAAAGGGACCTATTCATGATGTAATCAGCTATTCTCCTGATGTGCAACCTCATTTAGACTTTGTATACAAAATAATCGAATCTATGGTAGTACCTGTCGCTGTGGCTTAGATGGTCAAAGCGCCTGTCTAGTAAACAGGAGATCCTGGGTTTGAATCCCAGCAGTGCCTATGCCACAGGATGTGGGCGCAGCTCACTTAATCATTTTACATATGGAAATATTTGCATGCTGAACAGTGTGAATCTGCACAATAAGTGGAAATCTAAGAAGTCATGTGCATGCAATAGCGTCTTAAAGGCTGGCTTTTCGTGGCTCTGTGGCGCAATGGATAGCGCATTGGACTTCTAAGTTGTGAATGGAGTTATTCAAAGGTTGTGGGATCGAGTACCATCAGAGTCGTGCGTACCCTCTTTTGCTCAGATGTATTTGTGTTGGACAAGCATACGCTTAAACCTGGGATCCACAAACTACTTCAGAAGCATACCCTTCACGTTCTGCTCATTTCCCTTATTGGACTCACCCAACTCAGATCATAGAGTGCTCTACTAATTAGCTTAAGTCACCTATTTAAATAAGGGAGATAACAAGAATGGGTTGAAATCCACTGGCTTAGGCCAAAATCTGCAACTACCTGTTGTTGGCCACCTACCTAGCAACAACAACAAATGCTTTCCATTTCTCCCAGCTGAAACAGCGTTTAGATGTATCGTAACTGGAGGTTCCCAAAACATTTGAGACACGAGTACTGAGAGTTTCGATCCAAATTGAAATGGTTTGAGATATTCCCTTGTCCCTGAACAGAAGCCTGCACACCTTTCAGGTTTTGGAAATTATCCTCTAACTTCAAAGGGACCTATTCATGATGTAATCAGCTATTCTCCTGACGTGCAACCTCATTTAGACTTTGTATACAAAAGAATCGAACTAGCGACAGTACATGGCGCTGTGGTCAAAGCGCCTGTCTTGGTCAAAGCGCTGTTGGTCAAAGCGCCTGTCTTGTAAACAGGAGATCCTGGGTTTGAATCCCAGCAGTGCCTATGACACAGGAAGTGGGCACCGCTCACTTACGGATTTTATATATGGAAATATTTGCATGCTGAACAGTGTGAATCTGCACAACAAGCGGAAATCTAAGAAGTCATGTGCATGCAATAGCGTTTTAAAGGCTGGTTTTTCGTGGCTCTGTGGCGCTTCATGCCACCTGTAAATCGTGGTTATTCTTGGTTATGACAGCCAATCAGGTTCCCTGCTGCAACCAAGATTCATATTATTCTTGGTTATGACAGCCAATCACGTTCCCGGCTGCAACCAAGATTCGTATGCTATGGCCAATCACGGCTCGTATCGCTACCATGATTCAGCCTAGTAACTAACCAAGAATTGACCAATCAACGTCAAGAGCCATGCCCTCCCCCCTCCCTCCCCCGACACTTGCAGATTGCGGCTGGAGAAGAGGATAACGCTCATTGATTATCTTCTGACCAACATTTGCAAAGTAAGTCAATCTTTTGCCAATAAAAATAAAGTGCCAAATATATATAACTGTTAGTTGTTTTAAATGAATAACCTGTGGCTCAGACTAGCTAATAATTCAATTAATTAATACAAAATAGTATAAAAAAATAGATTTTACAACTTAGATTAGCCGCCCAAGCAGAATAAAGTATATAACGTTACAGTTTACTACAGCTTTATCAGCTGCAACATTAAAATTATTGTTTCACATTAAGGCATCACTAATTATAATCCAATAATATAGTGTACATTATGCTTCTACTTTTAGTACTTTTAGTATATTTTGATGCTAAACTTACTTGTTTTAGCTAAGTAGGCTAACGTTTTGAATGCATGACATTAACTTGTAATAGAGCAGAGGGTTTATAAGAGGGGGGAAGTGGTGGTATAATAATGGTATAATAATAGTATAATAACTATTGAAAAAATTACCTCTTACTCTGGGATGATTCTGAGATTCTGATATGTAAGCCAACATTTTGAGACTGTTGAAAAAATATACACACACAAAGCATAACATATAATCAACATTACAAGGTGATCATGAGTAAATATATTTTAGATGGAACCTCGCTTCAGGAGACGAGCTGATGGCAGCCTGAATCTGACTGATACAGTGGAAGCGGCAAAAGTGAAGGAGGCCAACAAAGGAAAGCCATACACAAGACCCCTGTCCCCTGATATAGTGCTGGACAAGGCCAAGAAAAGCTTAAGTCAGCACCACGGAGATCTAGCAAACAGAAAGCACCTGCTGGGTTTCTTTGAAATCCAGTTTGGTGTATTTCGCGGGCAAACATTCAGGTGGGTGGCTGAAAATGCCCTGGGGTATGCTGCTTACCTGGTGGCAGCTATGAAGAGGGACCCCACAGGAGGCAGCAAAGACTCCCAAGAACATGCCCACAACAAAGTGAGTTTCAGGGAGTATGTTGAGCTCTTTCCTTCTGGCAGAATTGCCATTGCCATGAAGGAAGAGCAATATGCTGGGAAAGCTCCCCAGCACACTGCCACCACCCAGCACGCTACCACCACCCAGCACGCTGCCACCACCCAGCACGCTGCCTCCACCCAGCACGCTACCACCACCCAGCACGCTCCCTCCACCCAGCACGCTACCACCACCCAGCACGCTGCCTCCACCCAACACGCTGCCTCCACCCAACACGCTGCCTCCACCCAACACGCTGCCTCCACCCAACACGCTGCCTCCACCCATACTTCCACCGCCTCTCTCCGCTCCCTCCTGTTTGGGAAGTTGCCTAACCAGAAAAGCCTGACCAAGACCATAGAAAGGCTGGTTTCCCCCGTCAAAGCCACACCTTGTAAGCAAACATTTATTTGTATAACACTTTTTTGGTTTGTTTAGTATTTATCGCTTTGTAGGATTTTAGGATTTATTGTTCTGTAGTCATGTCAATCTGTTTGTCCTGTGTTTTGTTTTGTAGCTTTGACCCAGGCACGTACACGGCCCTCAGCCACCCTCACCCGCCCGACTGTGTCCATTGAGGCAGCCACAGGGACCTCAGCCACCCTCACCCGCCCGACTGTGTCCCTTGAGGCAGCCACAGGGACCTCAGCCACCCTCACCCGCCCGACTGTGTCCATTGAGGCAGCCACAAGGACCTCAGCCACCCTCACCCGCCCGACTGTGTCCCTTGAGATAGATGACAGCACACTGCTGGCAGAGGCAACTAAGTTTGAGAAGGCACATCTGCAATGTACGTTTATACTTATATTAAAACATACAACAAAATATTCAAGTTTCCATTCCAGGGATAAAAAAGTAAAGGGAAGCAATATGAATTTGCATTTTTTATGTATTTATTTCTGTTTTTTTTTTTTTTTTAGCACGACGAGTCTGTCTTCCAGCTGGATGGATACACACTCTGCCTGAAGTGGATCAGAGGTGGATTTCCAAGGCCCTGTTCAGGTGGACAGCACAGGGGCATCCTGAGCTAATCTTTAGCAGGGTGGACAAACTTTGGTGGTATCCTCCACAGGTTCCACTGAAGAGCAGTAATTGTCCTCCCTTGGAGAATTACTTTGGCCATCCCCTACTGCTCTGGATGCCACGAAAACTGTGGCAAGTGAACATGACCTGTCCACATCCAGACTGTCAGAAAGACCTTCTGACCTCAGCTGGCTTGCATCAAAAGATCAGGCAGGTGTTTGCCTTGGGTAAGATATACTTTGTGGCATCCGAGTACCTGGCCTGCCGAAGATGTAAGAGGAAGGTCATCAGCTGGAGCCATGATATCGTCTCCCAACTCGACATTGGCCACAGGGTGCAGTTCCCTTGCATTCTTACATCAAAACTTGCATGTGACGTCGAGGTAGTAAGTTTGATGCGTCAGCGAGGGCTGGGAAACAGCAGCAGTCAGATCCAGCGCAAGCTGCAGGAGCGTCATTCTGAGGTGTGGTGGCAAAAGACAGTCCAGTATCTGACAGATTGCAAGGGGATTGCCAGTGCTGTCACATCGAGCCTGATCCTTCCTGTGACATTTGAACCTGCTCCTTCAATGCCTTCTGTCCCTAAGCACCGGTGGCTGATGCAGGTGTATGCCCAGGATGTCCTGCAAAGGCTGGATGAGATCAAGGCCACAATCACATCTCAATATGGTCGGATCTTAAAAATGGATTCTACCAAAAAAGTGGCCAGAAAACTAGCAGGACGCAGCTATGGTACTGCTACCTGGGCAACCAATGTTGGCAATGAGCACGGACAGGTGATCATGTCCGTGCTCACAGCCAGTGAAGGTTTTGGTCTCGGGCCAATGATTGAAGGCCTCATCAAGCGATACAGGGTGGCTGGCTCCCGAGGTACTGTATGTCGACCGAGACTGCTGTGGCAACACTCTTCTGAGGAGGATGTTTGAAGAGTGGGACCAAATGAACATCCGGTTAGATATATGGCACTTCATGCGGAGGTTTGCTGTGGGTTGCACAACCGACTCTCACCAGTTGTATGCCACATTTATGAGTCGCCTCAGCCACTGTATTTTCATGTGGGACCAGGTCGACCTGACGGCCCTGAAGAAGGCGAAACGTGCAGAGCTAGAAGCTGACTGGAAACCTTCATCCGAGGCTGATGTGCTGCGCTGTATCAGCCGTAGCGAGCTAGCCCTCCATTGCAGGAGAACCACTCGTGGGACCAAGGAGACCGTGGCGCTGATTGAGAGCCATATTCAGGCCTTTGATGGAGATGCTGGTCGTGACACCATGGGAGTCCCACTTATAAACTCAGCCCGGATGAGAGAGATCTTGAAGTCCCAGCGGAAGCATGTGGCCTGCGTTCAGGATCCTCTAGGTGTGCAGCTCTACATGCAGACGGGCACTTTAGTTAAGGGAGGGCACCGTCTGCCAACCTACCGCTGTGCCAGAGGTTCCACTTCGCTTGAGTCATTTCACCTGCACCTTAACAGATTCATACCAGGTAAATAAGTGACTTCACTGAATTATCAAAATAAGATTTGATTTAATTATATAGTAAAATAAGTATGAGAATTGCAAGAACAGATATTTGTGTATCCATATGACATTTTTGTGTGGTCTTATTTTTCTTTTTTGAATTTACAGGTACGCTGGCAAGTGACACCTTCTTCCAGGCATATCTTTTGGATGGACTTTCAAGGTGGAATGAGGACCGGGCTGTGGCAGCAACAACTGATGAGCAGCAGCCACATTCCTACAATCATCTTCTGCGTCATGCTGTCAATACTCTTGCAGAGGAGGTTATGGGCAAGAAATCATCCCTTATGTTGGGCCAAGAAAGTACACTGGTAGATAACTATTTGTAGTTTTTGGTGACCATTTCATTCAAGTGCACACATACCATTTAACAACTGAGTTGTAATATAATATCCTGGCATATTATCTAATTGTTATTGTTTTAATATTTTAAAGGTGAGCTTATTGGAGTAGAATACCTTTACCAGCAAACTGGTAAAGTTCTGCAGGACTACAAGTTGGCCATTGAAGAGTCAGAGGCAACTGAGGTTGGTATAGAAGTGGATGAAGGTTATGCTGAACTTGAGGAGTTTCAGGACATCACTGTCCCCACCTTTGACACAGAACGGACACCTGCTGCCTCTTCACAAGCATCAGTGTCTGCAGCATCATCTCCAACCCCTCCTGTCACCAGCTCCATGTCATCAGTGTCTGTGGTCCCTCTATCACCAGTGACATCTCCTGTCACCAGCTCCATGTCATTAGTGTCTGTGGTCCCTCCATCACCAGTGACATCTCCTGTCACTAGCTCAATGTCATCAGTGTCTGTGGTCCCTCCATCACCAGTGACATCTCCTGTCACCAGCTCCATTTCATCACGGTCTGTGGTCCCTCCATCACCAGTGACATCTCCTGTCACCAGCTCCATGTCATCAGTGTCTGTGGTCCCTCTATCACCAGTGACATCTCCTGTCACCAGCTCCATGTCATCAGTGTCTGTGGTCCCTCTATCACCAGTGACATCTCCTGTCACCAGCTCCATGTCATTAGTGTCTGTGGTCCCTCCATCACCAGTGACATCTCCTGTCACTAGCTCAATGTCATCAGTGTCTGTGGTCCCTTCATCACCAGTGACATCTCCTGTCACTAGCTCAATGTCATCAGTGTCTGTGGTCCCTCCATCACCAGTGACATCTCCTGTCACCAGCTCACCGCACAGTCACTCAAAGCCAGGACTCTTTCCTGGAGCACATAGCTGTGAGTTATCAAAATATTCATAGAGGTTTCTGCAATTGTTGTCACACTAACTCTATATGTATATATGTCATATTTAAAGGCAAAAATACAAATTTAAACTAAATGTTTACCTTTTTCATGTAGTGCCAGTGGACCAATTATCGGCAGAAACTGGTCTTCGGACATCTGAAGAGAACACTTCACATGATGTAAGGGCCCAGTTTCTTTTTTAATGTACATTAACGTGTGTAAACAAAATATGGCTTATGTTGGCTGTGCTTTCATGTGAATATATGTATTCATTGCTGCCATCAAAAGTTCCTAAATTACCTTTCATTTTAGGATTCTGTTGGACCTGATAATATTGAGGGGTATGGAGCTGTGCAGGACTTGGCAGAGTTTTTGGTTAGCCTCAGAGACCACTGCCTGGCCTTGACTGGAGAAGAGTGCGTCAAGATCATCTCCCTATGTCAGGCATTGGGGGAGTATGACAAGAGGAAGACCATTTATTCACCACGTCACCAAACCTCCCTAAAACAGGGACGATTCAGGGCCACTAAAAAGATTGTGGCACCAGGTGTGGAGAGCACCAAAAGGTATGTTAAATTTAGCAAACACAGGTTCTTGATTATCTTAAAAGTTTTGTATAAAATAAACAAGACAACATAACTATGCACAGATATTAAAAATTAACATCTAGACAACACAAAGCAAAACAGACAGAATAGAAAAGGGGAAAAAAGCAATACAAATAACAGAGTAAGGATCACACATTGAAATTAATAACATGTATTCTGCTGTAATTTGCAGGTGTTTCGTTGGGGCTAATAGTGCTGCACAGTGGCCTGACTGCAACCGAGTGGTGGAGGCCATCTTCACAAGGCTCTGTGCCCTCTACCCAAACGTGGTGCGGTGTGATGGAGTGAGGGTGTCCCGCTTCACAATGGTGATACGTGCTTACAAGCACATCCGTGATTGCATCCTCACCAATGCTAAGGTGATGAGCGAGACCACCATCCAGCTCCCGGAAGTTAATGCTGCGACAGTCACACAATGGTGAGTAAATTAGCATTGTTACAGCTAAGCCTAAATTTAAAGCAGCTGAGGGCCACACAGAGGGTTCAAGTAACTTCTGCTTTCTTCTGCATTATGAAAGATAAGATTTATTGCTCACAACATGGTCTTCAAAAGACTGCAAGAATTCAATATCAGTACAATGTTCCATCTCCATAAACAGCTTTCCAACACACATACAAATGAACAGCTACAGTGCCAGCGGCGTTTTGCAAAAGCAATGATACACGAGACAAGGGTGTGATCAATTGCTCTGTGATCTCAGCTGTGTCATGCTGTTGCATCATAGTCGTGATCAAATAGTAGTTGATGACACCATCTTTTTAAATGTTTATTAATATTGTTTGCTTTATGTTTTCCCAGGTTCAGCAGGCGTTGCAAGTCACAGGAACAGGTTATTTTGAAGCAGGGTATCCAAGCCCCTGAAGCACCAATGGCAGGACCTGAGAACCTTCCTGCGGCTATGCAGAAAGGGCAGACTCTCTATTCCGCCAATTTGGCGGAGCCTCACCTTTTTGTCCTGCCACCAAACACTGCTGGGGAGGCAAAACTAAAGGGGAGGTCGCAACCTCAGGCCATCTTCCAGGCTCCACCATCTTCCAGGCTTCCTGTCATTGCACCAGCACCACCTGTCTCTCTCCCTTTCATTGTACCACCTGTGCAGCTTCCTACAGTGCCTGGTACCTCACAGGTGATGTTCTTCAACCTCCCATTACTTTCACCTATACCACCATCAGCTCAGACACAGACATCCAGTCAAGCGGTTCCTTACTCCACTCAGCAATACAGAAAGAGAAAACAGGAGAGGGAGCACTCTGGAACTGTCACAAGAAAGTATGTGAGGAAGACAGACGTCATTCTTTGCAAAAAGTGCAACAAAGAGAGAAAGCCACCATCACATCTTCAGTACTTTGGCAACTGGTACTGCGAAGAGTCTGAGACTCAATCATATGGTGAATGGAGGGCTGTGCTGATGGAACGAGGTTATAGGAAAAAAAAGCCAGGAAATGACAACCCTCCAGTTTCTTAAATTTGCCTTTCAGTGCGTTATTTTTATTTATTTATTTGATGTAAATCAATGACAGCTGTCTCTAAAATGTATAACAACTGTGTGTGATGCCTTGTTGTTCTTTTTTAAACATGGTTTTTAAGTTTTCCTTGTTATTTATGTGCAAGTTTTCTGAGAATATGAGAGAAAGACAGGTATATTGTATCAGGTAATTTAATTCCTATTGGAGTTAAGTGAAATGTACTTGGCCCAGGGAAATAAACTATCCAAAGATTAGTGGTCCATTGTTTTAATGGTCCTGTTAGTAGCGGTCACAGGGCAACAGGTAAGATGAGAAGAGTTTATTTTATTTATTTTGTTACGTTAACTTATGCCTTAAGTTATTTATGTACCTGATTATCATTACTATTACTATTATTATTAATAATAATATATTTTAGATGAGAAGCATTTATTTTATTTTATTTATGTTTAGTTGTGCCTCAAGTTATTTGTTATTTACGTTAACTTATGCCTTAAGTTATTTATGTACCTGATTATCATTACTATTACTATTATTATTAATAATAATATATTTTAGATAAGAAGCATTTATTTTATTTTATTTATGTTTAGTTGTGCCTCAAGTTATTTGTTATTTACGTTAACTTATGCCTTAAGTTATTTATGTACCTGATTATCATTACTATTACTATTATTATTAATGATAATATATTTTAGATAAGAAGCATTTATTTTATTTTATTTATGTTTAGTTGTGCCTCAAGTTATTTATGTACCTGATTATTATTATTAGTACTACCACTATTAATAATTGTTGATTATATTAAAAATATATAATAGGGTTTGGACGTTTCTGTGTTTTTTCTTCTTCCTCTTATCATTATTATTTTTACCTAAATTGCTACTATCATTATTATTATTAATAATAATAATAATATATATTTTAAATAATAATAATAATAGATGAGAAGCTTTTATTTTATTTATGTTTAGTTGTGCCTCAAGTTATTTATGTACCTGATTATTATTATTACTACTACTACTACTATTATTATTATTATTAATAATAGTTGGATTATATTAAAATATATATAATACGGGTTTGAACGTTTATTGTTTACCTACATTGCTACAACAACTACACTAAAATGATATACATATTTTAATTTCTACTTATGACAGAATTATCTGGACTTAAATGTGTAGATAAATAACATTAATCCTCATATTAAAAGTTGTGGACGAGCGGGATTCGATCCGCCGATCTCCGGGTCTATATCACCCAAGTTGCGATTGCTTAGATAGACGTACGCGCGCCGTCCTATACAAAAGAATCGATTCGATAGTAGTACCTGGCGCTGTGGCTTAGATGGTCAAAGCGCCTGTCTAGTAAACAGGAGATCCTGGGTTTGAATCCCAGCAGTGCCTATGCCATAGGATGTGGGCGCAGCTCACTTAATCATTTTACATATGGAAATATTTGCAAGCTGAATAGTGTGAATCTGCACAATAAGTGGAAATCTAAGAAGTCATGTGCATGCAATAGCGTCTTAAAGGCTCTCTTTTCGTGGCTCTGTGGCGCAATGGATAGCGCATAGGACTTCTAGGTTGTGAATGGAGTTATTCAAAGGTTGTGGGTTCGAGTCCCACCAGAGTCGTGCATACCCTCTTTTGCTCAGATGTATTTGTGTTGGACAAGCATGCGCTTAAACCTGGGATCCACAAACTACTTCAGAAGCAAACCCTTCACGTTCTGCTCATTTCCCTTATTGGACTCACCCAACTCAGATCATAGAGTTTTCTACTAATTAGCTTAAGTCCCCTTTTTAAATAAGGGAGATAACAAGAATGGGTTGAAATCCACTGGCTTAGGCCAAAATCTGCAACTACCTATTGTTGGCCACCTACCTAGCAACAACAACAACAAATGCTTTCCATTTCTCCCAGCTGAAACAGTGTTTAGATGTATCGTAACTGGAGGTTCCCAAAACATTTTAGACACGAGTACTGAGAGTTTCGATCCAAATTGAAATGGTTTGAGATATTCCCTTGTCCCTGAACAGAAGCCTGCACACCTTTCCGGTTTTGGAAATTATCCTCTAACTTCAAAGGGACCTATTCATGATGTAATCAGCTATTCTCCTGACGTGCAACCTCATTTAGACTTTGTATACAAACGAATTGAACTGGCGACAGTACATGGCGCTGTGGCTTAGTTGGTCAAAGCGCCTGTCTTGTAAACAGGAGATCCTGGGTTTGAATCCCAGCAGTCCCTATGACACAGGAAGTGGGCACCGCTCACTTACGAATTTTACATATGGAAATATTTGCATGCTGAACAGTGTGAATCTGCACAACAAGCGGAAATCTAAGAAGTCATGTGCATGCAATAGCAGCCTTAAAGGCTGGCTTTTCGTGGCTCTGTGGCGCAATGGATAGCGCATTGGACTTCTAGGTTGTGAATGGAGTTATTCAAAGGTTGTGGGTTCGAGTCCCACCAGAGTCGTGCATACCCTCTTTTGCTCAGATGTATTTGTGTTGGCAAATACATCTGATTTAAGCATACGCTTAAACCTGGGATCCACTAACTACTTCAGAAGCATACCCTTCACGTTCTGCTCATTTCCCTTATTGGACTCACCCAACTCAGATCATAGAACGCCCAATTTAGAGACTGCTAGAAAAAAAACGCTTAAAGAGGACTCAATTGAGACTAAAAATAAGTATGAGGTGTTAAAGGATCTGCAGGAGAATGATCTGAAATGATGGGTTTTATCAATGTTTTTATATATTTCATGCTTTTAAGAATTGTTACTTTTAACGCTAGAGGACTTTTAGACATAAGAAAATTTGAAAAAGTGAAAGAAATGTGTAAAGGAGAGGATGTGATTTTTTTACAAGAAACTAACTGGAGAGAAGGGGTTATAAGTGAAATCAGGAATAGATGGAATGGGGAAATTTTATTTAATAACGGGGATGGTAGAATGGGCAGGGGAGTGGCAGTTTTAATAAAAGAAAACAGAGGTGTAACATGTAAAACAGTGTATAAGGATAAAGATGGGAAATGCATAGCGGTGGAAATGGAGTATGAAGAGAAGAAAGTAATTGTAATAAATGTACACGCTCCCACAGAAGATAAAGAAAAGAAGGAGTATTTTAATGGATTGAGGGAATTCTTAAAAAAGCACAAAGAAGTTATCATGATGGGTGATTTTAACACAGTTTTTAGTAAATTAGATATGGCAGAGGGAATGGTTTTTAAAACGGATCAAGGAAGGAAAGAGTTGAAAGTGTTAATGGAAGAAAACAATATGGTTGATGTATGGAGAGAAAGAAATGAAAAGAAAAAAGAATTTTCAAGGAGACAATTGGTTGGGAATTTTATGCGTAAAACAAGAATAGATTTTATTTTATGTACCAGGAATATAGAGGGTTTTATAGGAAAAATTAAACATGAAGAAACAAGCTTAAGTGATCATAAGCCAATTTTTATAGAAATAGACTGGAGTACAATGAAAAGAGGGCCGGGGGTATGGGTTTTAAACACAGAGGTTTTAAAGAATGAAGATTATGTTCTAAGCGTTAAGGAAATCATTGAAAAGGAAAAAGAAAATGGTATGTACAAGGAAGACAAAAGAATATGGTGGGAAAATGTGAAGTATTTAGTGAAAAAGCATACAATAAAGTACTGTGGGTTAATACAGAAATGCAAGAAAAGTAAGGAAAGAGAAATAAAAGAAAAATTAGAAAAAGAGTTAAATGAGAAAGTAACAGATATACAAAAAATAAAAGAAATAGAAGGAAGTTTGAAAGAAATGGAAGAAAATAAATACCAAGGGGCAATGTTAAGAAGTAAAGCCAAGTATGTAGTAGAAGGAGAAAAGTGCACAAAGTTTTTCTTTGATCTGGAAAGAAGAAGAGGAAAAGCTGAAATGATAAAAGAAATAAGGGGAGGAAGTGGAGAAATAGTACAAACTAATGAGGAAATATTAAAAGAAATAAAAATGTATTATGAAAAGTTATTCAACACAGAAGGGGTAAAGGAGGAAGAAAAACTAGAACTTTTGAAGCAAATAAAAACAAAAGTAGGAGAAGAGGATAGAAAAAGTGTGATCAGGACATAAGAGAGGAAGAGATAAAAAGAGCAATAAGTGAATTAAATAAAAAGAAAAGTCCAGGTATAGATGGTTTGGGGAGTGAATTTTATATAGTTTTTAAAGAATTTCTGACCAACATTTTAAAAGAAGTATATGAAGAGGTTTTTAGGAAAGGGGAGATTAATCAAAGAATGGGATTGGGTTTAATGAAATTGATATATAAAAGAAAAGGAGAAAAAGTAGATTTAAAGAATTACAGACCAATTACAATGCTCAACACAGACTGGAAGATTTTAACCAAAATTTTAGCAAACAGATTAAAAGAAATAATGCCGAGTATAATTAAAACAAATCAAGCGTATGGGGTTAAAGGAAGAGACATTGCAGATACAACAATTGGCATAAAAGATATGATAAGGTACATACATGAAAAGAACAGAAAAGGGTATATAATTAGTTTAGATTTTGAAAAAGCGTTTGACAGAGTGGAACATGAATTTTTATTTGGTGTTTTAAAGAGTTTTGGTTTTGGAGGGAATTTTATTAAATGGATTGAAATTTTATACAAAGGAGCGATAACAAAAATTAAATGTAATGGGTTTTTAACAGAGTGTTTTAAATTAACCAGATCAATAAGGCAAGGATGTCCACTGTCAGCTCTTTTATATTCTTTAGTTTCAGAACCACTAGGTCTGGCCATAAAACAAGAAGAGGGAATAAAAGGAATAGGTGTCGAGGGAGCAGAGAACAAAATATTTCAATATGCGGATGATACTACAGTGATGGTGAAGGATCTAGAGAGTGTTAAAAATGCAATGAGAATAGTAGAGATGTTTTGTAAAGGATCAGGAGCCAAAGTAAATGGAGAAAAAACTGTGTATATGAAATTTGGAGGGGCGGCCGATTTAACAAACAATTTTGCTTTTAAGGAAACAAAAGAAATAAAGATTTTGGGTGTTTTAATGGGAATGGATGAAAAGAAGGTAGGAGAAACAATGTGGGAAGAAATATTAGGGGGTATCGAAAGGAGGATGAATTTTTGGAAGCTGAGAACTTTAACTTTGAAAGGGAAGGTTTTAATTCTAAATGTTTTAATGGTTTCAAAATTATGGTATGTCTTATATGTGTCTTCTATGCCGTTGTGGGCAGAAAAAAGGCTGAAAAAATGTTTTTTAGATTTTTTATGGGAAGGAAAGCCTGCAAGAATTGCAAAAAAAAAAAAAAAAAAAAAAAAAAAAAATGGTCAAAGCGCCTGTCTAGTAAACAGGAGATCCTGGGTTCGAATCCCAGCAGTGCCTATGCCACAGGATGTGGGTGCAGCTCACTTAATCATTTTACATATGGAAATATTTGTATGCTGAACAGTGTGAATCTCCACAACAAGTGGAAATCTAAGAAGTCATGTGCATGCAATAGCGTCTTAAAGGCTGGCTTTTCGTGGCTCTGTGGCGCAATGGATAGCGCATTGGACTTCTAGGTTGTGAATAGAGTTATTCAAAGGTTGTGGGTTCAAGTCCCACCAGAGTAGTGCATACCCTCTTTTGCTCAGATGTATTTGTGTTGGACAAGCATGCGCTTAAACCTGGGGCCTGTACCATGAAGCCGGTTTAGGTGGCTAGCCAGCTATGTTTCAGCTTAGTTTCCGCCAACCCTGGGTTTTAGGTACTATGAAAGCAGCTCGGCTTTAATCGGTGTTCGTTGCCATGGTATCTTACGCTGCACGGCTAGCCTGCTCCGGGGCAGGTTAAGTTCTGGATTCGAGATCTCAGACTGAAGTTTGACCAATCAGCTGTGAGCAAAGAAACATATAGGTGACGTAACTAATTCCCAGTGTTTGTTGCAATGGCTTTACATTTTCTTTCAAATCCTGTGGACATCTCAGCACAAATTGTTAGACGAGCGCATCGTAGAGAAAGAGTTTTTAGCCAGACAAAATCCCCTTGCCTTTCCTGAAAGTTTGTATGAAAGATACAGATTTTCTGCGGAAGGAATATCTTATCTTTGCGAACTTCTTGAGCCGCGCATAAATAATTTAACACGTCGAATTCATTACTGTACCGCAAATGTTATTGTTTTGCGTTTTTTTGCAAGTGGTACATACTTGCACGATCGGTGATGCACAGAATCTCGGGGTTTGTCGAACTATTCGCAAGGGGGTCCTCGCTCTGCAGGAATACATAAATAGTTTCATTAATAATGTTCCCCGGACATATATCGACCATGTCCATAAAAGAGGGCTTTTATAAAATTGCAGCTAAGATATATTGATAGGGTGACATCACATGAACAAATTTTTTTTCTTTCAAAAAGAAAATTTCACAAATGTACTACAGTACATGTTAAAAATTATTTTAAATCTTTTTTATTATTATTCGGTTAATCTTATGATATGATTCCCTAGAGTGATTGGAGCAATAGACACACATGTTGCAATCTCCACTTCTAGAGAACATGAGGCAGATTATGTTAATAGAAAGTCCTTTCACCCTTAGGTAATGTTCAAGTAGAGATGATGTGAACATGTGAAATTATTATTTTCTGTGAGATGAATCTTTAAATTAATAGTAGGCTAACATTAACAGATATAACAATGATCTACTTTCTGCAAGTCTGTGTTGTGTCATTTGAGGAAAGCAAGTTAAATTTGGTACAGTATAAACACTGTTAATTTGCAACACAATAACCGCCTATCATGACCCTCAGACAGGGCCACAGAACCGCTTCAATGTGGCCCTCAGTAAAACCAGAGTGAAGTTAGAGATGACCTTTGGCATCCTACGTTTCAACTGTCTTCGAGAGAGAGCAAGAGGAAGTTGCATTAATCAATTTTCATGGTAAAGTGTTACTTGGTTAAATAAGTTCACATACTGAGATCAGATTTATCCAGCTGTTTGATCTCTAATTTATTTATTTATTAAATGTGGAGCCTCTTCAGCTCACAGTCAGGCTCCTTTAGTGTGCAGTCTAGCTCCATAGGCTCCTTGCAGTCTAGCTGAGATGTGTAAGGGCCAGTCACTGTTTTATGCCACACATTCAAATGTTTGCCTTAATAAAAAGCCCATTGCATTCACCTCAGCAACTGTCTCAGAACACAGACAGAGTGTCTTCATCATTTCCTCCACCCTAATAACCCAGTGTTACTTGCTTAGAGGAGCCAGCACCAGGGTCAGATTGTACAGCACCTGTAATCCCATCCATAATCGGCTGTCCCTTATTCCTATATCAGAGCCAACTCAGTGTATTCTGGAGGAGTGGCCCTCCACCAGTTTTCTGAATTTCACTCCTGGGTTCGAATCCCAGCAGTGCCTATGACACAGGAAGTGGGCACCGCTCACTTACGAATTTTACATATGGAAATATTTGCATGCTGAACAGTGTGAATCTGCACAACAAGCGGAAATTTAAGAAGTCATGTGCATGCAATAGCGTCTTAAAGGCTGGCTTTTCGTGGCTCTGTGGCGCAATGGATAGCGCATTGGACTTCTAGGTTGTGAATGGAGTTATTCAAAGGTATGTTCCTTTCGAGTCCCACCAGAGTCGTGCATACCCTCTTTTGCTCAGATGTTTTTGTGTTGGACAAGCATGCGCTTAAACCTGGGATCCACAAATTACTTCAGAAGCATACCCTTCACGTTCTGCTCATTTCTCTTATTGGACTCACCCAACTCAGATCATAGAGTGCTCTACTAATTAGCTTAAGTCACCTATTTAAATAAGGGAGGTAACAAGAATGGGTTGAAATCCACTGGCTTAGGCCAAAATCTGCAACTACCTATTGTTGGCCACCTCCCTAGCAACAACAACAACAAATGCTTTCCATTTCTCCCAGCTGAAACAGCGTTTAGATGTATCGTAACTGGAGGTTCCCAAAACATTTGAGACACGAGTACTGAGAATTTCGATCCAAATTGAAATGGTTTGAGATATTCCCTTGTCCCTGAACAGAAGCCTGCACAACTTTCCGGTTTTGGAAATTATCCTCTAACTTCAAAGGGACCTATTCATGATGTAATCAGCTATTCTCCTGATGTGCAACCTCATTTAGACTTTGCATACAAAATAATCTTATCGATGATAGTACCTGGCGCTGTGGCTTAGATGTTCAAAGCGCCTGTCTAGTAAACAGGAGATCCTGGGTTTGAATCCCAGCAGTGCCTATGCCACAGGATGTTGGTGCAGCTCACTTAATCATTTTACAAATGGAAATATTTGTATGCTGAACAGTGTGAATCTCCACAACAAGTGGAAATCTAAGAAGTCATGTGCATGCAATAGCGCCTTAAAGGCTGGCTTTTCGTGGCTCTGTGGCGCAATGGATAGCGCATTGGACTTCTAGGTTGTGAATGGAGTTATTCAAAGGTCGTGGGTTCGAGTCCCACCAGAGTCGTGCATACCCTCTTTTGCTCACATGTATTTGTGTTGGACAAGCATGCGCTTAAACCTGGGATCCACAAATTACTTCAGAAGCATACCCTTCACGTTCTGCTCATTTCTCTTATTGGACTCACCCAACTCAGATCATAGAGTGCTCTACTAATTAGCTTAAGTCACCTATTTAAATAAGGGAGGTAACAAGAATGGGTTGAAATCCACTGGCTTAGGCCAAAATCTGCAACTACCTATTGTTGGCCACCTACCTAGCAACAACAACAACAAATGCTTTCCATTTCTCCCAGCTGAAACAGCGTTTAGATGTATCGTAACTGGAGGTTCCCAAAACATTTGAGACACGAGTACTGAGAGTTTCGATCCAAATTGAAATGGTTTGAGATATTCCCTTGTCCCTGAACAGAAGCCTGCACACCTTTCCGGTTTTGGAAATTATCCTCTAACTTCAAAGGGACCTATTCATGATGTAATCAGCTATTCTCCTGATGTGCAACCTCATTTAGACTTTGCATACAAAATAATCTTATCGATGATAGTACCTGGCGCTGTGGCTTAGATGTTCAAAGCGCCTGTCTAGTAAACCGGAGATCCTGGATTCGAATCCCAGTAGTGCCTATGCCACAGGATGTTGGTGCAGCTCACTTAATCATTTTACAAATGGAAATATTTGTATGCTGAACAGTGTGAATCTCCACAACAAGTGGAAATCTAAGAAGTCATGTGCATGCAATAGCGTCTTAAAGGCTGGCTTTTTGTGGCTCTGTGGCGCAATGGATAGCGCATTGGACTTCTAGGTTGTGAATGGAGTTATTCAAAGGTTGTGGGTTCGAGTCCCACCAGAGTCGTGCATACCCTCTTTTGCTCAGATGTATTTGTGTTGGACAAGCATGCGCTTAAACCTGGGATCCAAAAATTACTTCAGAAGCATACCCTTCACGTTCTGCTCATTTCTCTTATTGGACTCACCCAACTCAGATCATAGAGTGCTCTACTAATTAGCTTAAGTCACCTATTTAAATAAGGGAGGTAACAAGAATGGGTTGAAATCCACTGGCTTAGGCCAAAATCTGCAACTACCTATTGTTGGCCACCTACCTAGCAACAACAACAACAAATGCTTTCCATTTCTCCCAGCTGAAACAGCGTTTAGATGTATCGTAACTGGAGGTTCCCAAAACATTTGAGACACGAGTACTGAGAGTTTCGATCCAAATTGAAATGGTTTGAGATATTCCCTTGTCCCTGAACAGAAGCCTGCACACCTTTCCGGTTTTGGAAATTATCCTCTAACTTCAAAGGGACCTATTCATGATGTAATCAGCTATTCTCCTGATGTGCAACCTCATTTAGACTTTGCATACAAAATAATCTAATCAATTATAGTACCTGGCGCTGTGGCTTAGATGGTCAAAGCGCCTGTCTAGTAAACAGGAGATCCTGGGTTCGAATCCCAGCAGTGCCTATGCCACAGGATGTGGGTGCAGCTCACTTAATCATTTTACATATGGAAATATTTGCATGCTGAACAGTGTGAATCTCCACAACAAGTGGAAATCTAAGAAGTCATGTGCATGCAATAGCGTCTTAAAGGCTGGCTTTTCGTGGCTCTGTGGCGCAATGGATAGCGCATTGGACTTCTAGGTTGTGAATGGAGTTATTCAAAGGTTGTGGGTTCGAGTCCCACCAGAGTCGTGCACACCCACTTTTGCTCAGATGTATTTGTGTTGGACAAGCATGCGCTTAAACCTGGGATCCACAAATTACTTCAGAAGCATACCCTTCACGTTCTGCTCATTTCTCTTATTGGACTCACCCAACTCAGATCATAGAGTGCTCTACTAATTAGCTTAAGTCACCTATTTAAATAAGGGAGGTAACAAGAATGGGTTGAAATCCACTGGCTTAGGCCAAAATCTGCAACTACCTATTGTTGGCCACCTACCTAGCAACAACAACAACAAATGCTTTCCATTTCTCCCAGCTGAAACAGCGTTTAGATGTATCGTAACTGGAGGTTCCCAAAACATTTGAGACACGAGTACTGAGAGTTTCGATCCAAATTGAAATGGTTTGAGATATTCCCTTGTCCCTGAACAGAAGCCTGCACACCTTTCCGGTTTTGGAAATTATCCTCTAACTTCAAAGGGACCTATTCATGATGTAATCAGCTATTCTCCTGACGCGCAACCTCATTTAGACTTTGTATACAAACGAATCGAACTGGCGACAGTACATGGCGCTGTGGCTTAGTTGGTCAAAGCGCCTGTCTTGTAAACAGGAGATCCTGGGTTCGAATCCCAGCAGTGCCTATGACACAGGAAGTGGGCACCGCTCACTTACGAATTTTACATATGGAAATATTTGCATGCTGAACAGTGTGAATCTCCACAACAAGTGGAAATCTAAGAAGTCATGTGCATGCAATAGCGTCTTAAAGGCTGGCTTTTCGTGGCTCTGTGGCGCAATGGATAGCGCATTGGACTTCTAGGTTGTGAATGGAGTTATTCAAAGGTATGTTCCTTTCGAGTCCCACCAGAGTCGTGCATACCCTCTTTTGCTCAGATGTTTTTGTGTTGGACAAGCATGCGCTTAAACCTGGGATCCACAAATTACTTCAGAAGCATACCCTTCACGTTCTGCTCATTTCTCTTATTGGACTCACCCAACTCAGATCATAGAGTGCTCTACTAATTAGCTTAAGTCACCTATTTAAATAAGGGAGGTAACAAGAATGGGTTGAAATCCACTGGCTTAGGCCAAAATCTGCAACTACCTATTGTTGGCCACCTCCCTAGCAACAACAACAACAAATGCTTTCCATTTCTCCCAGCTGAAACAGCGTTTAGATGTATCGTAACTGGAGGTTCCCAAAACATTTGAGACACGAGTACTGAGAATTTCGATCCAAATTGAAATGGTTTGAGATATTCCCTTGTCCCTGAACAGAAGCCTGCACAACTTTCCGGTTTTGGAAATTATCCTCTAACTTCAAAGGGACCTATTCATGATGTAATCAGCTATTCTCCTGATGTGCAACCTCATTTAGACTTTGCATACAAAATAATCTTATCGATGATAGTACCTGGCGCTGTGGCTTAGATGTTCAAAGCGCCTGTCTAGTAAACAGGAGATCCTGGGTTCGAATCCCAGCAGTGCCTATGCCACAGGATGTTGGTGCAGCTCACTTAATCATTTTACAAATGGAAATATTTGTATGCTGAACAGTGTGAATCTCCACAACAAGTGGAAATCTAAGAAGTCATGTGCATGCAATAGCGCCTTAAAGGCTGGCTTTTCGTGGCTCTGTGGCGCAATGGATAGCGCATTGGACTTCTAGGTTGTGAATGGAGTTATTCAAAGGTTGTGGGTTCAAGTCCCACCAGAGTCGTGCATACCCTCTTTTGCTCAGATGTATTTGTGTTGGACAAGCATGCGCTTAAACCTGGGATCCACAAATTACTTCAGAAGCATACCCTTCACGTTCTGCTCATTTCTCTTATTGGACTCACCCAACTCAGATCATAGAGTGCTCTACTAATTAGCTTAAGTCACCTATTTAAATAAGGGAGGTAACAAGAATGGGTTGAAATCCACTGGCTTAGGCCAAAATCTGCAACTACCTATTGTTGGCCACCTCCCTAGCAACAACAACAACAAATGCTTTCCATTTCTCCCAGCTGAAACAGCGTTTAGATGTATCGTAACTGGAGGTTCCCAAAACATTTGAGACACGAGTACTGAGAATTTCGATCCAAATTGAAATGGTTTGAGATATTCCCTTGTCCCTGAACAGAAGCCTGCACACCTTTCCGGTTTTGGAAATTATCCTCTAACTTCAAAGGGACCTATTCATGATGTAATCAGCTATTCTCCTGATGTGCAACCTCATTTAGACTTTGCATACAAAATAATCTAATCAATGATAGTACCTGGCGCTGTGGCTTAGATGGTCAAAGCGCCTGTCTAGTAAACAGGAGATCCTTGGTTCGAATCCCAGCAGTGCCTATGCCACAGGCACTGCTTGTTTTGGAGATTCACACTGTTCAGCATACAAATATTTCCATATGCTGAACAGTGTGAATCTCCAAAACAAGTGGAAATCTAAGAAGTCATGTGCATGCAATAGCGTCTTAAAGGCTGGCTTTTCGTGGCTCTGTGGCGCAATGGATAGCGTATTGGACTTCTAGGTTGTGAATGGAGTTATTCAAAGGTTGTGGGTTCGAGTCCCACCAGAGTCGTGCATACCCTCTTTTGCTCAGATGTATTTGTGTTGGACAAGCATGCGCTTAAACCTGGGATCCACAAATTACTTCAGAAGCATACCCTTCACGTTCTGCTCATTTCTCTTATTGGACTCACCCAACTCAGATCATAGAGTGCTCTACTAATTAGCTTAAGTCACCTATTTAAATAAGGGAGGTAACAAGAATGGGTTGAAATCCACTGGCTTAGGCCAAAATCTGCAACTACCTATTGTTGGCCACCTACCTAGCAACAACAACAACAAATGCTTTCCATTTCTCCCAGCTGAAACAGCGTTTAGATGTATCGTAACTGGAGGTTCCCAAAACATTTGAGACACGAGTACTGAGAATTTCGATCCAAATTGAAATGGTTTGAGATATTCCCTTGTCCCTGAACAGAAGCCTGCACACCTTTCCGGTTTTGGAAATTATCCTCTAACTTCAAAGGGACCTATTCATGATGTAATCAGCTATTCTCCTGATGTGCAACCTCATTTAGACTTTGCATACAAAATAATCTTATCGTGATAGTACCTGGCGCTGTGGCTTAGATGTTCAAAGCGCCTGTCTAGTAAACAGGAGATCCTGGGTTCGAATCCCAGCAGTGCCTATGCCACAGGATGTTGGTGCAGCTCACTTAATCATTTTACAAATGGAAATATTTGTATGCTGAACAGTGTGAATCTCCACAACAAGTGGAAATCTAAGAAGTCATGTGCATGCAATAGCGTCTTAAAGGCTGGCTTTTCGTGGCTCTGTGGCGCAATGGATAGCGCATTGGACTTCTAGGTTGTGAATGGAGTTATTCAAAGGTTGTGGGTTCGAGTCCCACCAGAGTCGTGCATACCCTCTTTTGCTCAGATGTATTTGTGTTGGACAAGCATGCGCTTAAACCTGGGATCCACAAATTACTTCAGAAGCATACCCTTCACGTTCTGCTCATTTCTCTTATTGGACTCACCCAACTCAGATCATAGAGTGCTCTACTAATTAGCTTAAGTCACCTATTTAAATAAGGGAGGTAACAAGAATGGGTTGAAATCCACTGGCTTAGGCCAAAATCTGCAACTACCTATTGTTGGCCACCTACCTAGCAACAACAACAACAAATGCTTTCCATTTCTCCCAGCTGAAACAGCGTTTAGATGTATCGTAACTGGAGGTTCCCAAAACATTTGAGACACGAGTACTGAGAGTTTCGATCCAAATTGAAATGGTTTGAGATATTCCCTTGTCCCTGAACAGAAGCCTGCACACCTTTCCGGTTTTGGAAATTATCCTCTAACTTCAAAGGGACCTATTCATGATGTAATCAGCTATTCTCCTGATGTGCAACCTCATTTAGACTTTGCATACAAAATAATCTATGCAATGATAGTACCTGGCGCTGTGGCTTAGATGGTCAAAGCGCCTGTCTAGTAAACAGGAGATCCTGGGTTCGAATCCCAGCAGTGCCTATGCCACAGGATGTGGGTGCAGCTCACTTAATAATTTTACATATGGAAATATTTGTATGCTGAACAGTGTGAATCTCCAAAACAAGTGGAAATCTAAGAAGTCATGAGCATGCAATAGCGTCTTAAAGGCTGGCTTTTCGTGGCTCTGTGGCGCAATGGATAGCGCATTGGACTTCTAGGTTGTGAATGGAGTTATTCAAAGGTTGTGGGTTCAAGTCCCACCAGAGTCGTGCATACCCTCTTTTGCTCAGATGTATTTGTGTTGGACAAGCATGCGCTTAAACCTGGGATCCACAAATTACTTCAGAAGCATACCCTTCACGTTCTGCTCATTTCTCTTATTGGACTCACCCAACTCAGATCATAGAGTGCTCTACTAATTAGCTTAAGTCACCTATTTAAATAAGGGAGGTAACAAGAATGGGTTGAAATCCACTGGCTTAGGCCAAAATCTGCAACTACCTATTGTTGGCCACCTACCTAGCAACAACAACAACAAATGCTTTCCATTTCTCCCAGCTGAAACAGCGTTTAGATGTATCGTAACTGGAGGTTCCCAAAACATTTGAGACACGAGTACTGAGAGTTTCGATCCAAATTGAAATGGTTTGAGATATTCCCTTGTCCCTGAACAGAAGCCTGCACACCTTTCCGGTTTTGGAAATTATCCTCTAACTTCAAAGGGACCTATTCATGATGTAATCAGCTATTCTCCTGACGCGCAACCTCATTTAGACTTTGTATACAAACGAATCGAACTGGCGACAGTACATGGCGCTGTGGCTTAGTTGGTCAAAGCGCCTGTCTTGTAAACAGGAGATCCTGGCTTCGAATCCCAGCAGTGCCTATGACACAGGAAGTGGGCACCGCTCACTTACGAATTTTACATATGGAAATATTTGCATGCTGAACAGTGTGAATCTGCACAACAAGCGGAAATCTAAGAAGTCATGTGCATGCAATAGCGTCTTAAAGGCTGGCTTTTCGTGGCTCTGTGGCGCAATGGATAGCGCATTGGACTTCTAGGTTGTGAATGGAGTTATTCAAAGGTATGTTCCTTTCGAGTCCCACCAGAGTCGTGCATACCCTCTTTTGCTCAGATGTTTTTGTGTTGGACAAGCATGCGCTTAAACCTGGGATCCACAAATTACTTCAGAAGCATACCCTTCACGTTCTGCTCATTTCTCTTATTGGACTCACCCAACTCAGATCATAGAGTGCTCTACTAATTAGCTTAAGTCACCTATTTAAATAAGGGAGGTAACAAGAATGGGTTGAAATCCACTGGCTTAGGCCAAAATCTGCAACTACCTATTGTTGGCCACCTCCCTAGCAACAACAACAACAAATGCTTTCCATTTCTCCCAGCTGAAACAGCGTTTAGATGTATCGTAACTGGAGGTTCCCAAAACATTTGAGACACGAGTACTGAGAATTTCGATCCAAATTGAAATGGTTTGAGATATTCCCTTGTCCCTGAACAGAAGCCTGCACAACTTTCCGGTTTTGGAAATTATCCTCTAACTTCAAAGGGACCTATTCATGATGTAATCAGCTATTCTCCTGATGTGCAACCTCATTTAGACTTTGCATACAAAATAATCTTATCGATGATAGTACCTGGCGCTGTGGCTTAGATGTTCAAAGCGCCTGTCTAGTAAACAGGAGATCCTGGGTTCGAATCCCAGCAGTGCCTATGCCACAGGATGTTGGTGCAGCTCACTTAATCATTTTACAAATGGAAATATTTGTATGCTGAACAGTGTGAATCTCCACAACAAGTGGAAATCTAAGAAGTCATGTGCATGCAATAGCGCCTTAAAGGCTGGCTTTTCGTGGCTCTGTGGCGCAATGGATAGCGCATTGGACTTCTAGGTTGTGAATGGAGTTATTCAAAGGTTGTGGGTTCAAGTCCCACCAGAGTCGTGCATACCCTCTTTTGCTCAGATGTATTTGTGTTGGACAAGCATGCGCTTAAACCTGGGATCCACAAATTACTTCAGAAGCATACCCTTCACGTTCTGCTCATTTCTCTTATTGGACTCACCCAACTCAGATCATAGAGTGCTCTACTAATTAGCTTAAGTCACCTATTTAAATAAGGGAGGTAACAAGAATGGGTTGAAATCCACTGGCTTAGGCCAAAATCTGCAACTACCTATTGTTGGCCACCTCCCTAGCAACAACAACAACAAATGCTTTCCATTTCTCCCAGCTGAAACAGCGTTTAGATGTATCGTAACTGGAGGTTCCCAAAACATTTGAGACACGAGTACTGAGAATTTCGATCCAAATTGAAATGGTTTGAGATATTCCCTTGTCCCTGAACAGAAGCCTGCACACCTTTCCGGTTTTGGAAATTATCCTCTAACTTCAAAGGGACCTATTCATGATGTAATCAGCTATTCTCCTGATGTGCAACCTCATTTAGACTTTGCATACAAAATAATCTAATCAATGATAGTACCTGGCGCTGTGGCTTAGATGGTCAAAGCGCCTGTCTAGTAAACAGGAGATCCTGGGTTCGAATCCCAGCAGTGCCTATGCCACAGGCACTGCTTGTTTTGGAGATTCACACTGTTCAGCATACAAATATTTCCATATGCTGAACAGTGTGAATCTCCAAAACAAGTGGAAATCTAAGAAGTCATGTGCATGCAATAGCGTCTTAAAGGCTGGCTTTTCGTGGCTCTGTGGCGCAATGGATAGCGTATTGGACTTCTAGGTTGTGAATGGAGTTATTCAAAGGTTGTGGGTTCGAGTCCCACCAGAGTCGTGCATACCCTCTTTTGCTCAGATGTATTTGTGTTGGACAAGCATGCGCTTAAACCTGGGATCCACAAATTACTTCAGAAGCATACCCTTCACGTTCTGCTCATTTCTCTTATTGGACTCACCCAACTCAGATCATAGAGTGCTCTACTAATTAGCTTAAGTCACCTATTTAAATAAGGGAGGTAACAAGAATGGGTTGAAATCCACTGGCTTAGGCCAAAATCTGCAACTACCTATTGTTGGCCACCTACCTAGCAACAACAACAACAAATGCTTTCCATTTCTCCCAGCTGAAACAGCGTTTAGATGTATCGTAACTGGAGGTTCCCAAAACATTTGAGACACGAGTACTGAGAATTTCGATCCAAATTGAAATGGTTTGAGATATTCCCTTGTCCCTGAACAGAAGCCTGCACACCTTTCCGGTTTTGGAAATTATCCTCTAACTTCAAAGGGACCTATTCATGATGTAATCAGCTATTCTCCTGATGTGCAACCTCATTTAGACTTTGCATACAAAATAATCTATGCAATGATAGTACCTGGCGCTGTGGCTTAGATGGTCAAAGCGCCTGTCTAGTAAACAGGAGATCCTGGGTTCGAATCCCAGCAGTGCCTATGCCACAGGATGTGGGTGCAGCTCACTTAATAATTTTACATATGGAAATATTTGTATGCTGAACAGTGTGAATCTCCAAAACAAGTGGAAATCTAAGAAGTCATGAGCATGCAATAGCGTCTTAAAGGCTGGCTTTTCGTGGCTCTGTGGCGCAATGGATAGCGCATTGGACTTCTAGGTTGTGAATGGAGTTATTCAAAGGTTGTGGGTTCAAGTCCCACCAGAGTCGTGCATACCCTCTTTTGCTCAGATGTATTTGTGTTGGACAAGCATGCGCTTAAACCTGGGATCCACAAATTACTTCAGAAGCATACCCTTCACGTTCTGCTCATTTCTCTTATTGGACTCACCCAACTCAGATCATAGAGTGCTCTACTAATTAGCTTAAGTCACCTATTTAAATAAGGGAGGTAACAAGAATGGGTTGAAATCCACTGGCTTAGGCCAAAATCTGCAACTACCTATTGTTGGCCACCTACCTAGCAACAACAACAACAAATGCTTTCCATTTCTCCCAGCTGAAACAGCGTTTAGATGTATCGTAACTGGAGGTTCCCAAAACATTTGAGACACGAGTACTGAGAGTTTCGATCCAAATTGAAATGGTTTGAGATATTCCCTTGTCCCTGAACAGAAGCCTGCACACCTTTCCGGTTTTGGAAATTATCCTCTAACTTCAAAGGGACCTATTCATGATGTAATCAGCTATTCTCCTGACGCGCAACCTCATTTAGACTTTGTATACAAACGAATCGAACTGGCGACAGTACATGGCGCTGTGGCTTAGTTGGTCAAAGCGCCTGTCTTGTAAACAGGAGATCCTGGCTTCGAATCCCAGCAGTGCCTATGACACAGGAAGTGGGCACCGCTCACTTACGAATTTTACATATGGAAATATTTGCATGCTGAACAGTGTGAATCTGCACAACAAGCGGAAATCTAAGAAGTCATGTGCATGCAATAGCGTCTTAAAGGCTGGCTTTTCGTGGCTCTGTGGCGCAATGGATAGCGCATTGGACTTCTAGGTTGTGAATGGAGTTATTCAAAGGTATGTTCCTTTTGAGTCCCACCAGAGTCGTGCATACCCTCTTTTGCTCAGATGTTTTTGTGTTGGACAAGCATGCGCTTAAACCTGGGATCCACAAATTACTTCAGAAGCATACCCTTCACGTTCTGCTCATTTCTCTTATTGGACTCACCCAACTCAGATCATAGAGTGCTCTACTAATTAGCTTAAGTCACCTATTTAAATAAGGGAGGTAACAAGAATGGGTTGAAATCCACTGGCTTAGGCCAAAATCTGCAACTACCTATTGTTGGCCACCTCCCTAGCAACAACAACAACAAATGCTTTCCATTTCTCCCAGCTGAAACAGCGTTTAGATGTATCGTAACTGGAGGTTCCCAAAACATTTGAGACACGAGTACTGAGAATTTCGATCCAAATTGAAATGGTTTGAGATATTCCCTTGTCCCTGAACAGAAGCCTGCACAACTTTCCGGTTTTGGAAATTATCCTCTAACTTCAAAGGGACCTATTCATGATGTAATCAGCTATTCTCCTGATGTGCAACCTCATTTAGACTTTGCATACAAAATAATCTTATCGATGATAGTACCTGGCGCTGTGGCTTAGATGTTCAAAGCGCCTGTCTAGTAAACAGGAGATCCTGGGTTCGAATCCCAGCAGTGCCTATGCCACAGGATGTTGGTGCAGCTCACTTAATCATTTTACAAATGGAAACATTTGTATGCTGAACAGTGTGAATCTCCACAACAAGTGGAAATCTAAGAAGTCATGTGCATGCAATAGCGCCTTAAAGGCTGGCTTTTCGTGGCTCTGTGGCGCAATGGATAGCGCATTGGACTTCTAGGTTGTGAATGGAGTTATTCAAAGGTTGTGGGTTCGAGTCCCACCAGAGTCGTGCATACCCTCTTTTGCTCACATGTATTTGTGTTGGACAAGCATGCGCTTAAACCTGGGATCCACAAATTACTTCAGAAGCATACCCTTCACGTTCTGCTCATTTCTCTTATTGGACTCACCCAACTCAGATCATAGAGTGCTCTACTAATTAGCTTAAGTCACCTATTTAAATAAGGGAGGTAACAAGAATGGGTTGAAATCCACTGGCTTAGGCCAAAATCTGCAACTACCTATTGTTGGCCACCTACCTAGCAACAACAACAACAAATGCTTTCCATTTCTCCCAGCTGAAACAGCGTTTAGATGTATCGTAACTGGAGGTTCCCAAAACATTTGAGACACGAGTACTGAGAGTTTCGATCCAAATTGAAATGGTTTGAGATATTCCCTTGTCCCTGAACAGAAGCCTGCACACCTTTCCGGTTTTGGAAATTATCCTCTAACTTCAAAGGGACCTATTCATGATGTAATCAGCTATTCTCCTGATGTGCAACCTCATTTAGACTTTGCATACAAAATAATCTTATCGATGATAGTACCTGGCGCTGTGGCTTAGATGTTCAAAGCGCCTGTCTAGTAAACAGGAGATCCTGGGTTCGAATCCCAGCAGTGCCTATGCCACAGGATGTTGGTGCAGCTCACTTAATCATTTTACAAATGGAAATATTTGTATGCTGAACAGTGTGAATCTCCACAACAAGTGGAAATCTAAGAAGTCATGTGCATGCAATAGCGTCTTAAAGGCTGGCTTTTCGTGGCTCTGTGGCGCAATGGATAGCGCATTGGACTTCTAGGTTGTGAATGGAGTTATTCAAAGGTTGTGGGTTCGAGTCCCACCAGAGTCGTGCATACCCTCTTTTGCTCAGATGTATTTGTGTTGGACAAGCATGCGCTTAAACCTGGGATCCACAAATTACTTCAGAAGCATACCCTTCACGTTCTGCTCATTTCTCTTATTGGACTCACCCAACTCAGATCATAGAGTGCTCTACTAATTAGCTTAAGTCACCTATTTAAATAAGGGAGGTAACAAGAATGGGTTGAAATCCACTGGCTTAGGCCAAAATCTGCAACTACCTATTGTTGGCCACCTACCTAGCAACAACAACAACAAATGCTTTCCATTTTTCCCAGCTGAAACAGCGTTTAGATGTATCGTAACTGGAGGTTCCCAAAACATTTGAGACACGAGTACTGAGAGTTTCGATCCAAATTGAAATGGTTTGAGATATTCCCTTGTCCCTGAACAGAAGCCTGCACACCTTTCCGGTTTTGGAAATTATCCTCTAACTTCAAAGGGACCTATTCATGATGTAATCAGCTATTCTCCTGATGTGCAACCTCATTTAGACTTTGCATACAAAATAATCTATTCAATGATAGTACCTGGCGCTGTGGCTTAGATGGTCAAAGCGCCTGTCTAGTAAACAGGAGATCCTGGGTACGAATCCCAGCAGTGCCTATGCCACAGGATGTGGGTGCAGCTCACTTAATAATTTTACATATGGAAATATTTGTATGCTGAACAGTGTGAATCTCCAAAACAAGTGGAAATCTAAGAAGTCATGAGCATGCAATAGCGTCTTAAAGGCTGGCTTTTCGTGGCTCTGTGGCGCAATGGATAGCGCATTGGACTTCTAGGTTGTGAATGGAATTATTCAAAGGTTGTGGGTTCAAGTCCCACCAGAGTCGTGCATACCCACTTTTGCTCAGATGTATTTGTGTTGGACAAGCATGCGCTTAAACCTGGGATCCACAAATTACTTCAGAAGCATACCCTTCACGTTCTGCTCATTTCTCTTATTGGACTCACCCAACTCAGATCATAGAGTGCTCTACTAATTAGCTTAAGTCACCTATTTAAATAAGGGAGGTAACAAGAATGGGTTGAAATCCACTGGCTTAGGCCAAAATCTGCAACTACCTATTGTTGGCCACCTCCCTAGCAACAACAACAACAAATGCTTTCCATTTCTCCCAGCTGAAACAGCGTTTAGATGTATCGTAACTGGAGGTTCCCAAAACATTTGAGACACGAGTACTGAGAATTTCGATCCAAATTGAAATGGTTTGAGATATGCCCTTGTCCCTGAACAGAAGCCTGCACACCTTTCCGGTTTTGGAAATTATCCTCTAACTTCAAAGGGACCTATTCATGATGTAATCAGCTATTCTCCTGATGTGCAACCTCATTTCGACTTTGCATACAAAATAATCTAATCAATTATAGTACCTGGCGCTGTGGCTTAGATGGTCAAAGCGCCTGTCTAGTAAACAGGAGATCCTGGGTTCGAATCCCAGCAGTGCCTATGCCACAGGATGTGGGTGCAGCTCACTTAATCATTTTACATATGGAAATATTTGTATGCTGAACAGTGTGAATCTCCAAAACAAGTGGAAATCTAAGAAGTCATGTGCATGCAATAGCGTCTTAAAGGCTGGCTTTTCGTGGCTCTGTGGCGCAATGGATAGCGCATTGGACTTCTAGGTTGTGAATGGAGTTATTCAAAGGTTGTGGGTTCAAGTCCCACCAGAGTCGTGGATACCCTCTTTTGCTCAGATGTATTTGTGTTGGACAAGCATGCGCTTAAACCTGGGATCCACAAATTACTTCAGAAGCATACCCTTCACGTTCTGCTCATTTCTCTTATTGGACTCACCCAACTCAGATCATAGAGTGCTCTACTAATTAGCTTAAGTCACCTATTTAAATAAGGGAGGTAACAAGAATGGGTTGAAATCCACTGGCTTAGGCCAAAATCTGCAACTACCTATTGTTGGCCACCTACCTAGCAACAACAACAACAAATGCTTTCCATTTCTCCCAGCTGAAACAGCGTTTAGATGTATCGTAACTGGAGGTTCCCAAAACATTTGAGACACGAGTACTGAGAATTTCGATCCAAATTGAAATGGTTTGAGATATTCCCTTGTCCCTGAACAGAAGCCTGCACACCTTTCCGGTTTTGGAAATTATCCTCTAACTTCAAAGGGACCTATTCATGATGTAATCAGCTATTCTCTTGATGTGCAACCTCATTTAGACTTTGCATACAAAATAATCTTATCGATGATGGTACCTGGCGCTGTGGCTTAGATGGTCAAAGCGCCTGTCTAGTAAACAGGAGATCCTGGGTTCGAATCCCAGCAGTGCCTATGCCACAGGATGTGGGTGCAGCTCACTTAATAATTTTACATATGGAAATATTTGCATGCTGAACAGTGTGAATCTCCACAACAAGTGGAAATCTAAGAAGTCATGTGCATGCAATAGCGTCTTAAAGGCTGGCTTTTCGTGGCTCTGTGGCGCAATGGATAGCGCATTGGACTTCTAGGTTGTGAATGGAGTTATTCAAAGGTTGTGGGTTCGAGTCCCACCAGAGTCGTGCATACCCTCTTTTGCTCACATGTATTTGTGTTGGACAAGCATGCGCTTAAACCTGGGATCCACAAATTACTTCAGAAGCATACCCTTCACGTTCTGCTCATTTCTCTTATTGGACTCACCCAACTCAGATCATAGAGTGCTCTACTAATTAGCTTAAGTCACCTATTTAAATAAGGGAGGTAACAAGAATGGGTTGAAATCCACTGGCTTAGGCCAAAATCTGCAACTACCTATTGTTGGCCACCTACCTAGCAACAACAACAACAAATGCTTTCCATTTCTCCCAGCTGAAACAGCGTTTAGATGTATCGTAACTGGAGGTTCCCAAAACATTTGAGACACGAGTACTGAGAGTTTCGATCCAAATTGAAATGGTTTGAGATATTCCCTTGTCCCTGAACAGAAGCCTGCACACCTTTCCGGTTTTGGAAATTATCCTCTAACTTCAAAGGGACCTATTCATGATGTAATCAGCTATTCTCCTGACCCGCAACCTCATTTAGACTTTGTATACAAACGAATCGAACTGGCGACAGTACATGGCGCTGTGGCTTAGTTGGTCAAAGCGCCTGTCTTGTAAACAGGAGATCCTGGGTTCGAATCCCAGCAGTGCCTATGACACAGGAAGTGGGCACCGCTCACTTACGAATTTTACATATGGAAATATTTGCATGCTGAACAGTGTGAATCTGCACAACAAGCGGAAATCTAAGAAGTCATGTGCATGCAATAGCGTCTTAAAGGCTGGCTTTTCGTGGCTCTGTGGCGCAATGGATAGCGCATTGGACTTCTAGGTTGTGAATGGAGTTATTCAAAGGTATGTTCCTTTCGAGTCCCACCAGAGTCGTGCATACCCTCTTTTGCTCAGATGTTTTTGTGTTGGACAAGCATGCGCTTAAACCTGGGATCCACAAATTACTTCAGAAGCATACCCTTCACGTTCTGCTCATTTCTCTTATTGGACTCACCCAACTCAGATCATAGAGTGCTCTACTAATTAGCTTAAGTCACCTATTTAAATAAGGGAGGTAACAAGAATGGGTTGAAATCCACTGGCTTAGGCCAAAATCTGCAACTACCTATTGTTGGCCACCTCCCTAGCAACAACAACAACAAATGCTTTCCATTTCTCCCAGCTGAAACAGCGTTTAGATGTATCGTAACTGGAGGTTCCCAAAACATTTGAGACACGAGTACTGAGAATTTCGATCCAAATTGAAATGGTTTGAGATATACCCTTGTCCCTGAACAGAAGCCTGCACAACTTTCCGGTTTTGGAAATTATCCTCTAACTTCAAAGGGACCTATTCATGATGTAATCAGCTATTCTCCTGATGTGCAACCTCATTTAGACTTTGCATACAAAATAATCTTATCGATGATAGTACCTGGCGCTGTGGCTTAGATGTTCAAAGCGCCTGTCTAGTAAACAGGAGATCCTGGGTTCGAATCCCAGCAGTGCCTATGCCACAGGATGTTGGTGCAGCTCACTTAATCATTTTACAAATGGAAATATTTGTATGCTGAACAGTGTGAATCTCCACAACAAGTGGAAATCTAAGAAGTCATGTGCATGCAATAGCGCCTTAAAGGCTGGCTTTTCGTGGCTCTGTGGCGCAATGGATAGCGCATTGGACTTCTAGGTTGTGAATGGAGTTATTCAAAGGTTGTGGGTTCGAGTCCCACCAGAGTCGTGCATACCATCTTTTGCTCACATGTATTTGTGTTGGACAAGCATGCGCTTAAACCTGGGATCCACAAATTACTTCAGAAGCATACCCTTCACGTTCTGCTCATTTCTCTTATTGGACTCACCCAACTCAGATCATAGAGTGCTCTACTAATTAGCTTAAGTCACCTATTTAAATAAGGGAGGTAACAAGAATGGGTTGAAATCCACTGGCTTAGGCCAAAATCTGCAACTACCTATTGTTGGCCACCTACCTAGCAACAACAACAACAAATGCTTTCCATTTCTCCCAGCTGAAACAGCGTTTAGATGTATCGTAACTGGAGGTTCCCAAAACATTTGAGACACGAGTACTGAGAGTTTCGATCCAAATTGAAATGGTTTGAGATATTCCCTTGTCCCTGAACAGAAGCCTGCACACCTTTCCGGTTTTGGAAATTATCCTCTAACTTCAAAGGGACCTATTCATGATGTAATCAGCTATTCTCCTGACCCGCAACCTCATTTAGACTTTGTATACAAACGAATCGAACTGGCGACAGTACATGGCGCTGTGGCTTAGTTGGTCAAAGCGCCTGTCTTGTAAACAGGAGATCCTGGGTTCGAATCCCAGCAGTGCCTATGACACAGGAAGTGGGCACCGCTCACTTACGAATTTTACATATGGAAATATTTGCATGCTGAACAGTGTGAATCTCCACAACAAGTGGAAATCTAAGAAGTCATGTGCATGCAATAGCGTCTTAAAGGCTGGCTTTTCGTGGCTCTGTGGCGCAATGGATAGCGCATTGGACTTCTAGGTTGTGAATGGAGTTATTCAAAGGTTGTGGGTTCGAGTCCCACCAGAGTCGTGCATACCCTCTTTTGCTCAGATGTATTTGTGTTGGACAAGCATGCGCTTAAACCTGGGATCCACAAATTACTTCAGAAGCATACCCTTCACGTTCTGCTCATTTCTCTTATTGGACTCACCCAACTCAGATCATAGAGTGCTCTACTAATTAGCTTAAGTCACCTATTTAAATAAGGGAGGTAACAAGAATGGGTTGAAATCCACTGGCTTAGGCCAAAATCTGCAACTACCTATTGTTGGCCACCTACCTAGCAACAACAACAACAAATGCTTTCCATTTCTCCCAGCTGAAACAGCGTTTAGATGTATCGTAACTGGAGGTTCCCAAAACATTTGAGACACGAGTACTGAGAATTTCGATCCAAATTGAAATGGTTTGAGATATTCCCTTGTCCCTGAACAGAAGCCTGCACACCTTTCCGGTTTTGGAAATTATCCTCTAACTTCAAAGGGACCTATTCATGATGTAATCAGCTATTCTCTTGATGTGCAACCTCATTTAGACTTTGCATACAAAATAATCTTATCGATGATAGTACCTGGCGCTGTGGCTTAGATGGTCAAAGCGCCTGTCTAGTAAACAGGAGATCCTGGGTTCGAATCCCAGCAGTGCCTATGCCACAGGATGTGGGTGCAGCTCACTTAATAATTTTACATATGGAAATATTTGCATGCTGAACAGTGTGAATCTCCACAACAAGTGGAAATCTAAGAAGTCATGTGCATGCAATAGCGTCTTAAAGGCTGGCTTTTCGTGGCTCTGTGGCGCAATGGATAGCGCATTGGACTTCTAGGTTGTGAATGGAGTTATTCAAAGGTTGTGGGTTCGAGTCCCACCAGAGTCGTGCACACTCACTTTTGCTCAGATGTATTTGTGTTGGACAAGCATGCGCTTAAACCTGGGATCCACAAATTACTTCAGAAGCATACCCTTCACGTTCTGCTCATTTCTCTTATTGGACTCACCCAACTCAGATCATAGAGTGCTCTACTAATTAGCTTAAGTCACCTATTTAAATAAGGGAGGTAACAAGAATGGGTTGAAATCCACTGGCTTAGGCCAAAATCTGCAACTACCTATTGTTGGCCACCTACCTAGCAACAACAACAACAAATGCTTTCCATTTCTCCCAGCTGAAACAGCGTTTAGATGTATCGTAACTGGAGGTTCCCAAAACATTTGAGACACGAGTACTGAGAGTTTCGATCCAAATTGAAATGGTTTGAGATATTCCCTTGTCCCTGAACAGAAGCCTGCACACCTTTCCGGTTTTGGAAATTATCCTCTAACTTCAAAGGGACCTATTCATGATGTAATCAGCTATTCTCCTGACGCGCAACCTCATTTAGACTTTGTATACAAACGAATCGAACTGGCGACAGTACATGGCGCTGTGGCTTAGTTGGTCAAAGCGCCTGTCTTGTAAACAGGAGATCCTGGGTTCGAATCCCAGCAGTGCCTATGACACAGGAAGTGGGCACCGCTCACTTACGAATTTTACATATGGAAATATTTGCATGCTGAACAGTGTGAATCTGCACAACAAGCGGAAATCTAAGAAGTCATGTGCATGCAATAGCGTCTTAAAGGCTGGCTTTTCGTGGCTCTGTGGCGCAATGGATAGCGCATTGGACTTCTAGGTTGTGAATGGAGTTATTCAAAGGTATGTTCCTTTCGAGTCCCACCAGAGTCGTGCATACCCTCTTTTGCTCAGATGTTTTTGTGTTGGACAAGCATGCGCTTAAACCTGGGATCCACAAATTACTTCAGAAGCATACCCTTCACGTTCTGCTCATTTCTCTTATTGGACTCACCCAACTCAGATCATAGAGTGCTCTACTAATTAGCTTAAGTCACCTATTTAAATAAGGGAATTAACAAGAATGGGTTGAAATCCACTGGCTTAGGCCAAAATCTGCAACTACCTATTGTTGGCCACCTCCCTAGCAACAACAACAACAAATGCTTTCCATTTCTCCCAGCTGAAACAGCGTTTAGATGTATCGTAACTGGAGGTTCCCAAAACATTTGAGACACGAGTACTGAGAATTTCGATCCAAATTGAAATGGTTTGAGATATTCCCTTGTCCCTGAACAGAAGCCTGCACAACTTTCCGGTTTTGGAAATTATCCTCTAACTTCAAAGGGACCTATTCATGATGTAATCAGCTATTCTCCTGATGTGCAACCTCATTTAGACTTTGCATACAAAATAATCTTATCGATGATAGTACCTGGCGCTGTGGCTTAGATGTTCAAAGCGCCTGTCTAGTAAACAGGAGATCCTGGGTTCGAATCCCAGCAGTGCCTATGCCACAGGATGTTGGTGCAGCTCACTTAATCATTTTACAAATGGAAATATTTGTATGCTGAACAGTGTGAATCTCCACAACAAGTGGAAATCTAAGAAGTCATGTGCATGCAATAGCGTCTTAAAGGCTGGCTTTTCGTGGCTCTGTGGCGCAATGGATAGCGCATTGGACTTCTAGGTTGTGAATGGAGTTATTCAAAGGTTGTGGGTTCAAGTCCCACCAGAGTCGTGCATACCCTCTTTTGCTCAGATGTATTTGTGTTGGACAAGCATGCGCTTAAACCTGGGATCCACAAATTACTTCAGAAGCATACCCTTCACGTTCTGCTCATTTCTCTTATTGGACTCACCCAACTCAGATCATAGAGTGCTCTACTAATTAGCTTAAGTCACCTATTTAAATAAGGGAGGTAACAAGAATGGGTTGAAATCCACTGGCTTAGGCCAAAATCTGCAACTACCTATTGTTGGCCACCTCCCTAGCAACAACAACAACAAATGCTTTCCATTTCTCCCAGCTGAAACAGCGTTTAGATGTATCGTAACTGGAGGTTCCCAAAACATTTGAGACACGAGTACTGAGAATTTCGATCCAAATTGAAATGGTTTGAGATATTCCCTTGTCCCTGAACAGAAGCCTGCACACCTTTCCGGTTTTGGAAATTATCCTCTAACTTCAAAGGGACCTATTCATGATGTAATCAGCTATTCTCCTGATGTGCAACCTAATTTAGACTTTGCATACAAAATAATCTATGCAATGATAGTACCTGGCGCTGTGGCTTAGATCGTCAAAGCGCCTGTCTAGTAAACAGGAGATCCTGGGTTCGAATCCCAGCAGTGCCTATGCCACAGGATGTGGGTGCAGCTCACTTAATAATTTTACATATGGAAATATTTGTATGCTGAACAGTGTGAATCTCCAAAACAAGTGGAAATCTAAGAAGTCATGAGCATGCAATAGCGTCTTAAAGGCTGGCTTTTCGTGGCTCTGTGGCGCAATGGATAGCGCATTGGACTTCTAGGTTGTGAATGGAGTTATTCAAAGGTTGTGGGTTCAAGTCCCACCAGAGTCGTGCATACCCACTTTTGCTCAGATGTATTTGTGTTGGACAAGCATGCGCTTAAACCTGGGATCCACAAATTACTTCAGAAGCATACCCTTCACGTTCTGCTCATTTCTCTTATTGGACTCACCCAACTCAGATCATAGAGTGCTCTACTAATTAGCTTAAGTCACCTATTTAAATAAGGGAGGTAACAAGAATGGGTTGAAATCCACTGGCTTAGGCCAAAATCTGCAACTACCTATTGTTGGCCACCTCCCTAGCAACAACAACAACAAATGCTTTCCATTTCTCCCAGCTGAAACAGCGTTTAGATGTATCGTAACTGGAGGTTCCCAAAACATTTGAGACACGAGTACTGAGAATTTCGATCCAAATTGAAATGGTTTGAGATATTCCCTTGTCCCTGAACAGAAGCCTGCACACCTTTCCGGTTTTGGAAATTATCCTCTAACTTCAAAGGGACCTATTCATGATGTAATCAGCTATTCTCCTGATGTGCAACCTCATTTAGACTTTGCATACAAAATAATCTAATCAATTATAGTACCTGGCGCTGTGGCTTAGATGGTCAAAGCGCCTGTCTAGTAAACAGGAGATCCTGGGTTCGAATCCCAGCAGTGCCTATGCCACAGGATGTGGGTGCAGCTCACTTAATCATTTTACATATGGAAATATTTGTATGCTGAACAGTGTGAATCTCCAAAACAAGTGGAAATCTAAGAAGTCATGTGCATGCAATAGCGTCTTAAAGGCTGGCTTTTCGTGGCTCTGTGGCGCAATGGATAGCGCATTGGACTTCTAGGTTGTGAATGGAGTTATTCAAAGGTTGTGGGTTCAAGTCCCACCAGAGTCGTGCATACCCTCTTTTGCTCAGATGTATTTGTGTTGGACAAGCATGCGCTTAAACCTGGGATCCACAAATTACTTCAGAAGCATACCCTTCACGTTCTGCTCATTTCTCTTATTGGACTCACCCAACTCAGATCATAGAGTGCTCTACTAATTAGCTTAAGTCACCTATTTAAATAAGGGAGGTAACAAGAATGGGTTGAAATCCACTGGCTTAGGCCAAAATCTGCAACTACCTATTGTTGGCCACCTACCTAGCAACAACAACAACAAATGCTTTCCATTTCTCCCAGCTGAAACAGCGTTTAGATGTATCGTAACTGGAGGTTCCCAAAACATTTGAGACACGAGTACTGAGAGTTTCGATCCAAATTGAAATGGTTTGAGATATTCCCTTGTCCCTGAACAGAAGCCTGCACACCTTTCCGGTTTTGGAAATTATCCTCTAACTTCAAAGGGACCTATTCATGATGTAATCAGCTATTCTCCTGACGCGCAACCTCATTTAGACTTTGTATACAAACGAATCGAACTGGCGACAGTACATGGCGCTGTGGCTTAGTTGGTCAAAGCGCCTGTCTTGTAAACAGGAGATCCTGGGTTCGAATCCCAGCAGTGCCTATGACACAGGAAGTGGGCACCGCTCACTTACGAATTTTACATATGGAAATATTTGCATGCTGAACAGTGTGAATCTGCACAACAAGCGGAAATCTAAGAAGTCATGTGCATGCAATAGCGTCTTAAAGGCTGGCTTTTCGTGGCTCTGTGGCGCAATGGATAGCGCATTGGACTTCTAGGTTGTGAATGGAGTTATTCAAAGGTTGTGGGTTCAAGTCCCACCAGAGTCGTGCATACCCTCTTTTGCTCAGATGTATTTGTGTTGGACAAGCATGCGCTTAAACCTGGGATCCACAAATTACTTCAGAAGCATACCCTTCACGTTCTGCTCATTTCTCTTATTGGACTCACCCAACTCAGATCATAGAGTGCTCTACTAATTAGCTTAAGTCACCTATTTAAATAAGGGAGGTAACAAGAATGGGTTGAAATCCACTGGCTTAGGCCAAAATCTGCAACTACCTATTGTTGGCCACCTCCCTAGCAACAACAACAACAAATGCTTTCCATTTCTCCCAGCTGAAACAGCGTTTAGATGTATCGTAACTGGAGGTTCCCAAAACATTTGAGACACGAGTACTGAGAATTTCGATCCAAATTGAAATGGTTTGAGATATTCCCTTGTCCCTGAACAGAAGCCTGCACACCTTTCCGGTTTTGGAAATTATCCTCTAACTTCAAAGGGACCTATTCATGATGTAATCAGCTATTCTCCTGATGTGCAACCTCATTTAGACTTTGCATACAAAATAATCTATTCAATGATAGTACCTGGCGCTGTGGCTTAGATGGTCAAAGCGCCTGTCTAGTAAACAGGAGATCCTGGGTTCGAATCCCAGCAGTGCCTATGCCACAGGATGTGGGTGCAGCTCACTTAATCATTTTACATATGGAAATATTTGTATGCTGAACAGTGTGAATCTCCAAAACAAGTGGAAATCTAAGAAGTCATGTGCATGCAATAGCGTCTTAAAGGCTGGCTTTTCGTGGCTCTGTGGCGCAATGGATAGCGTATTGGACTTCTAGGTTGTGAATGGAGTTATTCAAAGGTTGTGGGTTCGAGTCCCACCAGAGTCGTGCATACCCTCTTTTGCTCAGATGTATTTGTGTTGGACAAGCATGCGCTTAAACCTGGGATCCACAAATGACTTCAGAAGCATACCCTTCACGTTCTGCTCATTTCTCTTATTGGACTCACCCAACTCAGATCATAGAGTGCTCTACTAATTAGCTTAAGTCACCTATTTAAATAAGGGAGGTAACAAGAATGGGTTGAAATCCACTGGCTTAGGCCAAAATCTGCAACTACCTATTGTTGGCCACCTACCTAGCAACAACAACAACAAATGCTTTCCATTTCTCCCAGCTGAAACAGCGTTTAGATGTATCGTAACTGGAGGTTCCCAAAACATTTGAGACACGAGTACTGAGAATTTCGATCCAAATTGAAATGGTTTGAGATATTCCCTTGTCCCTGAACAGAAGCCTGCACACCTTTCCGGTTTTGGAAATTATCCTCTAACTTCAAAGGGACCTATTCATGATGTAATCAGCTATTCTCCTGATGTGCAACCTCATTTAGACTTTGCATACAAAATAATCTTATCGATGATAGTACCTGGCGCTGTGGCTTAGATGTTCAAAGCGCCTGTCTAGTAAACAGGAGATCCTGGGTTCGAATCCCAGCAGTGCCTATGCCACAGGATGTGGGTGCAGCTCACTTAATCATTTTACATATGGAAATATTTGTATGCTGAACAGTGTGAATCTCCAAAACAAGTGGAAATCTAAGAAGTCATGTGCATGCAATAGCGTCTTAAAGGCTGGCTTTTCGTGGCTCTGTGGCGCAATGGATAGCGTATTGGACTTCTAGGTTGTGAATGGAGTTATTCAAAGGTTGTGGGTTCGAGTCCCACCAGAGTCGTGCATACCCTCTTTTGCTCAGATGTATTTGTGTTGGACAAGCATGCGCTTAAACCTGGGATCCACAAATGACTTCAGAAGCATACCCTTCACGTTCTGCTCATTTCTCTTATTGGACTCACCCAACTCAGATCATAGAGTGCTCTACTAATTAGCTTAAGTCACCTATTTAAATAAGGGAGGTAACAAGAATGGGTTGAAATCCACTGGCTTAGGCCAAAATCTGCAACTACCTATTGTTGGCCACCTACCTAGCAACAACAACAACAAATGCTTTCCATTTCTCCCAGCTGAAACAGCGTTTAGATGTATCGTAACTGGAGGTTCCCAAAACATTTGAGACACGAGTACTGAGAATTTCGATCCAAATTGAAATGGTTTGAGATATTCCCTTGTCCCTGAACAGAAGCCTGCACACCTTTCCGGTTTTGGAAATTATCCTCTAACTTCAAAGGGACCTATTCATGATGTAATCAGCTATTCTCCTGATGTGCAACCTCATTTAGACTTTGCATACAAAATAATCTTATCGATGATAGTACCTGGCGCTGTGGCTTAGATGTTCAAAGCGCCTGTCTAGTAAACAGGAGATCCTGGGTTCGAATCCCAGCAGTGCCTATGCCACAGGATGTTGGTGCAGCTCACTTAATCATTTTACAAATGGAAATATTTGTATGCTGAACAGTGTGAATCTCCACAACAAGTGGAAATCTAAGAAGTCATGTGCATGCAATAGCGTCTTAAAGGCTGGCTTTTTGTGGCTCTGTGGCGCAATGGATAGCGCATTGGACTTCTAGGTTGTGAATGGAGTTATTCAAAGGTTGTGGGTTCGAGTCCCACCAGAGACGTGCATACCCTCTTTTGCTCAGATGTATTTGTGTTGGACAAGCATGCGCTTAAACCTGGGATCCACAAATTACTTCAGAAGCATACCCTTCACGTTCTGCTCATTTCTCTTATTGGACTCACCCAACTCAGATCATAGAGTGCTCTACTAATTAGCTTAAGTCACCTATTTAAATAAGGGAGGTAACAAGAATGGGTTGAAATCCACTGGCTTAGGCCAAAATCTGCAACTACCTATTGTTGGCCACCTACCTAGCAACAACAACAACAAATGCTTTCCATTTCTCCCAGCTGAAACAGCGTTTAGATGTATCGTAACTGGAGGTTCCCAAAACATTTGAGACACGAGTACTGAGAGTTTCGATCCAAATTGAAATGGTTTGAGATATTCCCTTGTCCCTGAACAGAAGCCTGCACACCTTTCCGGTTTTGGAAATTATCCTCTAACTTCAAAGGGACCTATTCATGATGTAATCAGCTATTCTCCTGATGTGCAACCTCATTTAGACTTTGCATACAAAATAATCTATGCAATGATAGTACCTGGCGCTGTGGCTTAGATGGTCAAAGCGCCTGTCTAGTAAACAGGAGATCCTGGGTTCGAATCCCAGCAGTGCCTATGCCACAGGATGTGGGTGCAGCTCACTTAATAATTTTACATATGGAAATATTTGTATGCTGAACAGTGTGAATCTCCAAAACAAGTGGAAATCTAAGAAGTCATGAGCATGCAATAGCGTCTTAAAGGCTGGCTTTTCGTGGCTCTGTGGCGCAATGGATAGCGCATTGGACTTCTAGGTTGTGAATGGAGTTATTCAAAGGTTGTGGGTTCAAGTCCCACCAGAGTCGTGCATACCCACTTTTGCTCAGTTGTATTTGTGTTGGACAAGCATGCGCTTAAACCTGGGATCCACAAATTACTTCAGAAGCATACCCTTCACGTTCTGCTCATTTCTCTTATTGGACTCACCCAACTCAGATCATAGAGTGCTCTACTAATTAGCTTAAGTCACCTATTTAAATAAGGGAGGTAACAAGAATGGGTTGAAATCCACTGGCTTAGGCCAAAATCTGCAACTACCTATTGTTGGCCACCTCCCTAGCAACAACAACAACAAATGCTTTCCATTTCTCCCAGCTGAAACAGCGTTTAGATGTATCGTAACTGGAGGTTCCCAAAACATTTGAGACACGAGTACTGAGAATTTCGATCCAAATTGAAATGGTTTGAGATATTCCCTTGTCCCTGAACAGAAGCCTGCACACCTTTCCGGTTTTGGAAATTATCCTCTAACTTCAAAGGGACCTATTCATGATGTAATCAGCTATTCTCCTGATGTGCAACCTCATTTAGACTTTGCATACAAAATAATCTAATCAATTATAGTACCTGGCGCTGTGGGTTAGATGGTCAAAGCGCCTGTCTAGTAAACAGGAGATCCTGGGTTCGAATCCCAGCAGTGCCTATGCCACAGGATGTGGGTGCAGCTCACTTAATCATTTTACATATGGAAATATTTGTATGCTGAACAGTGTGAATCTCCAAAACAAGTGGAAATCTAAGAAGTCATGTGCATGCAATAGCGTCTTAAAGGCTGGCTTTTCGTGGCTCTGTGGCGCAATGGATAGCGCATTGGACTTCTAGGTTGTGAATGGAGTTATTCAAAGGTTGTGGGTTCAAGTCCCACCAGAGTCGTGCATACCCTCTTTTGCTCACATGTATTTGTGTTGGACAAGCATGCGCTTAAACCTGGGATCCACAAATTACTTCAGAAGCATACCCTTCACGTTCTGCTCATTTCTCTTATTGGACTCACCCAACTCAGATCATAGAGTGCTCTACTAATTAGCTTAAGTCACCTATTTAAATAAGGGAGGTAACAAGAATGGGTTGAAATCCACTGGCTTAGGCCAAAATCTGCAACTACCTATTGTTGGCCACCTACCTAGCAACAACAACAACAAATGCTTTCCATTTCTCCCAGCTGAAACAGCGTTTAGATGTATCGTAACTGGAGGTTCCCAAAACATTTGAGACACGAGTACTGAGAATTTCGATCCAAATTGAAATGGTTTGAGATATTCCCTTGTCCCTGAACAGAAGCCTGCACACCTTTCCGGTTTTGGAAATTATCCTCTAACTTCAAAGGGACCTATTCATGATGTAATCAGCTATTCTCTTGATGTGCAACCTCATTTAGACTTTGCATACAAAATAATCTTATCGATGATAGTACCTGGCGCTGTGGCTTAGATGGTCAAAGCGCCTGTCTAGTAAACAGGAGATCCTGGGTTCGAATCCCAGCAGTGCCTATGCCACAGGATGTGGGTGCAGCTCACTTAATAATTTTACATATGGAAATATTTGCATGCTGAACAGTGTGAATCTCCACAACAAGTGGAAATCTAAGAAGTCATGTGCATGCAATAGCGTCTTAAAGGCTGGCTTTTCGTGGCTCTGTGGCGCAATGGATAGCGCATTGGACTTCTAGGTTGTGAATGGAGTTATTCAAAGGTTGTGGGTTCGAGTCCCACCAGAGTCGTGCACACTCACTTTTGCTCAGATGTATTTGTGTTGGACAAGCATGCGCTTAAACCTGGGATCCACAAATTACTTCAGAAGCATACCCTTCACGTTCTGCTCATTTCTCTTATTGGACTCACCCAACTCAGATCATAGAGTGCTCTACTAATTAGCTTAAGTCACCTATTTAAATAAGGGAGGTAACAAGAATGGGTTGAAATCCACTGGCTTAGGCCAAAATCTGCAACTACCTATTGTTGGCCACCTACCTAGCAACAACAACAACAAATGCTTTCCATTTCTCCCAGCTGAAACAGCGTTTAGATGTATCGTAACTGGAGGTTCCCAAAACATTTGAGACACGAGTACTGAGAGTTTCGATCCAAATTGAAATGGTTTGAGATATTCCCTTGTCCCTGAACAGAAGCCTGCACACCTTTCCGGTTTTGGAAATTATCCTCTAACTTCAAAGGGACCTATTCATGATGTAATCAGCTATTCTCCTGACGCGCAACCTCATTTAGACTTTGTATACAAACGAATCGAACTGGCGACAGTACATGGCGCTGTGGCTTAGTTGGTCAAAGCGCCTGTCTTGTAAACAGGAGATCCTGGGTTCGAATCCCAGCAGTGCCTATGACACAGGAAGTGGGCACCGCTCACTTACGAATTTTACATATGGAAATATTTGCATGCTGAACAGTGTGAATCTGCACAACAAGCGGAAATCTAAGAAGTCATGTGCATGCAATAGCGTCTTAAAGGCTGGCTTTTCGTGGCTCTGTGGCGCAATGGATAGCGCATTGGACTTCTAGGTTGTGAATGGAGTTATTCAAAGGTATGTTCCTTTCGAGTCCCACCAGAGTCGTGCATACCCTCTTTTGCTCAGATGTTTTTGTGTTGGACAAGCATGCGCTTAAACCTGGGATCCACAAATTACTTCAGAAGCATACCCTTCACGTTCTGCTCATTTCTCTTATTGGACTCACCCAACTCAGATCATAGAGTGCTCTACTAATTAGCTTAAGTCACCTATTTAAATAAGGGAATTAACAAGAATGGGTTGAAATCCACTGGCTTAGGCCAAAATCTGCAACTACCTATTGTTGGCCACCTCCCTAGCAACAACAACAACAAATGCTTTCCATTTCTCCCAGCTGAAACAGCGTTTAGATGTATCGTAACTGGAGGTTCCCAAAACATTTGAGACACGAGTACTGAGAATTTCGATCCAAATTGAAATGGTTTGAGATATTCCCTTGTCCCTGAACAGAAGCCTGCACAACTTTCCGGTTTTGGAAATTATCCTCTAACTTCAAAGGGACCTATTCATGATGTAATCAGCTATTCTCCTGATGTGCAACCTCATTTAGACTTTGCATACAAAATAATCTTATCGATGATAGTACCTGGCGCTGTGGCTTAGATGTTCAAAGCGCCTGTCTAGTAAACAGGAGATCCTGGGTTCGAATCCCAGCAGTGCCTATGCCACAGGATGTTGGTGCAGCTCACTTAATCATTTTACAAATGGAAATATTTGTATGCTGAACAGTGTGAATCTCCACAACAAGTGGAAATCTAAGAAGTCATGTGCATGCAATAGCGTCTTAAAGGCTGGCTTTTCGTGGCTCTGTGGCGCAATGGATAGCGCATTGGACTTCTAGGTTGTGAATGGAGTTATTCAAAGGTTGTGGGTTCAAGTCCCACCAGAGTCGTGCATACCCTCTTTTGCTCAGATGTATTTGTGTTGGACAAGCATGCGCTTAAACCTGGGATCCACAAATTACTTCAGAAGCATACCCTTCACGTTCTGCTCATTTCTCTTATTGGACTCACCCAACTCAGATCATAGAGTGCTCTACTAATTAGCTTAAGTCACCTATTTAAATAAGGGAGGTAACAAGAATGGGTTGAAATCCACTGGCTTAGGCCAAAATCTGCAACTACCTATTGTTGGCCACCTCCCTAGCAACAACAACAACAAATGCTTTCCATTTCTCCCAGCTGAAACAGCGTTTAGATGTATCGTAACTGGAGGTTCCCAAAACATTTGAGACACGAGTACTGAGAATTTCGATCCAAATTGAAATGGTTTGAGATATTCCCTTGTCCCTGAACAGAAGCCTGCACACCTTTCCGGTTTTGGAAATTATCCTCTAACTTCAAAGGGACCTATTCATGATGTAATCAGCTATTCTCCTGATGTGCAACCTCATTTAGACTTTGCATACAAAATAATCTAATCAATGATAGTACCTGGCGCTGTGGCTTAGATGGTCAAAGCGCCTGTCTAGTAAACAGGAGATCCTGGGTTCGAATCCCAGCAGTGCCTATGCCACAGGATGTGGGTGCAGCTCACTTAATCATTTTACATATGGAAATATTTGTATGCTGAACAGTGTGAATCTCCAAAACAAGTGGAAATCTAAGAAGTCATGTGCATGCAATAGCGTCTTAAAGGCTGGCTTTTCGTGGCTCTGTGGCGCAATGGATAGCGTATTGGACTTCTAGGTTGTGAATGGAGTTATTCAAAGGTTGTGGGTTCGAGTCCCACCAGAGTCGTGCATACCCTCTTTTGCTCAGATGTATTTGTGTTGGACAAGCATGCGCTTAAACCTGGGATCCACAAATTACTTCAGAAGCATACCCTTCACGTTCTGCTCATTTCTCTTATTGGACTCACCCAACTCAGATCATAGAGTGCTCTACTAATTAGCTTAAGTCACCTATTTAAATAAGGGAGGTAACAAGAATGGGTTGAAATCCACTGGCTTAGGCCAAAATCTGCAACTACCTATTGTTGGCCACCTACCTAGCAACAACAACAACAAATGCTTTCCATTTCTCCCAGCTGAAACAGCGTTTAGATGTATCGTAACTGGAGGTTCCCAAAACATTTGAGACACGAGTACTGAGAGTTTCGATCCAAATTGAAATGGTTTGAGATATTCCCTTGTCCCTGAACAGAAGCCTGCACACCTTTCCGGTTTTGGAAATTATCCTCTAACTTCAAAGGGACCTATTCATGATGTAATCAGCTATTCTCCTGATGTGCAACCTAATTTAGACTTTGCATACAAAATAATCTATGCAATGATAGTACCTGGCGCTGTGGCTTAGATCGTCAAAGCGCCTGTCTAGTAAACAGGAGATCCTGGGTTCGAATCCCAGCAGTGCCTATGCCACAGGATGTGGGTGCAGCTCACTTAATAATTTTACATATGGAAATATTTGTATGCTGAACAGTGTGAATCTCCAAAACAAGTGGAAATCTAAGAAGTCATGAGCATGCAATAGCGTCTTAAAGGCTGGCTTTTCGTGGCTCTGTGGCGCAATGGATAGCGCATTGGACTTCTAGGTTGTGAATGGAGTTATTCAAAGGTTGTGGGTTCAAGTCCCACCAGAGTCGTGCATACCCACTTTTGCTCAGATGTATTTGTGTTGGACAAGCATGCGCTTAAACCTGGGATCCACAAATTACTTCAGAAGCATACCCTTCACGTTCTGCTCATTTCTCTTATTGGACTCACCCAACTCAGATCATAGAGTGCTCTACTAATTAGCTTAAGTCACCTATTTAAATAAGGGAGGTAACAAGAATGGGTTGAAATCCACTGGCTTAGGCCAAAATCTGCAACTACCTATTGTTGGCCACCTCCCTAGCAACAACAACAACAAATGCTTTCCATTTCTCCCAGCTGAAACAGCGTTTAGATGTATCGTAACTGGAGGTTCCCAAAACATTTGAGACACGAGTACTGAGAATTTCGATCCAAATTGAAATGGTTTGAGATATTCCCTTGTCCCTGAACAGAAGCCTGCACACCTTTCCGGTTTTGGAAATTATCCTCTAACTTCAAAGGGACCTATTCATGATGTAATCAGCTATTCTCCTGATGTGCAACCTCATTTAGACTTTGCATACAAAATAATCTAATCAATTATAGTACCTGGCGCTGTGGCTTAGATGGTCAAAGCGCCTGTCTAGTAAACAGGAGATCCTGGGTTCGAATCCCAGCAGTGCCTATGCCACAGGATGTGGGTGCAGCTCACTTAATCATTTTACATATGGAAATATTTGTATGCTGAACAGTGTGAATCTCCAAAACAAGTGGAAATCTAAGAAGTCATGTGCATGCAATAGCGTCTTAAAGGCTGGCTTTTCGTGGCTCTGTGGCGCAATGGATAGCGCATTGGACTTCTAGGTTGTGAATGGAGTTATTCAAAGGTTGTGGGTTCAAGTCCCACCAGAGTCGTGCATACCCTCTTTTGCTCAGATGTATTTGTGTTGGACAAGCATGCGCTTAAACCTGGGATCCACAAATTACTTCAGAAGCATACCCTTCACGTTCTGCTCATTTCTCTTATTGGACTCACCCAACTCAGATCATAGAGTGCTCTACTAATTAGCTTAAGTCACCTATTTAAATAAGGGAGGTAACAAGAATGGGTTGAAATCCACTGGCTTAGGCCAAAATCTGCAACTACCTATTGTTGGCCACCTACCTAGCAACAACAACAACAAATGCTTTCCATTTCTCCCAGCTGAAACAGCGTTTAGATGTATCGTAACTGGAGGTTCCCAAAACATTTGAGACACGAGTACTGAGAATTTCGATCCAAATTGAAATGGTTTGAGATATTCCCTTGTCCCTGAACAGAAGCCTGCACACCTTTCCGGTTTTGGAAATTATCCTCTAACTTCAAAGGGACCTATTCATGATGTAATCAGCTATTCTCCTGACGCGCAACCTCATTTAGACTTTGTATACAAACGAATCGAACTGGCGACAGTACATGGCGCTGTGGCTTAGTTGGTCAAAGCGCCTGTCTTGTAAACAGGAGATCCTGGGTTCGAATCCCAGCAGTGCCTATGACACAGGAAGTGGGCACCGCTCACTTACGAATTTTACATATGGAAATATTTGCATGCTGAACAGTGTGAATCTGCACAACAAGCGGAAATCTAAGAAGTCATGTGCATGCAATAGCGTCTTAAAGGCTGGCTTTTCGTGGCTCTGTGGCGCAATGGATAGCGCATTGGACTTCTAGGTTGTGAATGGAGTTATTCAAAGGTTGTGGGTTCAAGTCCCACCAGAGTCGTGCATACCCTCTTTTGCTCAGATGTATTTGTGTTGGACAAGCATGCGCTTAAACCTGGGATCCACAAATTACTTCAGAAGCATACCCTTCACGTTCTGCTCATTTCTCTTATTGGACTCACCCAACTCAGATCATAGAGTGCTCTACTAATTAGCTTAAGTCACCTATTTAAATAAGGGAGGTAACAAGAATGGGTTGAAATCCACTGGCTTAGGCCAAAATCTGCAACTACCTATTGTTGGCCACCTCCCTAGCAACAACAACAACAAATGCTTTCCATTTCTCCCAGCTGAAACAGCGTTTAGATGTATCGTAACTGGAGGTTCCCAAAACATTTGAGACACGAGTACTGAGAATTTCGATCCAAATTGAAATGGTTTGAGATATTCCCTTGTCCCTGAACAGAAGCCTGCACACCTTTCCGGTTTTGGAAATTATCCTCTAACTTCAAAGGGACCTATTCATGATGTAATCAGCTATTCTCCTGATGTGCAACCTCATTTAGACTTTGCATACAAAATAATCTATTCAATGATAGTACCTGGCGCTGTGGCTTAGATGGTCAAAGCGCCTGTCTAGTAAACAGGAGATCCTGGGTTCGAATCCCAGCAGTGCCTATGCCACAGGATGTGGGTGCAGCTCACTTAATCATTTTACATATGGAAATATTTGTATGCTGAACAGTGTGAATCTCCAAAACAAGTGGAAATCTAAGAAGTCATGTGCATGCAATAGCGTCTTAAAGGCTGGCTTTTCGTGGCTCTGTGGCGCAATGGATAGCGTATTGGACTTCTAGGTTGTGAATGGAGTTATTCAAAGGTTGTGGGTTCGAGTCCCACCAGAGTCGTGCATACCCTCTTTTGCTCAGATGTATTTGTGTTGGACAAGCATGCGCTTAAACCTGGGATCCACAAATTACTTCAGAAGCATACCCTTCACGTTCTGCTCATTTCTCTTATTGGACTCACCCAACTCAGATCATAGAGTGCTCTACTAATTAGCTTAAGTCACCTATTTAAATAAGGGAGGTAACAAGAATGGGTTGAAATCCACTGGCTTAGGCCAAAATCTGCAACTACCTATTGTTGGCCACCTACCTAGCAACAACAACAACAAATGCTTTCCATTTCTCCCAGCTGAAACAGCGTTTAGATGTATCGTAACTGGAGGTTCCCAAAACATTTGAGACACGAGTACTGAGAATTTCGATCCAAATTGAAATGGTTTGAGATATTCCCTTGTCCCTGAACAGAAGCCTGCACACCTTTCCGGTTTTGGAAATTATCCTCTAACTTCAAAGGGACCTATTCATGATGTAATCAGCTATTCTCCTGATGTGCAACCTCATTTAGACTTTGCATACAAAATAATCTTATCGATGATAGTACCTGGCGCTGTGGCTTAGATGTTCAAAGCGCCTGTCTAGTAAACAGGAGATCCTGGGTTCGAATCCCAGCAGTGCCTATGCCACAGGATGTGGGTGCAGCTCACTTAATCATTTTACATATGGAAATATTTGTATGCTGAACAGTGTGAATCTCCAAAACAAGTGGAAATCTAAGAAGTCATGTGCATGCAATAGCGTCTTAAAGGCTGGCTTTTCGTGGCTCTGTGGCGCAATGGATAGCGTATTGGACTTCTAGGTTGTGAATGGAGTTATTCAAAGGTTGTGGGTTCGAGTCCCACCAGAGTCGTGCATACCCTCTTTTGCTCAGATGTATTTGTGTTGGACAAGCATGCGCTTAAACCTGGGATCCACAAATGACTTCAGAAGCATACCCTTCACGTTCTGCTCATTTCTCTTATTGGACTCACCCAACTCAGATCATAGAGTGCTCTACTAATTAGCTTAAGTCACCTATTTAAATAAGGGAGGTAACAAGAATGGGTTGAAATCCACTGGCTTAGGCCAAAATCTGCAACTACCTATTGTTGGCCACCTACCTAGCAACAACAACAACAAATGCTTTCCATTTCTCCCAGCTGAAACAGCGTTTAGATGTATCGTAACTGGAGGTTCCCAAAACATTTGAGACACGAGTACTGAGAGTTTCGATCCAAATTGAAATGGTTTGAGATATTCCCTTGTCCCTGAACAGAAGCCTGCACACCTTTCCGGTTTTGGAAATTATCCTCTAACTTCAAAGGGACCTATTCATGATGTAATCAGCTATTCTCCTGATGTGCAACCTCATTTAGACTTTGCATACAAAATAATCTATGCAATGATAGTACCTGGCGCTGTGGCTTAGATGGTCAAAGCGCCTGTCTAGTAAACAGGAGATCCTGGGTTCGAATCCCAGCAGTGCCTATGCCACAGGATGTGGGTGCAGCTCACTTAATAATTTTACATATGGAAATATTTGTATGCTGAACAGTGTGAATCTCCGAAACAAGTGGAAATCTAAGAAGTCATGAGCATGCAATAGCGTCTTAAAGGCTGGCTTTTCGTGGCTCTGTGGCGCAATGGATAGCGCATTGGACTTCTAGGTTGTGAATGGAGTTATTCAAAGGTTGTGGGTTCAAGTCCCACCAGAGTCGTGCATACACACTTTTGCTCAGATGTATTTGTGTTGGACAAGCATGCGCTTAAACCTGGGATCCACAAATTACTTCAGAAGCATACCCTTCACGTTCTGCTCATTTCTCTTATTGGACTCACCCAACTCAGATCATAGAGTGCTCTACTAATTAGCTTAAGTCACCTATTTAAATAAGGGAGGTAACAAGAATGGGTTGAAATCCACTGGCTTAGGCCAAAATCTGCAACTACCTATTGTTGGCCACCTCCCTAGCAACAACAACAACAAATGCTTTCCATTTCTCCCAGCTGAAACAGCGTTTAGATGTATCGTAACTGGAGGTTCCCAAAACATTTGAGACACGAGTACTGAGAATTTCGATCCAAATTGAAATGGTTTGAGATATTCCCTTGTCCCTGAACAGAAGCCTGCACACCTTTCCGGTTTTGGAAATTATCCTCTAACTTCAAAGGGACCTATTCATGATGTAATCAGCTATTCTCTTGATGTGCAACCTCATTTAGACTTTGCATACAAAATAATCTTATCGATGATAGTACCTGGCGCTGTGGCTTAGATGGTCAAAGCGCCTGTCTAGTAAACAGTAGATCCTGGGTTCGAATCCCAGCAGTGCCTATGCCACAGGATGTGGGTGCAGCTCACTTAATAATTTTACATATGGAAATATTTGCATGCTGAACAGTGTGAATCTCCACAACAAGTGGAAATCTAAGAAGTCATGTGCATGCAATAGCGTCTTAAAGGCTGGCTTTTCGTGGCTCTGTGGCGCAATGGATAGCGCATTGGACTTCTAGGTTGTGAATGGAGTTATTCAAAGGTTGTGGGTTCGAGTCCCACCAGAGTCGTGCACACCCACTTTTGCTCAGATGTATTTGTGTTGGACAAGCATGCGCTTAAACCTGGGATCCACAAATTACTTCAGAAGCATACCCTTCACGTTCTGCTCATTTCTCTTATTGGACTCACCCAACTCAGATCATAGAGTGCTCTACTAATTAGCTTAAGTCACCTATTTAAATAAGGGAGGTAACAAGAATGGGTTGAAATCCACTGGCTTAGGCCAAAATCTGCAACTACCTATTGTTGGCCACCTACCTAGCAACAACAACAACAAATGCTTTCCATTTCTCCCAGCTGAAACAGCGTTTAGATGTATCGTAACTGGAGGTTCCCAAAACATTTGAGACACGAGTACTGAGAGTTTCGATCCAAATTGAAATGGTTTGAGATATTCCCTTGTCCCTGAACAGAAGCCTGCACACCTTTCCGGTTTTGGAAATTATCCTCTAACTTCAAAGGGACCTATTCATGATGTAATCAGCTATTCTCCTGACGCGCAACCTCATTTAGACTTTGTATACAAACGAATCGAACTGGCGACAGTACATGGCGCTGTGGCTTAGTTGGTCAAAGCGCCTGTCTTGTAAACAGGAGATCCTGGGTTCGAATCCCAGCAGTGCCTATGACACAGGAAGTGGGCACCGCTCACTTACGAATTTTACATATGGAAATATTTGCATGCTGAACAGTGTGAATCTGCACAACAAGCGGAAATCTAAGAAGTCATGTGCATGCAATAGCGTCTTAAAGGCTGGCTTTTCGTGGCTCTGTGGCGCAATGGATAGCGCATTGGACTTCTAGGTTGTGAATGGAGTTATTCAAAGGTATGTTCCTTTCGAGTCCCACCAGAGTCGTGCATACCCTCTTTTGCTAAGATGTTTTTGTGTTGGACAAGCATGCGCTTAAACCTGGGATCCACAAATTACTTCAGAAGCATACCCTTCACGTTCTGCTCATTTCTCTTATTGGACTCACCCAACTCAGATCATAGAGTGCTCTACTAATTAGCTTAAGTCACCTATTTAAATAAGGGAGGTAACAAGAATGGGTTGAAATCCACTGGCTTAGGCCAAAATCTGCAACTACCTATTGTTGGCCACCTCCCTAGCAACAACAACAACAAATGCTTTCCATTTCTCCCAGCTGAAACAGCGTTTAGATGTATCGTAACTGGAGGTTCCCAAAACATTTGAGACACGAGTACTGAGAATTTCGATCCAAATTGAAATGGTTTGAGATATTCCCTTGTCCCTGAACAGAAGCCTGCACAACTTTCCGGTTTTGGAAATTATCCTCTAACTTCAAAGGGACCTATTCATGATGTAATCAGCTATTCTCCTGATGTGCAACCTCATTTAGACTTTGCATACAAAATAATCTTATCGATGATAGTACCTGGCGCTGTGGCTTAGATGGTCAAAGCGCCTGTCTAGTAAACAGGAGATCCTGGGTTCGAATCCCAGCAGTGCCTATGCCACAGGATGTTGGTGCAGCTCACTTAATCATTTTACAAATGGAAATATTTGTATGCTGAACAGTGTGAATCTCCACAACAAGTGGAAATCTAAGAAGTCATGTGCATGCAATAGCGCCTTAAAGGCTGGCTTTTCGTGGCTCTGTGGCGCAATGGATAGCGCATTGGACTTCTAGGTTGTGAATGGAGTTATTCAAAGGTTGTGGGTTCGAGTCCCACCAGAGTCGTGCATACCCTCTTTTGCTCACATGTATTTGTGTTGGACAAGCATGCGCTTAAACCTGGGATCCACAAATTACTTCAGAAGCATACCCTTCACGTTCTGCTCATTTCTCTTATTGGACTCACCCAACTCAGATCATAGAGTGCTCTACTAATTAGCTTAAGTCACCTATTTAAATAAGGGAGGTAACAAGAATGGGTTGAAATCCACTGGCTTAGGCCAAAATCTGCAACTACCTATTGTTGGCCACCTACCTAGCAACAACAACAACAAATGCTTTCCATTTCTCCCAGCTGAAACAGCGTTTAGATGTATCGTAACTGGAGGTTCCCAAAACATTTGAGACACGAGTACTGAGAGTTTCGATCCAAATTGAAATGGTTTGAGATATTCCCTTGTCCCTGAACAGAAGCCTGCACACCTTTCCGATTTTGGAAATTATCCTCTAACTTCAAAGGGACCTATTCATGATGTAATCAGCTATTCTCCTGATGTGCAACCTCATTTAGACTTTGCATACAAAATAATCTTATCGATGATAGTACCTGGCGCTGTGGCTTAGATGTTCAAAGCGCCTGTCTAGTAAAAAGAGAGCACCTGGGTTCGAATCCCAGCAGTGCCTATGCCACAGGATGTTGGTGCAGCTCACTTAATCATTTTGCAAATGGAAATATTTGTATGCTGAACAGTGTGAATCTCCACAACAAGTGGAAATCTAAGAAGTCATGTGCATGCAATAGCGTCTTAAAGGCTGGCTTTTCGTGGCTCTGTGGCGCAATGGATAGCGCATTGGACTTCTAGGTTGTGAATGGAGTTATTCAAAGGTTGTGGGTTCAAGTCCCACCAGAGTCGTGCATACCCTCTTTTGCTCAGATGTATTTGTGTTGGACAAGCATGCGCTTAAACCTGGGATCCACAAATTACTTCAGAAGCATACCCTTCACGTTCTGCTCATTTCTCTTATTGGACTCACCCAACTCAGATCATAGAGTGCTCTACTAATTAGCTTAAGTCACCTATTTAAATAAGGGAGGTAACAAGAATGGGTTGAAATCCACTGGCTTAGGCCAAAATCTGCAACTACCTATTGTTGGCCACCTACCTAGCAACAACAACAACAAATGCTTTCCATTTCTCCCAGCTGAAACAGCGTTTAGATGTATCGTAACTGGAGGTTCCCAAAACATTTGAGACACGAGTACTGAGAGTTTCGATCCAAATTGAAATGGTTTGAGATATTCCCTTGTCCCTGAACAGAAGCCTGCACACCTTTCCGGTTTTGGAAATTATCCTCTAACTTCAAAGGGACCTATTCATGATGTAATCAGCTATTCTCCTGATGTGCAACCTCATTTAGACTTTGCATACAAAATAATCTATTCAATGATAGTATCTGGCGCTGTGGCTTAGATGGTCAAAGCGCCTGTCTAGTAAACAGGAGATCCTGGGTTCGAATCCCAGCAGTGCCTATGCCACAGGATGTGGGTGCAGCTCACTTAATAATTTTACATATGGAAATATTTGCATGCTGAACAGTGTGAATCTCCACAACAAGTGGAAATCTAAGAAGTCATGTGCATGCAATAGCGTCTTAAAGGCTGGCTTTTCGTGGCTCTGTGGCGCAATGGATAGCGCATTGGACTTCTAGGTTGTGAATGGAGTTATTCAAAGGTTGTGGGTTCAAGTCCCACCAGAGTCGTGCATACCCTCTTTTGCTCAGATGTATTTGTGTTGGACAAGCATGCGCTTAAACCTGGGATCCACAAATTACTTCAGAAGCATACCCTTCACGTTCTGCTCATTTCTCTTATTGGACTCACCCAACTCAGATCATAGAGTGCTCTACTAATTAGCTTAAGTCACCTATTTAAATAAGGGAGGTAACAAGAATGGGTTGAAATCCACTGGCTTAGGCCAAAATCTGCAACTACCTATTGTTGGCCACCTACCTAGCAACAACAACAACAAATGCTTTCCATTTCTCCCAGCTGAAACAGCGTTTAGATGTATCGTAACTGGAGGTTCCCAAAACATTTGAGACACGAGTACTGAGAGTTTCGATCCAAATTTAAATGGTTTGAGATATTCCCTTGTCCCTGAACAGAAGCCTGCACACCTTTCCGGTTTTGGAAATTATCCTCTAACTTCAAAGGGACCTATTCATGATGTAATCAGCTATTCTCCTGACCCGCAACCTCATTTAGACTTTGTATACAAACGAATCGAACTGGCGACAGTACATGGCGCTGTGGCTTAGTTGGTCAAAGCGCCTGTCTTGTAAACAGGAGATCCTGGGTTCGAATCCTAGCAGTGCCTATGACACAGGAAGTGGGCACCGCTCACTTACGAATTTTACATATGGAAATATTTGCATGCTGAACAGTGTGAATCTGCACAACAAGCGGAAATCTAAGAAGTCATGTGCATGCAATAGCGTCTTAAAGGCTGGCTTTTCGTGGCTCTGTGGCGCAATGGATAGCGCATTGGACTTCTAGGTTGTGAATGGAGTTATTCAAAGGTATGTTCCTTTCGAGTCCCACCAGAGTCGTGCATACCTTCTTTTGCTCAGATGTTTTTGTGTTGGACAAGCATGCGCTTAAACCTGGGATCCACAAATTACTTCAGAAGCATACCCTTCACGTTCTGCTCATTTCTCTTATTGGACTCACCCAACTCAGATCATAGAGTGCTCTACTAATTAGCTTAAGTCACCTATTTAAATAAGGGAGGTAACAAGAATGGGTTGAAATCCACTGGCTTAGGCCAAAATCTGCAACTACCTATTGTTGGCCACCTACCTAGCAACAACAACAACAAATGCTTTCCATTTCTCCCAGCTGAAACAGCGTTTAGATGTATCGTAACTGGAGGTTCCCAAAACATTTGAGACACGAGTACTGAGAGTTTCGATCCAAATTGAAATGGTTTGAGATATTCCCTTGTCCCTGAACAGAAGCCTGCACACCTTTCCGGTTTTGGAAATTATCCTCTAACTTCAAAGGGACCTATTCATGATGTAATCAGCTATTCTCCTGATGTGCAACCTCATTTAGACTTTGCATACAAAATAATCTTATCGATGATAGTACCTGGCGCTGTGGCTTAGATGTTCAAAGCGCCTGTCTAGTAAACAGGAGATCCTGGGTTCGAATCCCAGCAGTGCCTATGCCACAGGATGTTGGTGCAGCTCACTTAATCATTTTACAAATGGAAATATTTGTATGCTGAACAGTGTGAATCTCCACAACAAGTGGAAATCTAAGAAGTCATGTGCATGCAATAGCGTCTTAAAGGCTGGCTTTTCGTGGCTCTGTGGCGCAATGGATAGCGCATTGGACTTCTAGGTTGTGAATGGAGTTATTCAAAGGTTGTGGGTTCGAGTCCCACCAGAGTCGTGCATACCCTCTTTTGCTCAGATGTATTTGTGTTGGACAAGCATGCGCTTAAACCTGGGATCCACAAATTACTTCAGAAGCATACCCTTCACGTTCTGCTCATTTCTCTTATTGGACTCACCCAACTCAGATCATAGAGTGCTCTACTAATTAGCTTAAGTCACCTATTTAAATAAGGGAGGTAACAAGAATGGGTTGAAATCCACTGGCTTAGGCCAAAATCTGCAACTACCTATTGTTGGCCACCTACCTAGCAACAACAACAACAAATGCTTTCCATTTCTCCCAGCTGAAACAGCGTTTAGATGTATCGTAACTGGAGGTTCCCAAAACATTTGAGACACGAGTACTGAGAGTTTCGATCCAAATTGAAATGGTTTGAGATATTCCCTTGTCCCTGAACAGAAGCCTGCACACCTTTCCGGTTTTGGAAATTATCCTCTAACTTCAAAGGGACCTATTCATGATGTAATCAGCTATTCTCCTGATGTACAACCTCATTTAGACTTTGCATACAAAATAATCTATGCAATGATAGTACCTGGCGCTGTGGCTTAGATGGTCAAAGCGCCTGTCTAGTAAACAGGAGATCCTGGGTTCGAATCCCAGCAGTGCCTATGCCACAGGATGTGGGTGCAGCTCACTTAATAATTTTACATATGGAAATATTTGTATGCTGAACAGTGTGAATCTGCACAACAAGCGGAAATCTAAGAAGTCATGTGCATGCAATAGCGTCTTAAAGGCTGGCTTTTCGTGGCTCTGTGGCGCAATGGATAGCGCATTGGACTTCTAGGTTGTGAATGGAGTTATTCAAAGGTTGTGGGTTCAAGTCCCACCAGAGTCGTGCATACCCACTTTTGCTCAGATGTATTTGTGTTGGACAAGCATGCGCTTAAACCTGGGATCCACAAATTACTTCAGAAGTACACCCTTCACGTTCTGCTCATTTCTCTTATTGGACTCACCCAACTCAGATCATAGAGTGCTCTACTAATTAGCTTAAGTCACCTATTTAAATAAGGGAGGTAACAAGAATGGGTTGAAATCCACTGGCTTAGGCCAAAATCTGCAACTACCTATTGTTGGCCACCTCCCTAGCAACAACAACAACAAATGCTTTCCATTTCTCCCAGCTGAAACAGCGTTTAGATGTATCGTAACTGGAGGTTCCCAAAACATTTGAGACACGAGTACTGAGAATTTCGATCCAAATTGAAATGGTTTGAGATATTCCCTTGTCCCTGAACAGAAGCCTGCACACCTTTCCGGTTTTGGAAATTATCCTCTAACTTCAAAGGGACCTATTCATGATGTAATCAGCTATTCTCTTGATGTGCAACCTCATTTAGACTTTGCATACAAAATAATCTTATTGATGATAGTACCTGGCGCTGTGGCTTAGATGGTCAAAGCGCCTGTCTAGTAAACAGGAGATCCTGGGTTCGAATCCCAGCAGTGCCTATGCCACAGGATGTGGGTGCAGCTCACTTAATAATTTTACATATGGAAATATTTGCATGCTGAACAGTGTGAATCTCCACAACAAGTGGAAATCTAAGAAGTCATGTGCATGCAATAGCGTCTTAAAGGCTGGCTTTTCGTGGCTCTGTGGCGCAATGGATAGCGCATTTGACTTCTAGGTTGTGAATGGAGTTATTCAAAGGTTGTGGGTTCGAGTCCCACCAGAGTCGTGCACACCCACTTTTGCTCAGATGTATTTGTGTTGGACAAGCATGCGCTTAAACCTGGGATCCACAAATTACTTCAGAAGCATACCCTTCACGTTCTGCTCATTTCTCTTATTGGACTCACCCAACTCAGATCATAGAGTGCTCTACTAATTAGCTTAAGTCACCTATTTAAATAAGGGAGGTAACAAGAATGGGTTGAAATCCACTGGCTTAGGCCAAAATCTGCAACTACCTATTGTTGTCCACCTACCTAGCAACAACAACAACAAATGCTTTCCATTTCTCCCAGCTGAAACAGCGTTTAGATGTATCGTAACTGGAGGTTCCCAAAACATTTGAGACACGAGTACTGAGAGTTTCGATCCAAATTGAAATGGTTTGAGATATTCCCTTGTCCCTGAACAGAAGCCTGCACACCTTTCCGGTTTTGGAAATTATCCTCTAACTTCAAAGGGACCTATTCATGATGTAATCAGCTATTCTCCTGACGCGCAACCTCATTTAGACTTTGTATACAAACGAATCGAACTGGCGACAGTACATGGCGCTGTGGCTTAGTTGGTCAAAGCGCCTGTCTTGTAAACAGGAGATCCTGGGTTCGAATCCCAGCAGTGCCTATGACACAGGAAGTGGGCACCGCTCACTTACGAATTTTACATATGGAAATATTTGCATGCTGAACAGTGTGAATCTGCACAACAAGCGGAAATCTAAGAAGTCATGTGCATGCAATAGCGTCTTAAAGGCTGGCTTTTCGTGGCTCTGTGGCGCAATGGATAGCGCATTGGACTTCTAGGTTGTGAATGGAGTTATTCAAAGGTATGTTCCTTTCGAGTCCCACCAGAGTCGTGCATACCCTCTTTTGCTCAGATGTTTTTGTGTTGGACAAGCATGCGCTTAAACCTGGGATCCACAAATTACTTCAGAAGCATACCCTTCACGTTCTGCTCATTTCTCTTATTGGACTCACCCAACTCAGATCATAGAGTGCTCTACTAATTAGCTTAAGTCACCTATTTAAATAAGGGAGGTAACAAGAATGGGTTGAAATCCACTGGCTTAGGCCAAAATCTGCAACTACCTATTGTTGGCCACCTCCCTAGCAACAACAACAACAAATGCTTTCCATTTCTCCCAGCTGAAACAGCGTTTAGATGTATCGTAACTGGAGGTTCCCAAAACATTTGAGACACGAGTACTGAGAATTTCGATCCAAATTGAAATGGTTTGAGATATTCCCTTGTCCCTGAACAGAAGCCTGCACAACTTTCCGGTTTTGGAAATTATCCTCTAACTTCAAAGGGACCTATTCATGATGTAATCAGCTATTCTCCTGATGTGCAACCTCATTTAGACTTTGCATACAAAATAATCTTATCGTTGATAGTACCTGGCGCTGTGGCTTAGATGGTCAAAGCGCCTGTCTAGTAAACAGGAGATCCTGGGTTCGAATCCCAGCAGTGCCTATGCCACAGGATGTGGGTGCAGCTCACTTAATCATTTTACAAATGGAAATATTTGTATGCTGAACAGTGTGAATCTCCACAACAAGTGGAAATCTAAGAAGTCATGTGCATGCAATAGCGCCTTAAAGGCTGGCTTTTCGTGGCTCTGTGGCGCAATGGATAGCGCATTGGACTTCTAGGTTGTGAATGGAGTTATTCAAAGGTTGTGGGTTTGAGTCCCACCAGAGTCGTGCATACCCTCTTTTGCTCACATGTATTTGTGTTGGACAAGCATGCGCTTAAACCTGGGATCCACAAATTACTTCAGAAGCATACCCTTCACGTTCTGCTCATTTCTCTTATTGGACTCACCCAACTCAGATCATAGAGTGCTCTACTAATTAGCTTAAGTCACCTATTTAAATAAGGGAGGTAACAAGAATGGGTTGAAATCCACTGGCTTAGGCCAAAATCTGCAACTACCTATTGTTGGCCACCTACCTAGCAACAACAACAACAACAAATGCTTTCCATTTCTCCCAGCTGAAACAGCGTTTAGATGTATCGTAACTGGAGGTTCCCAAAACATTTGAGACACGAGTACTGAGAGTTTCGATCCAAATTGAAATGGTTTGAGATATTCCCTTGTCCCTGAACAGAAGCCTGCACACCTTTCCGGTTTTGGAAATTATCCTCTAACTTCAAAGGGACCTATTCATGATGTAATCAGCTATTCTCTTGATGTGCAACCTCATTTAGACTTTGCATACAAAATAATCTTATCGGTGATAGTACCTGGCGCTGTGGCTTAGATGGTCAAAGCGCCTGTCTAGTAAACAGGAGATCCTGGGTTCGAATCCCAGCAGTGCCTATGCCACAGGATGTGGGTGCAGCTCACTTAATAATTTTACATATGGAAATATTTGCATGCTGAACAGTGTGAATCTCCACAACAAGTGGAAATCTAAGAAGTCATGTGCATGCAATAGCGTCTTAAAGGCTGGCTTTTCGTGGCTCTGTGGCGCAATGGATAGCGCATTGGACTTCTAGGTTGTGAATGGAGTTATTCAAAGGTTGTGGGTTCGAGTCCCACCAGAGTCGTGCACACCCACTTTTGCTCAGATGTATTTGTGTTGGACAAGCATGCGCTTAAACCTGGGATCCACAAATTACTTCAGAAGCATACCCTTCACGTTCTGCTCATTTCTCTTATTGGACTCACCCAACTCAGATCATAGAGTGCTCTACTAATTAGCTTAAGTCACCTATTTAAATAAGGGAGGTAACAAGAATGGGTTGAAATCCACTGGCTTAGGCCAAAATCTGCAACTACCTATTGTTGGCCACCTACCTAGCAACAACAACAACAAATGCTTTCCATTTCTCCCAGCTGAAACAGCGTTTAGATGTATCTTAACTGGAGGTTCCCAAAACATTTGAGACACGAGTACTGAGAGTTTCGATCCAAATTGAAATGGTTTGAGATATTCCCTTGTCCCTGAACAGAAGCCTGCACACCTTTCCGGTTTTGGAAATTATCCTCTAACTTCAAAGGGACCTATTCATGATGTAATCAGCTATTCTCCTGACGCGCAACCTCATTTAGACTTTGTATACAAACGAATCGAACTGGCGACAGTACATGGCGCTGTGGCTTAGTTGGTCAAAGCGCCTGTCTTGTAAACAGGAGATTCTGGGTTCGAATCCCAGCAGTGCCTATGACACAGGAAGTGGGCACCGCTCACTTACGAATTTTACATATGGAAATATTTGCATGCTGAACAGTGTGAATCTGCACAACAAGCGGAAATCTAAGAAGTCATGTGCATGCAATAGCGTCTTAAAGGCTGGCTTTTCGTGGCTCTGTGGCGCAATGGATAGCGCATTGGACTTCTAGGTTGTGAATGGAGTTATTCAAAGGTATGTTCCTTTCGAGTCCCACCAGAGTCGTGCATACCCTCTTTTGCTCAGATGTTTTTGTGTTGGACAAGCATGCGCTTAAACCTGGGATCCACAAATTACTTCAGAAGCATACCCTTCACGTTCTGCTCATTTCTCTTATTGGAGTCACCCAACTCAGATCATAGAGTGCTCTACTAATTAGCTTAAGTCACCTATTTAAATAAGGGAGGTAACAAGAATGGGTTGAAATCCACTGGCTTAGGCCAAAATCTGCAACTACCTATTGTTGGCCACCTCCCTAGCAACAACAACAACAAATGCTTTCCATTTCTCCCAGCTGAAACAGCGTTTAGATGTATCGTAACTGGAGGTTCCCAAAACATTTGAGACACGAGTACTGAGAATTTCGATCCAAATTGAAATGGTTTGAGATATTCCCTTGTCCCTGAACAGAAGCCTGCACAACTTTCCGGTTTTGGAAATTATCCTCTAACTTCAAAGGGACCTATTCATGATGTAATCAGCTATTCTCCTGATGTGCAAGCTCATTTAGACTTTGCATACAAAATAATCTTATCGATGATAGTACCTGGCGCTGTGGCTTAGATGTTCAAAGCGCCTGTCTAGTAAACAGGAGATCCTGGGTTTGAATCCCAGCAGTGCCTATGCCACAGGATGTTGGTGCAGCTCACTTAATCATTTTACAAATGGAAATATTTGTATGCTGAACAGTGTGAATCTCCACAACAAGTGGAAATCTAAGAAGTCATGTGCATGCAATAGCGCCTTAAAGGCTGGCTTTTCGTGGCTATGTGGCGCAATGGATAGCGCATTGGACTTCTAGGTTGTGAATGGAGTTATTCAAAGGTTGTGGGTTCGAGTCCCACCAGAGTCGTGCATACCCTCTTTTGCTCACATGTATTTGTGTTGGACAAGCATGCGCTTAAACCTGGGATCCACAAATTACTTCAGAAGCATACCCTTCACGTTCTGCTCATTTCTCTTATTGGACTCACCCAACTCAGATCATAGAGTGCTCTACTAATTAGCTTAAGTCACCTATTTAAATAAGGGAGGTAACAAGAATGGGTTGAAATCCACTGGCTTAGGCCAAAATCTGCAACTACCTATTGTTGGCCACCTCCCTAGCAACAACAACAACAAATGCTTTCCATTTCTCCCAGCTGAAACAGCGTTTAGATGTATCGTAACTGGAGGTTCCCAAAACATTTGAGACACGAGTACTGAGAGTTTCGATCCAAATTGAAATGGTTTGAGATATTCCCTTGTCCCTGAACAGAAGCCTGCACACCTTTCCGGTTTTGGAAATTATCCTCTAACTTCAAAGGGACCTATTCATGATGTAATCAGCTATTCTCCTGATGTGCAACCTCATTTAGACTTTGCATACAAAATAATCTAATCAATGATAGTACCTGGCGCTGTGGCTTAGATGGTCAAAGCGCCTGTCTAGTAAACAGGAGATCCTGGGTTCGAATCCCAGCAGTGCCTATGCCACAGGATGTGGGTGCAGCTCACTTAATAATTTTACATATGGAAATATTTGTATGCTGAACAGTGTGAATCTCCAAAACAAGTGGAAATCTAAGAAGTCATGAGCATGCAATAGCGTCTTAAAGGCTGGCTTTTCGTGGCTCTGTGGCGCAATGGATAGCGTATTGGACTTCTAGGTTGTGAATGGAGTTATTCAAAGGTTGTGGGTTCAAGTCCCACCAGAGTCGTGCATACCCTCTTTTGCTCACATGTATTTGTGTTGGACAAGCATGCGCTTAAACCTGGGATCCACAAATTACTTCAGAAGCATACCCTTCACGTTCTGCTCATTTCTCTTATTGGACTCACCCAACTCAGATCATAGAGTGCTCTACTAATTAGCTTAAGTCACCTATTTAAATAAGGGAGGTAACAAGAATGGGTTGAAATCCACTGGCTTAGGCCAAAATCTGCAACTACCTATTGTTGGCCACCTACCTAGCAACAACAACAACAATTGCTTTCCATTTCTCCCAGCTGAAACAGCGTTTAGATGTATCGTAACTGGAGGTTCCCAAAACATTTGAGACACGAGTACTGAGAGTTTCGATCCAAATTGAAATGGTTTGAGATATTCCCTTGTCCCTGAACAGAAGCCTGCACACCTTTCCGGTTTTGGAAATTATCCTCTAACTTCAAAGGGACCTATTCATGATGTAATCAGCTATTCTCCTGATGTGCAACCTCATTTAGACTTTGCATACAAAATAATCTAATCAATTATAGTACCTGGCGCTGTGGCTTAGATGGTCAAAGCGCCTGTCTAGTAAACAGGAGATCCTGGGTTCGAATCCCAGCAGTGCCTATGCCACAGGATGTGGGTGCAGCTCACTTAATCATTTTACATATGGAAATATTTGTATGCTGAACAGTGTGAATCTCCAAAACAAGTGGAAATCTAAGAAGTCATGTGCATGCAATAGCGTCTTAAAGGCTGGCTTTTCGTGGCTCTGTGGCGCAATGGATAGCGCATTGGACTTCTAGGTTGTGAATGGAGTTATTCAAAGGTTGTGGGTTCAAGTCCCACCAGAGTCGTGCATACCCTCTTTTGCTCAGATGTATTTGTGTTGGACAAGCATGCGCTTAAACCTGGGATCCACAAATTACTTCAGAAGCATACCCTTCACGTTCTGCTCATTTCTCTTATTGGACTCACCCAACTCAGATCATAGAGTGCTCTACTAATTAGCTTAAGTCACCTATTTAAATAAGGGAGGTAACAAGAATGGGTTGAAATCCACTGGCTTAGGCCAAAATCTGCAACTACCTATTGTTGGCCACCTACCTAGCAACAACAACAACAAATGCTTTCCATTTCTCCCAGCTGAAACAGCGTTTAGATGTATCGTAACTGGAGGTTCCCAAAACATTTGAGACACGAGTACTGAGAATTTCGATCCAAATTGAAATGGTTTGAGATATTCCCTTGTCCCTGAACAGAAGCCTGCACACCTTTCCGGTTTTGGAAATTATCCTCTAACTTCAAAGGGACCTATTCATGATGTAATCAGCTATTCTCTTGATGTGCAACCTCATTTAGACTTTGCATACAAAATAATCTTATCGATGATAGTACCTGGCGCTGTGGCTTAGATGGTCAAAGCGCCTGTCTAGTAAACAGGAGATCCTGGGTTCGAATCCCAGCAGTGCCTATGCCACAGGATGTGGGTGCAGCTCACTTAATAATTTTACATATGGAAATATTTGCATGCTGAACAGTGTGAATCTCCACAACAAGTGGAAATCTAAGAAGTCATGTGCATGCAATAGCGTCTTAAAGGCTGGCTTTTCGTGGCTCTGTGGCGCAATGGATAGCGCATTGGACTTCTAGGTTGTGAATGGAGTTATTCAAAGGTTGTGGGTTCGAGTCCCACCAGAGTCGTGCACACCCACTTTTGCTCAGATGTATTTGTGTTGGACAAGCATGCGCTTAAACCTGGGATCCACAAATTACTTCAGAAGCATACCCTTCACGTTCTGCTCATTTCTCTTATTGGACTCACCCAACTCAGATCATAGAGTGCTCTACTAATTAGCTTAAGTCACCTATTTAAATAAGGGAGGTAACAAGAATGGGTTGAAATCCACTGGCTTAGGCCAAAATCTGCAACTACCTATTGTTGGCCACCTACCTAGCAACAACAACAACAAATGCTTTCCATTTCTCCCAGCTGAAACAGCGTTTAGATGTATCGTAACTGGAGGTTCCCAAAACATTTGAGACACGAGTACTGAGAGTTTCGATCCAAATTGAAATGGTTTGAGATATTCCCTTGTCCCTGAACAGAAGCCTGCACACCTTTCCGGTTTTGGAAATTATCCTCTAACTTCAAAGGGACCTATTCATGATGTAATCAGCTATTCTCCTGACGCGCAACCTCATTTAGACTTTGTATACAAACGAATCGAACTGGCGACAGTACATGGCGCTGTGGCTTAGTTGGTCAAAGCGCCTGTCTTGTAATCAGGAGATCCTGGGTTCGAATCCCAGCAGTGCCTATGACACAGGAAGTGGGCACCGCTCACTTACGAATTTTACATATGGAAATATTTGCATGCTGAACAGTGTGAATCTGCACAACAAGCGGAAATCTAAGAAGTCATGTGCATGCAATAGCGTCTTAAAGGCTGGCTTTTCGTGGCTCTGTGGCGCAATGGATAGCGCATTGGACTTCTAGGTTGTGAATGGAGTTATTCAAAGGTATGTTCCTTTCGAGTCCCACCAGAGTCGTGCATACCCTCTTTTGCTCAGATGTTTTTGTGTTGGACAAGCATGCGCTTAAACCTGGGATCCACAAATTACTTCAGAAGGATACCCTTCACGTTCTGCTCATTTCTCTTATTGGACTCACCCAACTCAGATCATAGAGTGCTCTACTAATTAGCTTAAGTCACCTATTTAAATAAGGGAGGTAACAAGAATGGGTTGAAATCCACTGGCTTAGGCCAAAATCTGCAACTACCTATTGTTGGCCACCTCCCTAGCAACAACAACAACAAATGCTTTCCATTTCTCCCAGCTGAAACAGCGTTTAGATGTATCGTAACTGGAGGTTCCCAAAACATTTGAGACACGAGTACTGAGAATTTCGATCCAAATTGAAATGGTTTGAGATATTCCCTTGTCCCTGAACAGAAGCCTGCACAACTTTCCGGTTTTGGAAATTATCCTCTAACTTCAAAGGGACCTATTCATGATGTAATCAGCTATTCTCCTGATGTGCAACCTCATTTAGACTTTGCATACAAAATAATCTTATCGATGATAGTACCTGGCGCTGTGGCTTAGATGTTCAAAGCGCCTGTCTAGTAAACAGGAGATCCTGGGTTCGAATCCCAGCAGTGCCTATGCCACAGGATGTTGGTGCAGCTCACTTAATCATTTTACAAATGGAAATATTTGTATGCTGAACAGTGTGAATCTCCACAACAAGTGGAAATCTAAGAAGTCATGTGCATGCAATAGCGCCTTAAAGGCTGGCTTTTCGTGGCTATGTGGCGCAATGGATAGCGCATTGGACTTCTAGGTTGTGAATGGAGTTATTCAAAGGTTGTGGGTTCGAGTCCCACCAGAGTCGTGCATACCCTCTTTTGCTCACATGTATTTGTGTTGGACAAGCATGCGCTTAAACCTGGGATCCACAAATTACTTCAGAAGCATACCCTTCACGTTCTGCTCATTTCTCTTATTGGACTCACCCAACTCAGATCATAGAGTGCTCTACTAATTAGCTTAAGTCACCTATTTAAATAAGGGAGGTAACAAGAATGGGTTGAAATCCACTGGCTTAGGCCAAAATCTGCAACTACCTATTGTTGGCCACCTACCTAGCAACAACAACAACAAATGCTTTCCATTTCTCCCAGCTGAAACAGCGTTTAGATGTATCGTAACTGGAGGTTCCCAAAACATTTGAGACACGAGTACTGAGAGTTTCGATCCAAATTGAAATGGTTTGAGATATTCCCTTGTCCCTGAACAGAAGCCTGCACACCTTTCCGATTTTGGAAATTATCCTCTAACTTCAAAGGGACCTATTCATGATGTAATCAGCTATTCTCCTGATGTGCAACCTCATTTAGACTTTGCATACAAAATAATCTATTCAATGATAGTACCTGGCGCTGTGGCTTAGATGGTCAAAGCGCCTGTCTAGTAAACAGGAGATCCTGGGTTCGAATCCCAGCAGTGCCTATGCCACAGGATGTGGGTGCAGCTCACTTAATCATTTTACATATGGAAATATTTGTATGCTGAACAGTGTGAATCTCCAAAACAAGTGGAAATCTAAGAAGTCATGTGCATGCAATAGCGTCTTAAAGGCTGGCTTTTCGTGGCTCTGTGGCACAATGGATAGCGCATTGGACTTCTAGATTGTGAATGGAGTTATTCAAAGGTTGTGGGTTCAAGTCCCACCAGAGTCGTGCATACCCTCTTTTGCTCAGATGTATTTGTGTTGGACAAGCATGCGCTTAAACCTGGGATCCACAAATTACTTCAGAAGCATACCCTTCACGTTCTGCTCATTTCTCTTATTGGACTCACCCAACTCAGATCATAGAGTGCTCTACTAATTAGCTTAAGTCACCTATTTAAATAAGGGAGGTAACAAGAATGGGTTGAAATCCACTGGCTTAGGCCAAAATCTGCAACTACCTATTGTTGGCCACCTCCCTAGCAACAACAACAACAAATGCTTTCCATTTCTCCCAGCTGAAACAGCGTTTAGATGTATCGTAACTGGAGGTTCCCAAAACATATGAGAAACGAGTACTGAGAGTTTCGATCCAAATTTAAATGGTTTGAGATATTCCCTTGTCCCTGAACAGAAGCCTGCACACCTTTCAGGTTTTGGAAATTATCCTCTAACTTCAAAGGGACCTATTCATGATGTAATCAGCTATTCTCCTGATGTGCAACCTCATTTAGACTTTGCATACAAAATAATCTTATCGATGATAGTACCTGGCGCTGTGGCTTAGATGTTCAAAGCGCCTGTCTAGTAAACAGGAGATCCTGGGTTTGAATCCCAGCAGTGCCTATGCCACAGGATGTTGGTGCAGCTCACTTAATCATTTTACAAATGGAAATATTTGTATGCTGAACAGTGTGAATCTCCACAACAAGTGGAAATCTAAGAAGTCATGTGCATGCAATAGCGCCTTAAAGGCTGGCTTTTCGTGGCTATGTGGCGCAATGGATAGCGCATTGGACTTCTAGGTTGTGAATGGAGTTATTCAAAGGTTGTGGGTTCGAGTCCCACCAGAGTCGTGCATACCCTCTTTTGCTCACATGTATTTGTGTTGGACAAGCATGCGCTTAAACCTGGGATCCACAAATTACTTCAGAAGCATACCCTTCACGTTCTGCTCATTTCTCTTATTGGACTCACCCAACTCAGATCATAGAGTGCTCTACTAATTAGCTTAAGTCACCTATTTAAATAAGGGAGGTAACAAGAATGGGTTGAAATCCACTGGCTTAGGCCAAAATCTGCAACTACCTATTGTTGGCCACCTCCCTAGCAACAACAACAACAAATGCTTTCCATTTCTCCCAGCTGAAACAGCGTTTAGATGTATCGTAACTGGAGGTTCCCAAAACATTTGAGACACGAGTACTGAGAGTTTCGATCCAAATTGAAATGGTTTGAGATATTCCCTTGTCCCTGAACAGAAGCCTGCACACCTTTCCGGTTTTGGAAATTATCCTCTAACTTCAAAGGGACCTATTCATGATGTAATCAGCTATTCTCCTGATGTGCAACCTCATTTAGACTTTGCATACAAAATAATCTAATCAATGATAGTACCTGGCGCTGTGGCTTAGATGGTCAAAGCGCCTGTCTAGTAAACAGGAGATCCTGGGTTCGAATCCCAGCAGTGCCTATGCCACAGGATGTGGGTGCAGCTCACTTAATAATTTTACATATGGAAATATTTGTATGCTGAACAGTGTGAATCTCCAAAACAAGTGGAAATCTAAGAAGTCATGAGCATGCAATAGCGTCTTAAAGGCTGGCTTTTCGTGGCTCTGTGGCGCAATGGATAGCGCATTGGACTTCTAGGTTGTGAATGGAGTTATTCAAAGGTTGTGGGTTCAAGTCCCACCAGAGTCGTGCATACCCTCTTTTGCTCACATGTATTTGTGTTGGACAAGCATGCGCTTAAACCTGGGATCCACAAATTACTTCAGAAGCATACCCTTCACGTTCTGCTCATTTCTCTTATTGGACTCACCCAACTCAGATCATAGAGTGCTCTACTAATTAGCTTAAGTCACCTATTTAAATAAGGGAGGTAACAAGAATGGGTTGAAATCCACTGGCTTAGGCCAAAATCTGCAACTACCTATTGTTGGCCACCTCCCTAGCAACAACAACAACAAATGCTTTCCATTTCTCCCAGCTGAAACAGCGTTTAGATGTATCGTAACTGGAGGTTCCCAAAACATTTGAGACACGAGTACTGAGAATTTCGATCCAAATTGAAATGGTTTGAGATATTCCCTTGTCCCTGAACAGAAGCCTGCACACCTTTCCGGTTTTGGAAATTATCCTCTAACTTCAAAGGGACCTATTCATGATGTAATCAGCTATTCTCCTGATGTGCAACCTCATTTAGACTTTGCATACAAAATAATCTAATCAATGATAGTACCTGGCGCTGTGGCTTAGATGGTCAAAGCGCCTGTCTAGTAAACAGGAGATCCTGGGTTCGAATCCCAGCAGTGCCTATGCCACAGGATGTGGGTGCAGCTCACTTAATCATTTTACATATGGAAATATTTGTATGCTGAACAGTGTGAATCTCCAAAACAAGTGGAAATCTAAGAAGTCATGTGCATGCAATAGCGTCTTAAAGGCTGGCTTTTCGTGGCTCTGTGGCGCAATGGATAGCGTATTGGACTTCTAGGTTGTGAATGGAGTTATTCAAAGGTTGTGGGTTCAAGTCCCACCAGAGTCGTGCATACCCTCTTTTGCTCAGATGTATTTGTGTTGGACAAGCATGCGCTTAAACCTGGGATCCACAAATTACTTCAGAAGCATACCCTTCACGTTCTGCTCATTTCTCTTATTGGACTCACCCAACTCAGATCATAGAGTGCTCTACTAATTAGCTTAAGTCACCTATTTAAATAAGGGAGGTAACAAGAATGGGTTGAAATCCACTGGCTTAGGCCAAAATCTGCAACTACCTATTGTTGGCCACCTACCTAGCAACAACAACAACAATTGCTTTCCATTTCTCCCAGCTGAAACAGCGTTTAGATGTATCGTAACTGGAGGTTCCCAAAACATTTGAGACACGAGTACTGAGAGTTTCGATCCAAATTGAAATGGTTTGAGATATTCCCTTGTCCCTGAACAGAAGCCTGCACACCTTTCCGGTTTTGGAAATTATCCTCTAACTTCAAAGGGACCTATTCATGATGTAATCAGCTATTCTCCTGATGTGCAACCTCATTTAGACTTTGCATACAAAATAATCTAATCAATTATAGTACCTGGCGCTGTGGCTTAGATGGTCAAAGCGCCTGTCTAGTAAACAGGAGATCCTGGGTTCGAATCCCAGCAGTGCCTATGCCACAGGATGTGGGTGCAGCTCACTTAATCATTTTACATATGGAAATATTTGCATGCTGAACAGTGTGAATCTCCACAACAAGTGGAAATCTAAGAAGTCATGTGCATGCAATAGCGTCTTAAAGGCTGGCTTTTCGTGGCTCTGTGGCGCAATGGATAGCGCATTGGACTTCTAGGTTGTGAATGGAGTTATTCAAAGGTTGTGGGTTCGAGTCCCACCAGAGTCGTGCACACCCACTTTTGCTCAGATGTATTTGTGTTGGACAAGCATGCGCTTAAACCTGGGATCCACAAATTACTTCAGAAGCATACCCTTCACGTTCTGCTCATTTCTCTTATTGGACTCACCCAACTCAGATCATAGAGTGCTCTACTAATTAGCTTAAGTCACCTATTTAAATAAGGGAGGTAACAAGAATGGGTTGAAATCCACTGGCTTAGGCCAAAATCTGCAACTACCTATTGTTGGCCACCTACCTAGCAACAACAACAACAAATGCTTTCCATTTCTCCCAGCTGAAACAGCGTTTAGATGTATCGTAACTGGAGGTTCCCAAAACATTTGAGACACGAGTACTGAGAGTTTCGATCCAAATTGAAATGGTTTGAGATATTCCCTTGTCCCTGAACAGAAGCCTGCACACCTTTCCGGTTTTGGAAATTATCCTCTAACTTCAAAGGGACCTATTCATGATGTAATCAGCTATTCTCCTGACGCGCAACCTCATTTAGACTTTGCATACAAAATAATCTAATCAATGATAGTACCTGGCGCTGTGGCTTAGATGGTCAAAGCGCCTGTCTAGTAAACAGGAGATCCTGGGTTCGAATCCCAGCAGTGCCTATGCCACAGGATGTGGGTGCAGCTCACTTAATCATTTTACATATGGAAATATTTGTATGCTGAACAGTGTGAATCTCCAAAACAAGTGGAAATCTAAGAAGTCATGTGCATGCAATAGCGTCTTAAAGGCTGGCTTTTCGTGGCTCTGTGGCGCAATGGATAGCGTATTGGACTTCTAGGTTGTGAATGGAGTTATTCAAAGGTTGTGGGTTCAAGTCCCACCAGAGTCGTGCATACCCTCTTTTGCTCAGATGTATTTGTGTTGGACAAGCATGCGCTTAAACCTGGGATCCACAAATTACTTCAGAAGCATACCCTTCACGTTCTGCTCATTTCTCTTATTGGACTCACCCAACTCAGATCATAGAGTGCTCTACTAATTAGCTTAAGTCACCTATTTAAATAAGGGAGGTAACAAGAATGGGTTGAAATCCACTGGCTTAGGCCAAAATCTGCAACTACCTATTGTTGGCCACCTACCTAGCAACAACAACAACAATTGCTTTCCATTTCTCCCAGCTGAAACAGCGTTTAGATGTATCGTAACTGGAGGTTCCCAAAACATTTGAGACACGAGTACTGAGAGTTTCGATCCAAATTGAAATGGTTTGAGATATTCCCTTGTCCCTGAACAGAAGCCTGCACACCTTTCCGGTTTTGGAAATTATCCTCTAACTTCAAAGGGACCTATTCATGATGTAATCAGCTATTCTCCTGATGTGCAACCTCATTTAGACTTTGCATACAAAATAATCTAATCAATGATAGTACCTGGCGCTGTGGCTTAGATGGTCAAAGCGCCTGTCTAGTAAACAGGAGATCCTGGGTTCGAATCCCAGCAGTGCCTATGCCACAGGATGTGGGTGCAGCTCACTTAATCATTTTACATATGGAAATATTTGTATGCTGAACAGTGTGAATCTCCAAAACAAGTGGAAATCTAAGAAGTCATGTGCATGCAATAGCGTCTTAAAGGCTGGCTTTTCGTGGCTCTGTGGCGCAATGGATAGCGCATTGGACTTCTAGGTTGTGAATGGAGTTATTCAAAGGTTGTGGGTTCAAGTCCCACCAGAGTCGTGCATACCCTCTTTTGCTCAGATGTATTTGTGTTGGACAAGCATGCGCTTAAACCTGGGATCCACAAATTACTTCAGAAGCATACCCTTCACGTTCTGCTCATTTCTCTTATTGGACTCACCCAACTCAGATCATAGAGTGCTCTACTAATTAGCTTAAGTCACCTATTTAAATAAGGGAGGTAACAAGAATGGGTTGAAATCCACTGGCTTAGGCCAAAATCTGCAACTACCTATTGTTGGCCACCTACCTAGCAACAACAACAACAAATGCTTTCCATTTCTCCCAGCTGAAACAGCGTTTAGATGTATCGTAACTGGAGGTTCCCAAAACATTTGAGACACGAGTACTGAGAATTTCGATCCAAATTGAAATGGTTTGAGATATTCCCTTGTCCCTGAACAGAAGCCTGCACACCTTTCCGGTTTTGGAAATTATCCTCTAACTTCAAAGGGACCTATTCATGATGTAATCAGCTATTCTCTTGATGTGCAACCTCATTTAGACTTTGCATACAAAATAATCTTATCGATGATAGTACCTGGCGCTGTGGCTTAGATGGTCAAAGCGCCTGTCTAGTAAACAGGAGATCCTGGGTTCGAATCCCAGCAGTGCCTATGCCACAGGATGTGGGTGCAGCTCACTTAATAATTTTACATATGGAAATATTTGCATGCTGAACAGTGTGAATCTCCACAACAAGTGGAAATCTAAGAAGTCATGTGCATGCAATAGCGTCTTAAAGGCTGGCTTTTCGTGGCTCTGTGGCGCAATGGATAGCGCATTGGACTTCTAGGTTGTGAATGGAGTTATTCAAAGGTTGTGGGTTCGAGTCCCACCAGAGTCGTGCACACCCACTTTTGCTCAGATGTATTTGTGTTGGACAAGCATGCGCTTAAACCTGGGATCCACAAATTACTTCAGAAGCATACCCTTCACGTTCTGCTCATTTCTCTTATTGGACTCACCCAACTCAGATCATAGAGTGCTCTACTAATTAGCTTAAGTCACCTATTTAAATAAGGGAGGTAACAAGAATGGGTTGAAATCCACTGGCTTAGGCCAAAATCTGCAACTACCTATTGTTGGCCACCTACCTAGCAACAACAACAACAAATGCTTTCCATTTCTCCCAGCTGAAACAGCGTTTAGATGTATCGTAACTGGAGGTTCCCAAAACATTTGAGACACGAGTACTGAGAGTTTCGATCCAAATTGAAATGGTTTGAGATATTCCCTTGTCCCTGAACAGAAGCCTGCACACCTTTCCGGTTTTGGAAATTATCCTCTAACTTCAAAGGGACCTATTCATGATGTAATCAGCTATTCTCCTGACGCGCAACCTCATTTAGACTTTGTATACAAACGAATCGAACTGGCGACAGTACATGGCGCTGTGGCTTAGTTGGTCAAACCGCCTGTCTTGTAAACAGGAGATCCTGGGTTCGAATCCCAGCAGTGCCTATGACACAGGAAGTGGACACCGCTCACTTACGAATTTTACATATGGAAATATTTGCATGCTGAACAGTGTGAATCTGCACAATGAGCGGAAATCTAAGAAGTCATGTGCATGCAATAGCGTCTTAAAGGCTGGCTTTTCGTGGCTCTGTGGCGCAATGGATAGCGCATTGGACTTCTAGGTTGTGAATGGAGTTATTCAAAGGTTGTGGGTTCGAGTCCCACCAGAGTCGTGCATACCCTCTTTTGCTCAGATGTATTTGTGTTGGACAAGCATGCGCTTAAACCTGGGATCCACAAATTACTTCAGAAGCATACCCTTCACGTTCTGCTCATTTCTCTTATTGGACTCACCCAACTCAGATCATAGAGTGCTCTACTAATTAGCTTAAGTCACCTATTTAAATAAGGGAGGTAACAAGAATGGGTTGAAATCCACTGGCTTAGGCCAAAATCTGCAACTACCTATTGTTGGCCACCTACCTAGCAACAACAACAACAAATGCTTTCCATTTCTCCCAGCTGAAACAGCGTTTAGATGTATCGTAACTGGAGGTTCCCAAAACATTTGAGACACGAGTACTGAGAGTTTCGATCCAAATTGAAATGGTTTGAGATATTCCCTTGTCCCTGAACAGAAGCCTGCACACCTTTCCGGTTTTGGAAATTATCCTCTAACTTCAAAGGGACCTATTCATGATGTAATCAGCTATTCTCCTGATGTGCAACCTCATTTAGACTTTGCATACAAAATAATCTTATCGTGATAGTACCTGGCGCTGTGGCTTAGATGTTCAAAGCGCCTGTCTAGTAAACAGGAGATCCTGGGTTCGAATCCCAGCAGTGCCTATGCCACAGGATGTTGGTGCAGCTCACTTAATCATTTTACAAATGGAAATATTTGTATGCTGAACAGTGTGAATCTCCACAACAAGTGGAAATCTAAGAAGTCATGTGCATGCAATAGCGTCTTAAAGGCTGGCTTTTCGTGGCTCTGTGGCGCAATGGATAGCGCATTGGACTTCTAGGTTGTGAATGGAGTTATTCAAAGGTTGTGGGTTCGAGTCCCACCAGAGTCGTGCATACCCTCTTTTGCTCAGATGTATTTGTGTTGGACAAGCATGCGCTTAAACCTGGGATCCACAAATTACTTCAGAAGCATACCCTTCACGTTCTGCTCATTTCTCTTATTGGACTCACCCAACTCAGATCATAGAGTGCTCTACTAATTAGCTTAAGTCACCTATTTAAATAAGGGAGGTAACAAGAATGGGTTGAAATCCACTGGCTTAGGCCAAAATCTGCAACTACCTATTGTTGGCCACCTACCTAGCAACAACAACAACAAATGCTTTCCATTTCTCCCAGCTGAAACAGCGTTTAGATGTATCGTAACTGGAGGTTCCCAAAACATTTGAGACACGAGTACTGAGAGTTTCGATCCAAATTGAAATGGTTTGAGATATTCCCTTGTCCCTGAACAGAAGCCTGCACACCTTTCCGGTTTTGGAAATTATCCTCTAACTTCAAAGGGACCTATTCATGATGTAATCAGCTATTCTCCTGATGTGCAACCTCATTTAGACTTTGCATACAAAATAATCTATGCAATGATAGTACCTGGCGCTGTGGCTTAGATGGTCAAAGCGCCTGTCTAGTAAACAGGAGATCCTGGGTTCGAATCCCAGCAGTGCCTATGCCACAGGATGTGGGTGCAGCTCACTTAATAATTTTACATATGGAAATATTTGTATGCTGAACAGTGTGAATCTCCAAAACAAGTGGAAATCTAAGAAGTCATGAGCATGCAATAGCGTCTTAAAGGCTGGCTTTTCGTGGCTCTGTGGCGCAATGGATAGCGCATTGGACTTCTAGGTTGTGAATGGAGTTATTCAAAGGTTGTGGGTTCAAGTCCCACCAGAGTCGTGCATACCCTCTTTTGCTCAGATGTTTTTGTGTTGGACAAGCATGCGCTTAAACCTGGGATCCACAAATTACTTCAGAAGCATACCCTTCACGTTCTGCTCATTTCTCTTATTGGACTCACCCAACTCAGATCATAGAGTGCTCTACTAATTAGCTTAAGTCACCTATTTAAATAAGGGAGGTAACAAGAATGGGTTGAAATCCACTGGCTTAGGCCAAAATCTGCAACTACCTATTGTTGGCCACCTACCTAGCAACAACAACAACAAATGCTTTCCATTTCTCCCAGCTGAAACAGCGTTTAGATGTATCGTAACTGGAGGTTCCCAAAACATTTGAGACACGAGTACTGAGAATTTCGATCCAAATTGAAATGGTTTGAGATATTCCCTTGTCCCTGAACAGAAGCCTGCACAACTTTCCGGTTTTGGAAATTATCCTCTAACTTCAAAGGGACCTATTCATGATGTAATCAGCTATTCTCCTGATGTGCAACCTCATTTAGACTTTGCATACAAAATAATCTTATCGATGATAGTACCTGGCGCTGTGGCTTAGATGTTCAAAGCGCCTGTCTAGTAAACAGGAGATCCTGGGTTCGAATCCCAGCAGTGCCTATGCCACAGGATGTTGGTGCAGCTCACTTAATCATTTTACAAATGGAAATATTTGTATGCTGAACAGTGTGAATCTCCACAACAAGTGGAAATCTAAGAAGTCATGTGCATGAAATAGCGTCTTAAAGGCTGGCTTTTCGTGGCTCTGTGGCGCAATGGATAGCGCATTGGACTTCTAGGTTGTGAATGGAGTTATTCAAAGGTTGTGGGTTCGAGTCCCACCAGAGTCGTGCATACCCTCTTTTGCTCAGATGTATTTGTGTTGGACAAGCATGCGCTTAAACCTGGGATCCACAAATTACTTCAGAAGCATACCCTTCACGTTCTGCTCATTTCTCTTATTGGACTCACCCAACTCAGATCATAGAGTGCTCTACTAATTAGCTTAAGTCACCTATTTAAATAAGGGAGGTAACAAGAATGGGTTGAAATCCACTGGCTTAGGCCAAAATCTGCAACTACCTATTGTTGGCCACCTACCTAGCAACAACAACAACAAATGCTTTCCATTTCTCCCAGCTGAAACAGCGTTTAGATGTATCGTAACTGGAGGTTCCCAAAACATTTGAGACACGAGTACTGAGAGTTTCGATCCAAATTGAAATGGTTTGAGATATTCCCTTGTCCCTGAACAGAAGCCTGCACACCTTTCCGGTTTTGGAAATTATCCTCTAACTTCAAAGGGACCTATTCATGATGTAATCAGCTATTCTCCTGATGTGCAACCTCATTTAGACTTTGCATACAAAATAATCTTATCGATGATAGTACCTGGCGCTGTGGCTTAGATGGTCAAAGCGCCTGTCTAATAAACAGGAGATCCTGGGTTCGAATCCCAGCAGTGCCTATGCCACAGGATGTTGGTGCAGCTCACTTAATCATTTTACAAATGGAAATATTTGTATGCTGAACAGTGTGAATCTCCACAACAAGTGGAAATCTAAGAAGTCATGTGCATGCAATAGCGTCTTAAAGGCTGGCTTTTCGTGGCTCTGTGGCGCAATGGATAGCGCATTGGACTTCTAGGTTGTGAATGGAGTTATTCAAAGGTTGTGGGTTCGAGTCCCACCAGAGTCGTGCATACCCTCTTTTGCTCAGATGTATTTGTGTTGGACAAGCATACGCTTAAACCTGGGATCCACAAACTACTACAGAAGCATACCCTTCACGTTCTGCTCATTTCTCTTATTGGACTCACCCAACTCAGATCATAGAGTGCTCTACTAATTAGCTTAAGTCACCTATTTAAATAAGGGAGGTAACAAGAATGGGTTGAAATCCACTGGCTTAGGCCAAAATCTGCAACTACCTATTGTTGGCCACCTACCTAGCAACAACAACAAATGCTTTCCATTTCTCCCAGCTGAAACAGCGTTTAGATGTATCGTAACTGGAGGTTCCCAAAACATATGAGAAACGAGTACTGAGAGTTTCGATCCAAATTTAAATGGTTTGAGATATTCCCTTGTCACTGAACAGAAGCCTGCACACCTTTCCGGTTTTGGAAATTATCCTCTAACTTCAAAGGGACCTATTCATGATGTAATCAGCTATTCTCCTGATGTGCAACCTCATTTAGACTTTGCATACAAAATAATCTTATCGATGATAGTACCTGGCGCTGTGGCTTAGATGGTCAAAGCGCCTGTCTAGTAAACAGGAGATCCTGGGTTCGAATCCCAGCAGTGCCTATGCCACAGGATGTTGGTGCAGCTCACTTAATCATTTTACAAATGGAAATATTTGTATGCTGAACAGTGTGAATCTCCACAACAAGTGGAAATCTAAGAAGTCATGTGCATGAAATAGCGTCTTAAAGGCTGGCTTTTCGTGGCTCTGTGGCGCAATGGATAGCGCATTGGACTTCTAGGTTGTGAATGGAGTTATTCAAAGGTTGTGGGTTCGAGTCCCACCAGAGTCGTGCATACCCTCTTTTGCTCAGATGTATTTGTGTTGGACAAGCATGCGCTTAAACCTGGGATCCACAAATTACTTCAGAAGCATACCCTTCACGTTCTGCTCATTTCTCTTATTGGACTCACCCAACTCAGATCATAGAGTGCTCTACTAATTAGCTTAAGTCACCTATTTAAATAAGGGAGGTAACAAGAATGGGTTGAAATCCACTGGCTTAGGCCAAAATCTGCAACTACCTATTGTTGGCCACCTACCTAGCAACAACAACTACAAATGCTTTCCATTTCTCCCAGCTGAAACAGCGTTTAGATGTATCGTAACTGGAGGTTCCCAAAACATTTGAGACACGAGTACTGAGAGTTTCGATCCAAATTGAAATGGTTTGAGATATTCCCTTGTCCCTGAACAGAAGCCTGCACACCTTTCCGGTTTTGGAAATTATCCTCTAACTTCAAAGGGACCTATTCATGATGTAATCAGCTATTCTCCTGATGTGCAACCTCATTTAGACTTTGCATACAAAATAATCTTATCGATGATAGTACCTGGCGCTGTGGCTTAGATGGTCAAAGCGCCTGTCTAGTAAACAGGAGATCCTGGGTTCGAATCCCAGCAGTGCCTATGCCACAGGATGTTGGTGCAGCTCACTTAATCATTTTACAAATGGAAATATTTGTATGCTGAACAGTGTGAATCTCCACAACAAGTGGAAATCTAAGAAGTCATGTGCATGCAATAGCGTCTTAAAGGCTGGCTTTTCGTGGCTCTGTGGCGCAATGGATAGCGCATTGGACTTCTAGGTTGTGAATGGAGTTATTCAAAGGTTGTGGGTTCGAGTCCCACCAGAGTCGTGCATACCCTCTTTTGCTCAGATGTATTTGTTTTGGACAAGCATACGCTTAAACCTGGGATCCACAAACTACTACAGAAGCATACCCTTCACGTTCTGCTCATTTCTCTTATTGGACTCACCCAACTCAGATCATAGAGTGCTCTACTAATTAGCTTAAGTCACCTATTTAAATAAGGGAGGTAACAAGAATGGGTTGAAATCCACTGGCTTAGGCCAAAATCTGCAACTACCTATTGTTGGCCACCTACCTAGCAACAACAACAAATGCTTTCCATTTCTCCCAGCTGAAACAGCGTTTAGATGTATCGTAACTGGAGGTTCCCAAAACATTTGAGACACGAGTACTGAGAGTTTCGATCCAAATTGAAATGGTTTGAGATATTCCCTTGTCCCTGAACAGAAGCCTGCACACCTTTCCGGTTTTGGAAATTATCCTCTAACTTCAAAGGGACCTATTCATGATGTAATCAGCTATTCTCCTGATGTGCAACCTCATTTAGACTTTGCATACAAAATAATTTAATCAATGATAGTACCTGGCGCTGTGGCTTAGATGGTCAAAGCGCCTGTCTAGTAAACAGGAGATCCTGGGTTCGAATCCCAGCAGTGCCTATGCCACAGGATGTGGGTGCAGCTCACTTAATCATTTTACATATGGAAATATTTGTATGCTGAACAGTGTGAATCTCCAAAACAAGTGGAAATCTAAGAAGTCATGTGCATGCAATAGCGTCTTAAAGGCTGGCTTTTCGTGGCTCTGTGGCGCAATGGATAGCGCATTGGACTTCTAGGTTGTGAATGGAGTTATTCAAAGGTTGTGGGTTCAAGTCCCACCAGAGTCGTGCATACCCTCTTTTGCTCAGATGTATTTGTGTTGGACAAGCATGCGCTTAAACCTGGGATCCACAAATTACTTCAGAAGCATACCCTTCACGTTCTGCTCATTTCTCTTATTGGACTCACACAACTCAGATCATAGAGTGCTCTACTAATTAGCTTAAGTCACCTATTTAAATAAGGGAGGTAACAAGAATGGGTTGAAATCCACTGGCTTAGGCCAAAATCTGCAACTACCTATTGTTGGCCACCTCCCTAGCAACAAAAACAACAAATGCTTTCCATTTCTCCCAGCTGAAACAGCGTTTAGATGTATCGTAACTGGAGGTTCCCAAAACATTTGAGACACGAGTACTGAGAATTTCGATCCAAATTGAAATGGTTTGAGATATTCCCTTGTCCCTGAACAGAAGCCTGCACACCTTTCCGGTTTTGGAAATTATCCTCTAACTTCAAAGGGACCTATTCATGATGTAATCAGCTATTCTCCTGATGTGCAACCTCATTTAGACTTTGCATACAAAATAATCTTATCGATGATAGTATCTGGCGCTGTGGCTTAGATGGTCAAAGCGCCTGTCTAGTAAACAGGAGATCCTGGGTTCGAATCCCAGCAGTGCCTATGCCACAGGATGTGGGTGCAGCTCACTTAATCAATTTTATTTATGGAAATATTTGTATGCTGAACAGTGTGAATCTCCAAAACAAGTGGAAATCTAAGAAGTCATGTGCATGCAATAGCGTCTTAAAGGCTGGCTTTTTGTGGCTCTGTGGCGCAATGGATAGCGCATTGGACTTCTAGGTTGTGAATGGAGTTATTCAAAGGTTGTGGGTTCAAGTCCCACCAGAGTCGTGCATACCCTCTTTTGCTCAGATGTATTTGTGTTGGACAAGCATGCGCTTAAACCTGGGATCCACAAATTACTTCAGAAGCATACCCTTCACGTTCTGCTCATTTTTGGACTCACCCAACTCAGATCATAGAGTGCTCTACTAATTAGCTTAAGTCACCTATTTAAATAAGGGAGGTAACAAGAATGGGTTGAAATCCACTGGCTTAGGCCAAAATCTGCAACTACCTATTGTTGGCCACCTACCTAGCAACAACAACAACAAATGCTTTCCATTTCTCCCAGCTGAAACAGCGTTTAGATGTATCGTAACTGGAGGTTCCCAAAACATTTGAGACACGAGTACTGAGAGTTTCGATCCAAATTGAAATGGTTTGAGATATTCCCTTGTCCCTGAACAGAAGCCTGCACACCTTTCCGGTTTTGGAAATTATCCTCTAACTTCAAAGGGACCTATTCATGATGTAATCAGCTATTCTCCTGACGCGCAACCTCATTTAGACTTTGTATACAAACGAATCGAACTGGCGACAGTACATGGCGCTGTGGCTTAGTTGGTCAAAGCGCCTGTCTTGTAAACAGGAGATCCTGGGTTCGAATCCCAGCAGTGCCTATGACACAGGAAGTGGGCACCGCTCACTTACGAATTTTACATATGGAAATATTTGCATGCTGAACAGTGTGAATCTGCACAACAAGCGGAAATCTTAGAAGTCATGTGCATGCAATAGCGTCTTAAAGGCTGGCTTTTCGTGGCTCTGTGGCGCAATGGATAGCGCATTGGACTTCTAGGTTGTGAATGGAGTTATTCAAAGGTATGTTCCTTTCGAGTCCCACCAGAGTCGTGCATACCCTCTTTTGCTCAGATGTATTTGTGTTGGACAAGCATGCGCTTAAACCTGGGATCCACAAATTACTTCAGAAGCATACCCTTCACGTTCTGCTCATTTCTCTTATTGGACTCACCCAACTCAGATCATAGAGTGCTCTACTAATTAGCTTAAGTCACCTATTTAAATAAGGGAGGTAACAAGAATGGGTTGAAATCCACTGGCTTAGGCCAAAATCTGCAACTACCTATTGTTGGCCACCTACCTAGCAACAACAACAACAAATGCTTTCCATTTCTCCCAGCTGAAACAGCGTTTAGATGTATCGTAACTGGAGGTTCCCAAAACATTTGAGACACGAGTACTGAGAGTTTCGATCCAAATTGAAATGGTTTGAGATATTCCCTTGTCCCTGAACAGAAGCCTGCACACCTTTCCGGTTTTGGAAATTATCCTCTAACTTCAAAGGGACCTATTCATGATGTAATCAGCTATTCTCCTGACGCGCAACCTCATTTAGACTTTGTATACAAACGAATCGAACTGGCGACAGTACATGGCACTGTGGCTTAGTTGGTCAAACCGCCTGTCTTGTAAACAGGAGATCCTGGGTTCGAATCCCAGCAGTGCCTATAACACAGGAAGTGGACACCGCTCACTTACGAATTTTACATATGGAAATATTTGCATGCTGAACAGTGTGAATCTGCACAATGAGCGGAAATCTAATAAGTCATGTGCATGCAATAGCGTCTTAAAGGCTGGCTTTTCGTGGCTCTGTGGCGCAATGGATAGCGCATTGGACTTCTAGGTTGTGAATGGAGTTATTCAAAGGTTGTGGGTTCGAGTCCCACCAGAGTCGTGCATACCCTCTTTTGCTCAGATGTTTTTGTGTTGGACAAGCATACGCTTAAACCTGGGATCCACAAACTACTACAGAAGCATACCCTTCACGTTCTGCTCATTTCTCTTATTGGACTCACCCAACTCAGATCATAGAGTGCTCTACTAATTAGCTTAAGTCACCTATTTAAATAAGGGAGGTAACAAGAATGGGTTGAAATCCACTGGCTTAGGCCAAAATCTGCAACTACCTATTGTTGGCCACCTACCTAGCAACAACAACAAATGCTTTCCATTTCTCCCAGCTGAAACAGCGTTTAGATGTATCGTAACTGGAGGTTCCCAAAACATTTGAGAAACGAGTACTGAGAGTTTCGATCCAAATTGAAATGGTTTGAGATATTCCCTTGTCCCTGAACAGAAGCCTGCACACCTTTCAGGTTTTGGAAATTATCCTCTAACTTCAAAGGGACCTATTCATGATGTAATCAGCTATTCTCTTGATGTGCAACCTCATTTAGACTTTGCATACAAAATAATCTTGTCGATGATAGTACCTGGCGCTGTGGCTTAGATGGTCAAAGCGCCTGTCTAGTAAACAGGAGATCCTGGGTTCGAATCCCAGCAGTGCCTATGCCACAGGATGTGGGTGCAGCTCACTTAATAATTTTACATATGGAAATAGTTGCATGCTGAACAGTGTGAATCTGCACAACAAGCGGAAATCTAAGAAGTCATGTGCATGCAATAGCGTCTTAAAGGCTGGGTTTTCGTGGCTCTGTGGCGCAATGGATAGCGCATTGGACTTCTAGGTTGTGAATGGAGTTATTCAAAGGTATGTTCCTTTCGAGTCCCACCAGAGTCGTGCATACCCTCTTTTGCTCAGATGTATTTGTGTTGGACAAGCATACGCTTAAACCTGGGATCCACAAACTACTACAGAAGCATACCCTTCACGTTCTGCTCATTTCTCTTATTGGACTCACCCAACTCAGATCATAGAGTGCTCTACTAATTAGCTTAAGTCACCTTTTTAAATAAGGGAGGTAACAAGAATGGGTTGAAATCCACTGGCTTAGGCCAAAATCTGCAACTACCTATTGTTGGCCACCTACCTAGCAACAACAACAAATGCTTTCCATTTCTCCCAGCTGAAACAGCGTTTAGATGTATCGTAACTGGAGGTTCCCAAAACATTTGAGACACGAGTACTGAGAATTTCGATCCAAATTGAAATGGTTTGAGATATTCCCTTGTCCCTGAACAGAAGCCTGCACACCTTTCCGGTTTTGGAAATTATCCTTTAACTTCAAAGGGACCTATTCATGATGTAATCAGCTATTCTCCTGATGTGCAACCTCATTTAGACTTTGCATACAAAATAATCTTATCTACGATAGTACCTGGCGCTGTGGCTTAGATGGTCAAAGCGCCTGTCTAGTAAACAGGAGATCCTGGGTTCGAATCCCAGCAGTGCCTATGCCACAGGATGTTGGTGCAGCTCACTTAATCATTTTACAAATGGAAATATTTGTATGCTGAACAGTGTGAATCTCCACAACAAGTGGAAATCTAAGAAGTCATGTGCATGCAATAGCGTCTTAAAGGCTGGCTTTTCGTAGCTCTGTGGCGCAATGGATAGCGCATTGGACTTCTAGGTTGTGAATGGAGTTATTCAAAGGTTGTGGGTTCGAGTCCCACCAGAGTCGTGCATATCCTCTTTTGCTCAGATGTATTTGTGTTGGACAAGCATGCGCTTAAACCTGGGATCCACAAATTACTTCAGAAGCATACCCTTCACGTTCTGCTCATTTCTCTTATTGGACTCACCCAACTCAGATCATACAGTGCTCTACTAATTAGCTTAAGTCACCTATTTAAATAAGGGAGGTAACAAGAATGGGTTGAAATCCACTGGCTTAGGCCAAAATCTGCAACTACCTATTGTTGGCCACCTACCTAGCAACAACAACAAATGCTTTCCATTTCTCCCAGCTGAAACAGCGTCTAGATGTATCGTAACTGGAGGTTCCCAAAACATATGAGAAACGAGTACTGAGAGTTTCGATCCAAATTTAAATGGTTTGAGATATTCCCTTGTCCCTGAACAGAAGCCTGCACACCTTTCCGGTTTTGGAAATTATCCTCTAACTTCAAAGGGACCTATTCATGATGTAATCAGCTATTCTCCTGACGCGCAACCTCATTTAGACTTTGTATACAAACGAATCGAACTGGTGACAGTACATGGCGCTGTGGCTTAGTTGGTCAAAGCGCCTGTCTTGTAAACAGGAGATCCTGGGTTCGAATCCCAGCAGTGCCTATGACACAGGAAGTGGACACCGCTCACTTACGAATTTTACATATGGAAATATTTGCATGCTGAACAGTGTGAATCTGCACAACAAGCGGAAATCTAAGAAGTCATGTGCATGCAATAGCGTCTTAAAGGCTGGCTTTTCGTGGCTCTGTGGCGCAATGGATAGCGCATTGGACTTCTAGGTTGTGAATGGAGTTATTCAAAGGTTGTGGGTTCAAGTCCAACCAGAGTCGTGCATACCCTCTTTTGCTCAGATGTATTTGTGTTGGACAAGCATGCGCTTAAACCTGGGATCCACAAATTACTTCAGAAGCATACCCTTCACGTTCTGCTCATTTCTCTTATTGGACTCACCCAACTCAGATCATAGAGTGCTCTACTAATTAGCTTAAGTCACCTATTTAAATAAGGGAGGTAACAAGAATGGGTTGAAATCCACTGGCTTAGGCCAAAATCTGCAACTACCTATTGTTGGCCACCTCCCTAGCAACAACAACAACAAATGCTTTCCATTTCTCCCAGCTGAAACAGCGTTTAGATGTATCGTAACTGGAGGTTCCCAAAACATTTGAGACACGAGTACTGAGAATTTCGATCCAAATTGAAATGGTTTGAGATATTCCCTTGTCCCTGAACAGAAGCCTGCACACCTTTCCGGTTTTGGAAATTATCCTCTAACTTCAAAGGGACCTATTCATGATGTAATCAGCTATTCTCCTGATGTGCAACCTCATTTAGACTTTGCATACAAAATAATCTTATCGATGATAGTACCTGGCGCTGTGGCTTAGATGGTCAAAGCGCCTGTCTAGTAAACAGGAGATCCTGGGTTCGAATCCCAGCAGTGCCTATGCCACAGGATGTTGGTGCAGCTCACTTAATCATTTTACAAATGGAAATATTTGTATGCTGAACAGTGTGAATCTCCACAACAAGTGGAAATCTAAGAAGTCATGTGCATGCAATAGCGTCTTAAAGGCTGGCTTTTCGTGGCTCTGTGGCGCAATGGATAGCGCATTGGACTTCTAGGTTGTGAATGGAGTTATTCAAAGGTTGTGGGTTCGAGTCCCACCAGAGTCGTGCATACCCTCTTTTGCTCAGATGTATTTGTGTTGGACAAGCATGCGCTTAAACCTGGGATCCACAAATTACTTCAGAAGCATACTCTTCACGTTCTGCTCATTTCTCTTATTGGACTCACCCAACTCAGATCATAGAGTGCTCTACTAATTAGCTTAAGTCACCTATTTAAATAAGGGAGGTAACAAGAATGGGTTGAAATCCACTGGCTTAGGCCAAAATCTGCAACTACCTATTGTTGGCCACCTACCTAGCAACAACAACAACAAATGCTTTCCATTTCTCCCAGCTGAAACAGCGTTTAGATGTATCGTAACTGGAGGTTCCCAAAACATTTGAGACACGAGTACTGAGAGTTTCTATCCAAATTGAAATGGTTTGAGATATTCCCTTGTCCCTGAACAGAAGCCTGCACACCTTTCCGGTTTTGGAAATTATCCTCTAACTTCAAAGGGACCTATTCATGATGTAATCAGCTATTCTCCTGACGCGCAACCTCATTTAGACTTTGTATACAAACAAATCGAACTGGCGACAGTACATGGCGCTGTGGCTTAGTTGGTCAAACCGCCTGTCTTGTAAACAGGAGATCCTGGGTTCGAATCCCAGCAGTGCCTATGACACAGGAAGTGGACACCGCTCACTTACGAATTTTACATATGGAAATATTTGCATGCTGAACAGTGTGAATCTGCACAACAAGCGGAAATCTAAGAAGTCATGTGCATGCAATAGCGTCTTAAAGACTGGCTTTTCGTGGCTCTGTGGCGCAATGGATAGCGCTTTGGACTTCTAGGTTGTGAATGGAGTTATTCAAAGGTTATGGGTTCGAGTCCCACCAGAGTCGTGCATACCCTCTTTTGCTCAGATGTATTTGTGTTGGACAAGCATACGCTTAAACCTGGGATCCACAAACTACTACAGAAGCATACCCTTCACGTTCTGCTCATTTCTCTTATTGGACTCACCCAACTCAGATCATAGAGTGCTCTACTAATTAGCTTAAGTCACCTATTTAAATAAGGGAGGTAACAAGAATGGGTTGAAATCCACTGGCTTAGGCCAAAATCTGCAACTACCTATTGTTGGCCACCTACCTAGCAACAACAACAAATGCTTTCCATTTCTCCCAGCTGAAACAGCGTTTAGATGTATCGTAACTGGAGGTTCCCAAAACATTTGAGAAACTAGTACTGAGAGTTTCGATCCAAATTTAAATGGTTTGAGATATTCCCTTGTCCCTGAACAGAAGCCTGCACACCTTTCAGGTTTTGGAAATTATCCTCTAACTTCAAAGGGACCTATTCATGATGTAATCAGCTATTCTCCTGATGTGCAACCTCATTTAGACTTTGCATACAAAATAATCTAATCAATGATAGTACCTGGCGCTGTGGCTTAGATGGTCAAAGCGCCTGTCTAGTAAACAGGAGATCCTGGGTTCGAATCCCAGCAGTGCCTATGCCACAGGATGTGGGTGCAGCTCACTTAATCATTTTACATATGGAAATATTTGTATGCTGAACAGTGTGAATCTCCACAACAAGTGGAAATCTAAGAAGTCATGTGCATGCAATAGTGTCTTAAAGGCTGGCTTTTCGTGGCTCTGTGGCGCAATGGATAGCGCATTGGACTTCTAGGTTGTGAATGGAGTTATTCAAAGGTTGTGGGTTCAAGTCCCACCAGAGTCGTGCATACCTTCTTTTGCTCAGATGTATTTGTGTTGGACAAGCATGCGCTTAAACCTGGGATCCACAAATTACTTCAGAAGCATACCCTTCACGTTCTGCTCATTTCTCTTATTGGACTCACCCAACTCAGATCATAGAGTGCTCTACTAATTAGCTTAAGTCACCTATTTAAATAAGGGAGGTAACAAGAATGGGTTGAAATCCACTGGCTTAGGCCAAAATCTGCAACTACCTATTGTTGGCCACCTACCTAGCAACAACAACAACAAATGCTTTCCATTTCTCCCAGCTGAAACAGCGTTTAGATGTATCGTAACTGGAGGTTCCCAAAACATTTGAGACACGAGTACTGAGAGTTTCGATCCAAATTGAAATGGTTTGAGATATTCCCTTGTCCCTGAACAGAAGCCTGCACACCTTTCCGGTTTTGGAAATTATCCTCTAACTTCAAAGGGACCTATTCATGATGTAATCAGCTATTCTCCTGACGCGCAACCTCATTTAGACTTTGTATACAAACGAATCGAACTGGCGACAGTACATGGCGCTGTGGCTTAGTTGGTCAAACCGCCTGTCTTGTAAACAGGAGATCCTGGGTTCAAATCCCAGCAGTGCCTATGACACAGGAAGTGGACACCGCTCACTTACGAATTTTACATATGGAAATATTTGCATGCTGAACAGTGTGAATCTGCACAATGAGCGGAAATCTAAGAAGTCATGTGCATGCAATAGCGTCTTAAAGGCTGGCTTTTCGTGGCTCTGTGGCGCAATGGATAGCGCATTGGACTTCTAGGTTGTGAATGGAGTTATTCAAAGGTTGTGGGTTCGAGTCCCACCAGAGTCGTGCATACCCTCTTTTGCTCAGATGTATTTGTGTTGGACAAGCATGCGCTTAAACCTGGGATCCACAAATTACTTCAGAAGCATACCCTTCACGTTCTGCTCATTTCTCTTATTGGACTCACCCAACTCAGATCATAGAGTGCTCTACTAATTAGCTTAAGTCACCTATTTAAATAAGGGAGGTAACAAGAATGGGTTGAAATCCACTGGCTTAGGCCAAAATCTGCAACTACCTATTGTTGGCCACCTCCCTAGCAACAACAACAACAAATGCTTTCCATTTCTCCCAGCTGAAACAGCGTTTAGATGTATCGTAACTGGAGGTTCCCAAAACATTTGAGACACGAGTACTGAGAATTTCGATCCAAATTGAAATGGTTTGAGATATTCCCTTGTCCCTGAACAGAAGCCAGCACACCTTTCCGGTTTTGGAAATTATCCTCTAACTTCAAAGGGACCTATTCATGATGTAATCAGCTATTCTCCTGATGTGCAACCTCATTTAGACTTTGCATACAAAATAATCTTTTCGATGATAGTACCTGGCGCTGTGGCTTAGATGGTCAAAGCTCCTGTCTAGTAAACAGGAGATCCTGGGTTCGAATCCCAGCAGTGCCTATGCCACAGGATGTTGGTGCAGCTCACTTAATCATTTTACAAATGGAAATATTTGTATGCTGAACAGTGTGAATCTCCACAACAAGTGGAAATCTAAGAAGTCATGTGCATGCAATAGTGTCTTAAAGGCTGGCTTTTCGTGGCTCTGTGGCGCAATGGATAGCGCATTGGACTTCTAGGTTGTGAATGGAGTTATTCAAAGGTTGTGGGTTCAAGTCCCACCAGAGTCGTGCATACCTTCTTTTGCTCAGATGTATTTGTGTTGGACAAGCATGCGCTTAAACCTGGGATCCACAAATTACTTCAGAAGCATACCCTTCACGTTCTGCTCATTTCTCTTATTGGACTCACCCAACTCAGATCATAGAGTGCTCTACTAATTAGCTTAAGTCACCTATTTAAATAAGGGAGGTAACAAGAATGGGTTGAAATCCACTGGCTTAGGCCAAAATCTGCAACTACCTATTGTTGGCCACCTACCTAGCAACAACAACAACAAATGCTTTCCATTTCTCCCAGCTGAAACAGCGTTTAGATGTATCGTAACTGGAGGTTCCCAAAACATTTGAGACACGAGTACTGAGAGTTTCGATCCAAATTGAAATGGTTTGAGATATTCCCTTGTCCCTGAACAGAAGCCTGCACACCTTTCCGGTTTTGGAAATTATCCTCTAACTTCAAAGGGACCTATTCATGATGTAATCAGCTATTCTCCTGACGCGCAACCTCATTTAGACTTTGTATACAAACGAATCGAACTGGCGACAGTACATGGCGCTGTGGCTTAGTTGGTCAAACCGCCTGTCTTGTAAACAGGAGATCCTGGGTTCGAATCCCAGCAGTGCCTATGACACAGGAAGTGGACACCGCTCACTTACGAATTTTACATATGGAAATATTTGCATGCTGAACAGTGTGAATCTGCACAATGAGCGGAAATCTAAGAAGTCATGTGCATGCAATAGCGTCTTAAAGGCTGGCTTTTCGTGGCTCTGTGGCGCAATGGATAGCGCATTGGACTTCTAGGTTGTGAATGGAGTTATTCAAAGGTTGTGGGTTCGAGTCCCACCAGAGTCGTGCATACCCTCTTTTGCTCAGATGTATTTGTGTTGGACAAGCATGCGCTTAAACCTGGGATCCACAAATAACTTCAGAAGCATACCCTTCACGTTCTGCTCATTTCTCTTATTGGACTCACCCAACTCAGATCATAGAGTGATCTACTAATTAGCTTAAGTCACCTATTTAAATAAGGGAGGTAACAAGAATGGGTTGAAATCCACTGGCTTAGGCCAAAATCTGCAACTACCTATTGTTGGCCACCTCCCTAGCAACAACAACAACAAATGCTTTCCATTTCTCCCAGCTGAAACAGCGTTTAGATGTATCGTAACTGGAGGTTCCCAAAACATTTGAGACACGAGTACTGAGAATTTCGATCCAAATTGAAATGGTTTGAGATATTCCCTTGTCCCTGAACAGAAGCCTGCACACCTTTCCGGTTTTGGAAATTATCCTCTAACTTCAAAGGGACCTATTCATGATGTAATCAGCTATTCTCCTGATGTGCAACCTCATTTAGACTTTGCATACAAAATAATCTAATCAATGATAGTACCTGGCGCTGTGGCTTAGATGGTCAAAGCGCCTGTCTAGTAAACAGGAGATCCTGGGTTCGAATCCCAGCAGTGCCTATGCCACAGGATGTGGGTGCAGCTCACTTAATCATTTTACATATGGAAATATTTGTATGCTGAACAGTGTGAATCTCCACAACAAGTGGAAATCTAAGAAGTCATGTGCATGCAATAGTGTCTTAAAGGCTGGCTTTTCGTGGCTCTGTGGCGCAATGGATAGCGCATTGGACTTCTAGGTTGTGAATGGAGTTATTCAAAGGTTGTGGGTTCAAGTCCCACCAGAGTCGTGCATACCTTCTTTTGCTCAGATGTATTTGTGTTGGACAAGCATGCGCTTAAACCTGGGATCCACAAATTACTTCAGAAGCATACCCTTCACGTTCTGCTCATTTCTCTTATTGGACTCACCCAACTCAGATCATAGAGTGCTCTACTAATTAGCTTAAGTCACCTATTTAAATAAGGGAGGTAACAAGAATGGGTTGAAATCCACTGGCTTAGGCCAAAATCTGCAACTACCTATTGTTGGCCACCTACCTAGCAACAACAACAAATGCTTTCCATTTCTCCCAGCTGAAACAGCGTCTAGATGTATCGTAACTGGAGGTTCCCAAAACATATGAGAAACGAGTACTGAGAGTTTCGATCCAAATTTAAATGGTTTGAGATATTCCCTTGTCCCTGAACAGAAGCCTGCACACCTTTCCGGTTTTGGAAATTATCCTCTAACTTCAAAGGGACCTATTCATGATGTAATCAGCTATTCTCCTGACGCGCAACCTCATTTAGACTTTGTATACAAACGAATCGAACTGGTGACAGTACATGGCGCTGTGGCTTAGTTGGTCAAAGCGCCTGTCTTGTAAACAGGAGATCCTGGGTTCGAATCCCAGCAGTGCCTATGACACAGGAAGTGGACACCGCTCACTTACGAATTTTACATATGGAAATATTTGCATGCTGAACAGTGTGAATCTGCACAACAAGCGGAAATCTAAGAAGTCATGTGCATGCAATAGCGTCTTAAAGGCTGGCTTTTCGTGGCTCTGTGGCGCAATGGATAGCGCATTGGACTTCTAGGTTGTGAATGGAGTTATTCAAAGGTTGTGGGTTCAAGTCCAACCAGAGTCGTGCATACCCTCTTTTGCTCAGATGTATTTGTGTTGGACAAGCATGCGCTTAAACCTGGGATCCACAAATTACTTCAGAAGCATACCCTTCACGTTCTGCTCATTTCTCTTATTGGACTCACCCAACTCAGATCATAGAGTGCTCTACTAATTAGCTTAAGTCACCTATTTAAATAAGGGAGGTAACAAGAATGGGTTGAAATCCACTGGCTTAGGCCAAAATCTGCAACTACCTATTGTTGGCCACCTCCCTAGCAACAACAACAACAAATGCTTTCCATTTCTCCCAGCTGAAACAGCGTTTAGATGTATCGTAACTGGAGGTTCCCAAAACATTTGAGACACGAGTACTGAGAATTTCGATCCAAATTGAAATGGTTTGAGATATTCCCTTGTCCCTGAACAGAAGCCTGCACACCTTTCCGGTTTTGGAAATTATCCTCTAACTTCAAAGGGACCTATTCATGATGTAATCAGCTATTCTCCTGATGTGCAACCTCATTTAGACTTTGCATACAAAATAATCTTATCGATGATAGTACCTGGCGCTGTGGCTTAGATGGTCAAAGCGCCTGTCTAGTAAACAGGAGATCCTGGGTTCGAATCCCAGCAGTGCCTATGCCACAGGATGTTGGTGCAGCTCACTTAATCATTTTACAAATGGAAATATTTGTATGCTGAACAGTGTGAATCTCCACAACAAGTGGAAATCTAAGAAGTCATGTGCATGCAATAGCGTCTTAAAGGCTGGCTTTTCGTGGCTCTGTGGCGCAATGGATAGCGCATTGGACTTCTAGGTTGTGAATGGAGTTATTCAAAGGTTGTGGGTTCGAGTCCCACCAGAGTCGTGCATACCCTCTTTTGCTCAGATGTATTTGTGTTGGACAAGCATGCGCTTAAACCTGGGATCCACAAATTACTTCAGAAGCATACTCTTCACGTTCTGCTCATTTCTCTTATTGGACTCACCCAACTCAGATCATAGAGTGCTCTACTAATTAGCTTAAGTCACCTATTTAAATAAGGGAGGTAACAAGAATGGGTTGAAATCCACTGGCTTAGGCCAAAATCTGCAACTACCTATTGTTGGCCACCTACCTAGCAACAACAACAACAAATGCTTTCCATTTCTCCCAGCTGAAACAGCGTTTAGATGTATCGTAACTGGAGGTTCCCAAAACATTTGAGACACGAGTACTGAGAGTTTCAATCCAAATTGAAATGGTTTGAGATATTCCCTTGTCCCTGAACAGAAGCCTGCACACCTTTCCGGTTTTGGAAATTATCCTCTAACTTCAAAGGGACCTATTCATGATGTAATCAGCTATTCTCCTGACGCGCAACCTCATTTAGACTTTGTATACAAACAAATCGAACTGGCGACAGTACATGGCGCTGTGGCTTAGTTGGTCAAACCGCCTGTCTTGTAAACAGGAGATCCTGGGTTCGAATCCCAGCAGTGCCTATGACACAGGAAGTGGACACCGCTCACTTACGAATTTTACATATGGAAATATTTGCATGCTGAACAGTGTGAATCTGCACAACAAGCGGAAATCTAAGAAGTCATGTGCATGCAATAGCGTCTTAAAGACTGGCTTTTCGTGGCTCTGTGGCGCAATGGATAGCGCTTTGGACTTCTAGGTTGTGAATGGAGTTATTCAAAGGTTATGGGTTCGAGTCCCACCAGAGTCGTGCATACCCTCTTTTGCTCAGATGTATTTGTGTTGGACAAGCATACGCTTAAACCTGGGATCCACAAACTACTACAGAAGCATACCCTTCACGTTCTGCTCATTTCTCTTATTGGACTCACCCAACTCAGATCATAGAGTGCTCTACTAATTAGCTTAAGTCACCTATTTAAATAAGGGAGGTAACAAGAATGGGTTGAAATCCACTGGCTTAGGCCAAAATCTGCAACTACCTATTGTTGGCCACCTACCTAGCAACAACAACAAATGCTTTCCATTTCTCCCAGCTGAAACAGCGTTTAGATGTATCGTAACTGGAGGTTCCCAAAACATTTGAGAAACTAGTACTGAGAGTTTCGATCCAAATTTAAATGGTTTGAGATATTCCCTTGTCCCTGAACAGAAGCCTGCACACCTTTCAGGTTTTGGAAATTATCCTCTAACTTCAAAGGGACCTATTCATGATGTAATCAGCTATTCTCCTGATGTGCAACCTCATTTAGACTTTGCATACAAAATAATCTAATCAATGATAGTACCTGGCGCTGTGGCTTAGATGGTCAAAGCGCCTGTCTAGTAAACAGGAGATCCTGGGTTCGAATCCCAGCAGTGCCTATGCCACAGGATGTGGGTGCAGCTCACTTAATCATTTTACATATGGAAATATTTGTATGCTGAACAGTGTGAATCTCCACAACAAGTGGAAATCTAAGAAGTCATGTGCATGCAATAGTGTCTTAAAGGCTGGCTTTTCGTGGCTCTGTGGCGCAATGGATAGCGCATTGGACTTCTAGGTTGTGAATGGAGTTATTCAAAGGTTGTGGGTTCAAGTCCCACCAGAGTCGTGCATACCTTCTTTTGCTCAGATGTATTTGTGTTGGACAAGCATGCGCTTAAACCTGGGATCCACAAATTACTTCAGAAGCATACCCTTCACGTTCTGCTCATTTCTCTTATTGGACTCACCCAACTCAGATCATAGAGTGCTCTACTAATTAGCTTAAGTCACCTATTTAAATAAGGGAGGTAACAAGAATGGGTTGAAATCCACTGGCTTAGGCCAAAATCTGCAACTACCTATTGTTGGCCACCTACCTAGCAACAACAACAACAAATGCTTTCCATTTCTCCCAGCTGAAACAGCGTTTAGATGTATCGTAACTGGAGGTTCCCAAAACATTTGAGACACGAGTACTGAGAGTTTCGATCCAAATTGAAATGGTTTGAGATATTCCCTTGTCCCTGAACAGAAGCCTGCACACCTTTCCGGTTTTGGAAATTATCCTCTAACTTCAAAGGGACCTATTCATGATGTAATCAGCTATTCTCCTGACGCGCAACCTCATTTAGACTTTGTATACAAACGAATCGAACTGGCGACAGTACATGGCGCTGTGGCTTAGTTGGTCAAACCGCCTGTCTTGTAAACAGGAGATCCTGGGTTCGAATCCCAGCAGTGCCTATGACACAGGAAGTGGACACCGCTCACTTACGAATTTTACATATGGAAATATTTGCATGCTGAACAGTGTGAATCTGCACAATGAGCGGAAATCTAAGAAGTCATGTGCATGCAATAGCGTCTTAAAGGCTGGCTTTTCGTGGCTCTGTGGCGCAATGGATAGCGCATTGGACTTCTAGGTTGTGAATGGAGTTATTCAAAGGTTGTGGGTTCGAGTCCCACCAGAGTCGTGCATACCCTCTTTTGCTCAGATGTATTTGTGTTGGACAAGCATGCGCTTAAACCTGGGATCCACAAATTACTTCAGAAGCATACCCTTCACGTTCTGCTCATTTCTCTTATTGGACTCACCCAACTCAGATCATAGAGTGCTCTACTAATTAGCTTAAGTCACCTATTTAAATAAGGGAGGTAACAAGAATGGGTTGAAATCCACTGGCTTAGGCCAAAATCTGCAACTACCTATTGTTGGCCACCTCCCTAGCAACAACAACAACAAATGCTTTCCATTTCTCCCAGCTGAAACAGCGTTTAGATGTATCGTAACTGGAGGTTCCCAAAACATTTGAGACACGAGTACTGAGAATTTCGATCCAAATTGAAATGGTTTGAGATATTCCCTTGTCCCTGAACAGAAGCCAGCACACCTTTCCGGTTTTGGAAATTATCCTCTAACTTCAAAGGGACCTATTCATGATGTAATCAGCTATTCTCCTGATGTGCAACCTCATTTAGACTTTGCATACAAAATAATCTTTTCGATGATAGTACCTGGCGCTGTGGCTTAGATGGTCAAAGCGCCTGTCTAGTAAACAGGAGATCCTGGGTTCGAATCCCAGCAGTGCCTATGCCACAGGATGTTGGTGCAGCTCACTTAATCATTTTACAAATGGAAATATTTGTATGCTGAACAGTGTGAATCTCCACAACAAGTGGAAATCTAAGAAGTCATGTGCATGCAATAGTGTCTTAAAGGCTGGCTTTTCGTGGCTCTGTGGCGCAATGGATAGCGCATTGGACTTCTAGGTTGTGAATGGAGTTATTCAAAGGTTGTGGGTTCAAGTCCCACCAGAGTCGTGCATACCTTCTTTTGCTCAGATGTATTTGTGTTGGACAAGCATGCGCTTAAACCTGGGATCCACAAATTACTTCAGAAGCATACCCTTCACGTTCTGCTCATTTCTCTTATTGGACTCACCCAACTCAGATCATAGAGTGCTCTACTAATTAGCTTAAGTCACCTATTTAAATAAGGGAGGTAACAAGAATGGGTTGAAATCCACTGGCTTAGGCCAAAATCTGCAACTACCTATTGTTGGCCACCTACCTAGCAACAACAACAACAAATGCTTTCCATTTCTCCCAGCTGAAACAGCGTTTAGATGTATCGTAACTGGAGGTTCCCAAAACATTTGAGACACGAGTACTGAGAGTTTCGATCCAAATTGAAATGGTTTGAGATATTCCCTTGTCCCTGAACAGAAGCCTGCACACCTTTCCGGTTTTGGAAATTATCCTCTAACTTCAAAGGGACCTATTCATGATGTAATCAGCTATTCTCCTGACGCGCAACCTCATTTAGACTTTGTATACAAACGAATCGAACTGGCGACAGTACATGGCGCTGTGGCTTAGTTGGTCAAACCGCCTGTCTTGTAAACAGGAGATCCTGGGTTCGAATCCCAGCAGTGCCTATGACACAGGAAGTGGACACCGCTCACTTACGACTTTTACATATGGAAATATTTGCATGCTGAACAGTGTGAATCTGCACAATGAGCGGAAATCTAAGAAGTCATGTGCATGCAATAGCGTCTTAAAGGCTGGCTTTTCGTGGCTCTGTGGCGCAATGGATAGCGCATTGGACTTCTAGGTTGTGAATGGAGTTATTCAAAGGTTGTGGGTTCGAGTCCCACCAGAGTCGTGCATACCCTCTTTTGCTCAGATGTATTTGTGTTGGACAAGCATGCGCTTAAACCTGGGATCCACAAATAACTTCAGAAGCATACCCTTCACGTTCTGCTCATTTCTCTTATTGGACTCACCCAACTCAGATCATAGAGTGCTCTACTAATTAGCTTAAGTCACCTATTTAAATAAGGGAGGTAACAAGAATGGGTTGAAATCCACTGGCTTAGGCCAAAATCTGCAACTACCTATTGTTGGCCACCTCCCTAGCAACAACAACAACAAATGCTTTCCATTTCTCCCAGCTGAAACAGCGTTTAGATGTATCGTAACTGGAGGTTCCCAAAACATTTGAGACACGAGTACTGAGAATTTCGATCCAAATTGAAATGGTTTGAGATATTCCCTTGTCCCTGAACAGAAGCCTGCACACCTTTCCGGTTTTGGAAATTATCCTCTAACTTCAAAGGGACCTATTCATGATGTAATCAGCTATTCTCCTGATGTGCAACCTCATTTAGACTTTGCATACAAAATAATCTAATCAATGATAGTACCTGGCGCTGTGGCTTAGATGGTCAAAGCGCCTGTCTAGTAAACAGGAGATCCTGGGTTCGAATCCCAGCAGTGCCTATGCCACAGGATGTGGGTGCAGCTCACTTAATCATTTTACATATGGAAATATTTGTATGCTGAACAGTGTGAATCTCCACAACAAGTGGAAATCTAAGAAGTCATGTGCATGCAATAGTGTCTTAAAGGCTGGCTTTTCGTGGCTCTGTGGCCCAATGGATAGCGCATTGGACTTCTAGGTTGTGAATGGAGTTATTCAAAGGTTGTGGGTTCAAGTCCCACCAGAGTCGTGCATACCTTCTTTTGCTCAGATGTATTTGTGTTGGACAAGCATGCGCTTAAACCTGGGATCCACAAATTACTTCAGAAGCATACCCTTCACGTTCTGCTCATTTCTCTTATTGGACTCACCCAACTCAGATCATAGAGTGCTCTACTAATTAGCTTAAGTCACCTATTTAAATAAGGGAGGTAACAAGAATGGGTTGAAATCCACTGGCTTAGGCCAAAATCTGCAACTACCTATTGTTGGCCACCTACCTAGCAACAACAACAAATGCTTTCCATTTCTCCCAGCTGAAACAGCGTCTAGATGTATCGTAACTGGAGGTTCCCAAAACATATGAGAAACGAGTACTGAGAGTTTCGATCCAAATTTAAATGGTTTGAGATATTCCCTTGTCCCTGAACAGAAGCCTGCACACCTTTCCGGTTTTGGAAATTATCCTCTAACTTCAAAGGGACCTATTCATGATGTAATCAGCTATTCTCCTGACGCGCAACCTCATTTAGACTTTGTATACAAACGAATCGAACTGGTGACAGTACATGGCGCTGTGGCTTAGTTGGTCAAAGCGCCTGTCTTGTAAACAGGAGATCCTGGGTTCGAATCCCAGCAGTGCCTATGACACAGGAAGTGGACACCGCTCACTTACGAATTTTACATATGGAAATATTTGCATGCTGAACAGTGTGAATCTGCACAACAAGCGGAAATCTAAGAAGTCATGTGCATGCAATAGCGTCTTAAAGGCTGGCTTTTCGTGGCTCTGTGGCGCAATGGATAGCGCATTGGACTTCTAGGTTGTGAATGGAGTTATTCAAAGGTTGTGGGTTCAAGTCCAACCAGAGTCGTGCATACCCTCTTTTGCTCAGATGTATTTGTGTTGGACAAGCATGCGCTTAAACCTGGGATCCACAAATTACTTCAGAAGCATACCCTTCACGTTCTGCTCATTTCTCTTATTGGACTCACCCAACTCAGATCATAGAGTGCTCTACTAATTAGCTTAAGTCACCTATTTAAATAAGGGAGGTAACAAGAATGGGTTGAAATCCACTGGCTTAGGCCAAAATCTGCAACTACCTATTGTTGGCCACCTCCCTAGCAACAACAACAACAAATGCTTTCCATTTCTCCCAGCTGAAACAGCGTTTAGATGTATCGTAACTGGAGGTTCCCAAAACATTTGAGACACGAGTACTGAGAATTTCGATCCAAATTGAAATGGTTTGAGATATTCCCTTGTCCCTGAACAGAAGCCTGCACACCTTTCCGGTTTTGGAAATTATCCTCTAACTTCAAAGGGACCTATTCATGATGTAATCAGCTATTCTCCTGATGTGCAACCTCATTTAGACTTTGCATACAAAATAATCTTATCGATGATAGTACCTGGCGCTGTGGCTTAGATGGTCAAAGCGCCTGTCTAGTAAACAGGAGATCCTGGGTTCGAATCCCAGCAGTGCCTATGCCACAGGATGTTGGTGCAGCTCACTTAATCATTTTACAAATGGAAATATTTGTATGCTGAACAGTGTGAATCTCCACAACAAGTGGAAATCTAAGAAGTCATGTGCATGCAATAGTGTCTTAAAGGCTGGCTTTTCGTGGCTCTGTGGCGCAATGGATAGCGCATTGGACTTCTAGGTTGTGAATGGAGTTATTCAAAGGTTGTGGGTTCAAGTCCCACCAGAGTCGTGCATACCTTCTTTTGCTCAGATGTATTTGTGTTGGACAAGCATGCGCTTAAACCTGGGATCCACAAATTACTTCAGAAGCATACCCTTCACGTTCTGCTCATTTCTCTTATTGGACTCACCCAACTCAGATCATAGAGTGCTCTACTAATTAGCTTAAGTCACCTATTTAAATAAGGGAGGTAACAAGAATGGGTTGAAATCCACTGGCTTAGGCCAAAATCTGCAACTACATATTGTTGGCCACCTACCTAGCAACAACAACAACAAATGCTTTCCATTTCTCCCAGCGTAAACAGCGTTTAGATGTATCGTAACTGGAGGTTCCCAAAACATTTGAGACACGAGTACTGAGAGTTTCGATCCAAATTGAAATGGTTTGAGATATTCCCTTGTCCCTGAACAGAAGCCTGCACACCTTTCCGGTTTTGGAAATTATCCTCTAACTTCAAAGGGACCTATTCATGATGTAATCAGCTATTCTCCTGACGCGCAACCTCATTTAGACTTTGTATACAAACGAATCGAACTGGCGACAGTACATGGCGCTGTGGCTTAGTTGGTCAAACCGCCTGTCTTGTAAACAGGAGATCCTGGGTTCGAATCCCAGCAGTGCCTATGACACAGGAAGTGGACACCGCTCACTTACGAATTTTACATATGGAAATATTTGCATGCTGAACAGTGTGAATCTGCACAATGAGCGGAAATCTAAGAAGTCATGTGCATGCAATAGTGTCTTAAAGGCTGGCTTTTCGTGGCTCTGTGGCGCAATGGATAGCGCATTGGACTTCTAGGTTGTGAATGGAGTTATTCAAAGGTTGTGGGTTCAAGTCCCACCAGAGTCGTGCATACCTTCTTTTGCTCAGATGTATTTGTGTTGGACAAGCATGCGCTTAAACCTGGGATCCACAAATTACTTCAGAAGCATACCCTTCACGTTCTGCTCATTTCTCTTATTGGACTCACCCAACTCAGATCATAGAGTGCTCTACTAATTAGCTTAAGTCACCTATTTAAATAAGGGAGGTAACAAGAATGGGTTGAAATCCACTGGCTTAGGCCAAAATCTGCAACTACCTATTGTTGGCCACCTACCTAGCAACAACAACAAATGCTTTCCATTTCTCCCAGCTGAAACAGCGTCTAGATGTATCGTAACTGGAGGTTCCCAAAACATATGAGAAACGAGTACTGAGAGTTTCGATCCAAATTTAAATGGTTTGAGATATTCCCTTGTCCCTGAACAGAAGCCTGCACACCTTTCCGGTTTTGGAAATTATCCTCTAACTTCAAAGGGACCTATTCATGATGTAATCAGCTATTCTCCTGACGCGCAACCTCATTTAGACTTTGTATACAAACGAATCGAACTGGTGACAGTACATGGCGCTGTGGCTTAGTTGGTCAAAGCGCCTGTCTTGTAAACAGGAGATCCTGGGTTCGAATCCCAGCAGTGCCTATGACACAGGAAGTGGACACCGCTCACTTACGAATTTTACATATGGAAATATTTGCATGCTGAACAGTGTGAATCTGCACAACAAGCGGAAATCTAAGAAGTCATGTGCATGCAATAGCGTCTTAAAGGCTGGCTTTTCGTGGCTCTGTGGCGCAATGGATAGCGCATTGGACTTCTAGGTTGTGAATGGAGTTATTCAAAGGTTGTGGGTTCAAGTCCAACCAGAGTCGTGCATACCCTCTTTTGCTCAGATGTATTTGTGTTGGACAAGCATGCGCTTAAACCTGGGATCCACAAATTACTTCAGAAGCATACCCTTCACGTTCTGCTCATTTCTCTTATTGGACTCACCCAACTCAGATCATAGAGTGCTCTACTAATTAGCTTAAGTCACCTATTTAAATAAGGGAGGTAACAAGAATGGGTTGAAATCCACTGGCTTAGGCCAAAATCTGCAACTACCTATTGTTGGCCACCTCCCTAGCAACAACAACAACAAATGCTTTCCATTTCTCCCAGCTGAAACAGCGTTTAGATGTATCGTAACTGGAGGTTCCCAAAACATTTGAGACACGAGTACTGAGAATTTCGATCCAAATTGAAATGGTTTGAGATATTCCCTTGTCCCTGAACAGAAGCCTGCACACCTTTCCGGTTTTGGAAATTATCCTCTAACTTCAAAGGGACCTATTTATGATGTAATCAGCTATTCTCCTGATGTGCAACCTCATTTAGACTTTGCATACAAAATAATCTTATCGATGATAGTACCTGGCGCTGTGGCTTAGATGGTCAAAGCGCCTGTCTAGTAAACAGGAGATCCTGGGTTCGAATCCCAGCAGTGCCTATGCCACAGGATGTTGGTGCAGCTCACTTAATCATTTTACAAATGGAAATATTTGTATGCTGAACAGTGTGAATCTCCACAACAAGTGGAAATCTAAGAAGTCATGTGCATGCAATAGCGTCTTAAAGGCTGGCTTTTCGTGGCTCTGTGGCGCAATGGATAGCGCATTGGACTTCTAGGTTGTGAATGGAGTTATTCAAAGGTTGTGGGTTCGAGTCCCACCAGAGTCGTGCATACCCTCTTTTGCTCAGATATATTTGTGTTGGACAAGCATGCGCTTAAACCTGGGATCCACAAATTACTTCAGAAGCATACCCTTCACGTTCTGCTCATTTCTCTTATTGGACTCACCCAACTCAGATCATAGAGTGCTCTACTAATTAGCTTAAGTCACCTATTTAAATAAGGGAGGTAACAAGAATGGGTTGAAATCCACTGGCTTAGGCCAAAATCTGCAACTACCTATTGTTGGCCACCTACCTAGCAACAACAACAACAAATGCTTTCCATTTCTCCCAGCTGAAACAGCGTTTAGATGTATCGTAACTGGAGGTTCCCAAAACATTTGAGACACGAGTACTGAGAGTTTCGATCCAAATTGAAATGGTTTGAGATATTCCCTTGTCCCTGAACAGAAGCCTGCACACCTTTCCGGTTTTGGAAATTATCCTCTAACTTCAAAGGGACCTATTCATGATGTAATCAGCTATTCTCCTGACGCGCAACCTCATTTAGACTTTGTATACAAACGAATCGAACTGGCGACAGTACATGGCGCTGTGGCTTAGTTGGTCAAAGCGCCTGTCTTGTAAACAGGAGATCCTGGGTTCGAATCCCAGCAGTGCCTATGACACAGGAAGTGGACACCGCTCACTTACGACTTTTACATATGGAAATATTTGCATGCTGAACAGTGTGAATCTGCACAATGAGCGGAAATCTAAGAAGTCATGTGCATGCAATAGCGTCTTAAAGGCTGGCTTTTCGTGGCTCTGTGGCGCAATGGATAGCGCATTGGACTTCTAGGTTGTGAATGGAGTTATTCAAAGGTTGTGGGTTCGAGTCCCACCAGAGTCGTGCATACCCTCTTTTGCTCAGATGTATTTGTGTTGGACAAGCATACGCTTAAACCTGGGATCCACAAACTACTACAGAAGCATACCCTTCACGTTCTGCTCATTTCTCTTATTGGACTCACCCAACTCAGATCATAGAGTGCTCTACTAATTAGCTTAAGTCACCTATTTAAATAAGGGAGGTAACAAGAATGGGTTGAAATCCACTGGCTTAGGCCAAAATCTGCAACTACCTATTGTTGGCCACCTACCTAGCAACAACAACAAATGCTTTCCATTTCTCCCAGCTGAAACAGCGTTTAGATGTATCGTAACTGGAGGTTCCCAAAACATTTGAGAAATGAGTACTGAGAGTTTCGATCCAAATTGAAATGGTTTGAGATATTCCCTTGTCCCTGAACAGAAGCCTGCACACCTTTCAGGTTTTGGAAATTATCCTCTAACTTCAAAGGGACCTATTCATGATGTAATCAGCTATTCTCTTGATGTGCAACCTCATTTAGACTTTGCTTACAAAATAATCTTGTCGATGATAGTACCTGGCGCTGTGGCTTAGATGGTCAAAGCGCCTGTCTAGTAAACAGGAGATCCTGGGTTCGAATCCCAGCAGTGCCTATGCCACAGGATGTGGGTGCAGCTCACTTAATAATTTTACATATGGAAATAGTTGCATGCTGAACAGTGTGAATCTGCACAACAAGCGGAAATCTAAGAAGTCATGTGCATGCAATAGCGTCTTAAAGGCTGGGTTTTCGTGGCTCTGTGGCGCAATGGATAGCGCATTGGACTTCTAGGTTGTGAATGGAGTTATTCAAAGGTATGTTCCTTTCGAGTCCCACCAGAGTCGTGCATACCCTCTTTTGCTCAGATGTATTTGTGTTGGACAAGCATACGCTTAAACCTGGGATCCACAAACTACTACAGAAGCATACCCTTCACGTTCTGCTCATTTCTCTTATTGGACTCACCCAACTCAGATCATAGAGTGCTCTACTAATTAGCTTAAGTCACCTATTTAAATAAGGGAGGTAACAAGAATGGGTTGAAATCCACTGGCTTAGGCCAAAATCTGCAACTACCTATTGTTGGCCACCTACCTAGCAACAACAACAAATGCTTTCCATTTCTCCCAGCTGAAACAGCGTTTAGATGTATCGTAACTGGAGGTTCCCAAAACATTTGAGACACGAGTACTGAGAATTTCGATCCAAATTGAAATGGTTTGAGATATTCCCTTGTCCCTGAACAGAAGCCTGCACACCTTTCCGGTTTTGGAAATTATCCTCTAACTTCAAAGGGACCTATTCATGATGTAATCAGCTATTCTCCTGATGTGCAACCTCATTTAGACTTTGCATACAAAATAATCTTATCGATGACAGTACCTGGCGCTGTGGCTTAGATGGTCAAAGCGCCTGTCTAGTAAACAGGAGATCCTGGGTTCGAATCCCAGCAGTGCCTATGCCACAGGATGTTGGTGCAGCTCACTTAATCATTTTACAAATGGAAATATTTGTATGCTGAACAGTGTGAATCTCCACAACAAGTGGAAATCTAAGAAGTCATGTGCATGCAATAGCGTCTTAAAGGCTGGCTTTTCGTGGCTCTGTGGCGCAATGGATAGCGCATTGGACTTCTAGGTTGTGAATGGAGTTATTCAAAGGTTGTGGGTTCGAGTCCCACCAGAGTCGTGCATACCCTCTTTTGCTCAGATGTATTTGTGTTGGACAAGCATGCGCTTAAACCTGGGATCCACAAATTACTTCAGAAGCATACCCTTCACGTTCTGCTCATTTCTCTTATTGGACTCACCCAACTCAGATCATAGAGTGCTCTACTAATTAGCTTAAGTCACCTATTTAAATAAGGGAGGTAACAAGAATGGGTTGAAATCCACTGGCTTAGGCCAAAATCTGCAACTACCTATTGTTGGCCACCTACCTAGCAACAACAACAACAAATGCTTTCCATTTCTCCCAGCTGAAACAGCGTTTAGATGTATCGTAACTGGAGGTTCCCAAAACATTTGAGACACGAGTACTGAGAGTTTCGATCCAAATTGAAATGGTTTGAGATATTCCCTTGTCCCTGAACAGAAGCCTGCACACCTTTCCGGTTTTGGAAATTATCCTCTAACTTCAAAGGGACCTATTCATGATGTAATCAGCTATTCTCCTGACGCGCAACCTCATTTAGACTTTGTATACAAACGAATCGAACTGGCGACAGTACATGGCGTTGTGGCTTAGTTGGTCAAACTGCCTGTCTTGTAAACAGGAGATCCTGGGTTCGAATCCCAGCAGTGCCTATGACACAGGAAGTGGACACCGCTCACTTACGAATTTTACATATGGAAATATTTGCATGCTGAACAGTGTGAATCTGCACAATGAGCGGAAATCTAAGAAGTCATGTGCATGCAATAGCGTCTTAAAGGCTGGCTTTTCGTGGCTCTGTGGCGCAATGGATAGCGCATTGGACTTCTAGGTTGTGAATGGAGTTATTCAAAGGTTGTGGGTTCGAGTCCCACCAGAGTCGTGCATACCCTCTTTTGCTCAGATGTATTTGTGTTGGACAAGCATACGCTTAAACCTGGGATCCACAAATTACTTCAGAAGCATACCCTTCACGTTCTGCTCATTTCTCTTATTGAACTCACCCAACTCAGATCATAGAGTGCTCTACTAATTAGCTTAAGTCACCTATTTAAATAAGGGAGGTAACAAGAATGGGTTGAAATCCACTGGCTTAGGCCAAAATCTGCAACTACCTATTGTTGGCCACCTACCTAGCAACAACAACAAATGCTTTCCATTTCTCCCAGCTGAAACAGCGTTTAGATGTATCGTAACTGGAGGTTCCCAAAACATTTGAGACACGAGTACTGAGAGTTTCGATCCAAATTGAAATGGTTTGAGATATTCCCTTGTCCCTGAACAGAAGCCTGCACACCTTTCAGGTTTTGGAAATTATCCTCTAACTTCAAAGGGACCTATTCATGATGTAATCAGCTATTCTCCTGATGTGCAACCTCATTTAGACTTTGCATACAAAATAATCTAATCAATGATAGTACCTGGCGCTGTGGCTTAGATGGTCAAAGCGCCTGTCTAGTAAACAGGAGATCCTGGGTTCGAATCCCAGCAGTGCCTATGCCACAGGATGTGGGTGCAGCTCACTTAATCATTTTACATATGGAAATATTTGTATGCTGAACAGTGTGAATCTCCACAACAAGTGGAAATCTAAGAAGTCATGTGCATGCAATAGCGTCTTAAAGGCTGACTTTTCGTGGCTCTGTGGCGCAATGGATAGCGCATTGGACTTCTAGGTTGTGAATGGAGTTATTCAAAGGTTGTGGGTTCAAGTCCCACCAGAGTCGTGCATACCTTCTTTTGCTCAGATGTATTTGTGTTGGACAAGCATGCGCTTAAACCTGGGATCCACAAATTACTTCAGAAGCATACCCTTCACGTTCTGCTCATTTCTCTTATTGGACTCACCCAACTCAGATCATAGAGTGCTCTACTAATTAGCTTAAGTCACCTATTTAAATAAGGGAGGTAACAAGAATGGGTTGAAATCCACTGGCTTAGGCCAAAATCTGCAACTACCTATTGTTGGCCACCTACCTAGCAACAACAACAAATGCTTTCCATTTCTCCCAGCTGAAACAGCGTCTAGATGTATCGTAACTGGAGGTTCCCAAAACATATGAGAAACGAGTACTGAGAGTTTCGATCCAAATTTAAATGGTTTGAGATATTCCCTTGTCCCTGAACAGAAGCCTGCACACCTTTCCGGTTTTGGAAATTATCCTCTAACTTCAAAGGGACCTATTCATGATGTAATCAGCTATTCTCCTGACGCGCAACCTCATTTAGACTTTGTATACAAACGAATCGAACTGGCGACAGTACATGGCGCTGTGGCTTAGTTGGTCAAACCGCCTGTCTTGTAAACAGGAGATCCTGGGTTCGAATCCCAGCAGTGCCTATGACACAGGAAGTGGACACCGCTCACTTACGAATTTTACATATGGAAATATTTGCATGCTGAACAGTGTGAATCTGCACAATGAGCGGAAATCTAAGAAGTCATGTGCATGCAATAGCGTCTTAAAGGCTGGCTTTTCGTGGCTCTGTGGCGCAATGGATAGCGCATTGGACTTCTAGGTTGTGAATGGAGTTATTCAAAGGTTGTGGGTTCGAGTCCCACCAGAGTCGTGCATACCCTCTTTTGCTCAGATGTATTTGTGTTGGACAAGCATGCGCTTAAACCTGGGATCCACAAATTACTTCAGAAGCATACCCTTCACGTTCTGCTCATTTCTCTTATTGGACTCACCCAACTCAGATCATAGAGTGCTCTACTAATTAGCTTAAGTCACCTATTTAAATAAGGGAGGTAACAAGAATGGGTTGAAATCCACTGGCTTAGGCCAAAATCTGCAACTACCTATTGTTGGCCACCTCCCTAGCAACAACAACAACAAATGCTTTCCATTTCTCCCAGCTGAAACAGCGTTTAGATGTATCGTAACTGGAGGTTCCCAAAACATTTGAGACACGAGTACTGAGAATTTCGATCCAAATTGAAATGGTTTGAGATATTCCCTTGTCCCTGAACAGAAGCCTGCACACCTTTCCGGTTTTGGAAATTATCCTCTAACTTCAAAGGGACCTATTCATGATGTAATCAGCTATTCTCCTGATGTGCAACCTCATTTAGACTTTGCATACAAAATAATCTTATCGATGATAGTACCTGGCGCTGTGGCTTAGATGGTCAAAGCGCCTGTCTAGTAAACAGGAGATCCTGGGTTCGAATCCCAGCAGTGCCTATGCCACAGGATGTTGGTGCAGCTCACTTAATCATTTTACAAATGGAAATATTTGTATGCTGAACAGTGTGAATCTCCACAACAAGTGGAAATCTAAGAAGTCATGTGCATGCAATAGCGTCTTAAAGGCTGGGCTTTTCGTGGCTCTGTGGCGCAATGGATAGCGCATTGGACTTCTAGGTTGTGAATGGAGTTATTCAAAGGTTGTGGGTTCGAGTCCCACCAGAGTCGTGCATACCCTCTTTTGCTCAGATGTATTTGTGTTGGACAAGCATGCGCTTAAACCTGGGATCCACAAATTACTTCAGAAGCATACCCTTCACGTTCTGCTCATTTCTCTTATTGGACTCACCCAACTCAGATCATAGAGTGCTCTACTAATTAGCTTAAGTCACCTATTTAAATAAGGGAGGTAACAAGAATGGGTTGAAATCCACTGGCTTAGGCCAAAATCTGCAACTACCTATTGTTGGCCACCTACCTAGCAACAACAACAAATGCTTTCCATTTCTCCCAGCTGAAACAGCGTTTAGATGTATCGTAACTGGAGGTTCCCAAAACATTTGAGACACGAGTACTGAGAGTTTCGATCCAAATTGAAATGGTTTGAGATATTCCCTTGTCCCTGAACAGAAGCCTGCACACCTTTCAGGTTTTGGAAATTATCCTCTAACTTCAAAGGGACCTATTCATGATGTAATCAGCTATTCTCCTGATGTGCAACCTCATTTAGACTTTGCATACAAAATAATCTAATCAATGATAGTACCTGGCGCTGTGGCTTAGATGGTCAAAGCGCCTGTCTAGTAAACAGGAGATCCTGGGTTCGAATCCCAGCAGTGCCTATGCCACAGGATGTGGGTGCAGCTCACTTAATCATTTTACATATGGAAATATTTGTATGCTGAACAGTGTGAATCTCCACAACAAGTGGAAATCTAAGAAGTCATGTGCATGCAATAGCGTCTTAAAGGCTGGCTTTTCGTGGCTCTGTGGCGCAATGGATAGCGCATTGGACTTCTAGGTTGTGAATGGAGTTATTCAAAGATTGTGGGTTCAAGTCCCACCAGAGTCGTGCATACCTTCTTTTGCTCAGATGTATTTGTGTTGGACAAGCATGCGCTTAAACCTGGGATCCACAAATTACTTCAGAAGCATACCCTTCACGTTCTGCTCATTTCTCTTATTGGACTCACCCAACTCAGATCATAGAGTGCTCTACTAATTAGCTTAAGTCACCTATTTAAATAAGGGAGGTAACAAGAATGGGTTGAAATCCACTGGCTTAGGCCAAAATCTGCAACTACCTATTGTTGGCCACCTACCTAGCAACAACAACAACAAATGCTTTCCATTTCTCCCAGCTGAAACAGCGTTTAGATGTATCGTAACTGGAGGTTCCCAAAACATTTGAGACACGAGTACTGAGAGTTTCGATCCAAATTGAAATGGTTTGAGATATTCCCTTGTCCCTGAACAGAAGCCTGCACACCTTTCCGGTTTTGGAAATTATCCTCTAACTTCAAAGGGACCTATTCATGATGTAATCAGCTATTCTCCTGACGCGCAACCTCATTTAGACTTTGTATACAAACGAATCGAACTGGCGACAGTACATGGCGCTGTGGCTTAGTTGGTCAAACCGCCTGTCTTGTAAACAGGAGATCCTGGGTTCGAATCCCAGCAGTGCCTATGACACAGGAAGTGGACACCGCTCACTTACGAATTTTACATATGGAAATATTTGCATGCTGAACAGTGTGAATCTGCACAATGAGCGGAAATCTAAGAAGTCATGTGCATGCAATAGCGTCTTAAAGGCTGGCTTTTCGTGGCTCTGTGGCGCAATGGATAGCGCATGGGACTTCTAGGTTGTGAATGGAGTTATTCAAAGGTTGTGGGTTCGAGTCCCACCAGAGTCGTGCATACCCTCTTTTGCTCAGATGTATTTGTGTTGGACAAGCATGCGCTTAAACCTGGGATCCACAAATTACTTCAGAAGCATACCCTTCACGTTCTGCTCATTTCTCTTATTGGACTCACCCAACTCAGATCATAGAGTGCTCTACTAATTAGCTTAAGTCACCTATTTAAATAAGGGAGGTAACAAGAATGGGTTGAAATCCACTGGCTTAGGCCAAAATCTGCAACTACCTATTGTTGGCCACCTCCCTAGCAACAACAACAACAAATGCTTTCCATTTCTCCCAGCTGAAACAGCGTTTAGATGTATCGTAACTGGAGGTTCCCAAAACATTTGAGACACGAGTACTGAGAATTTCGATCCAAATTGAAATGGTTTGAGATATTCCCTTGTCCCTGAACAGAAGCCTGCACACCTTTCCGGTTTTGGAAATTATCCTCTAACTTCAAAGGGACCTATTCATGATGTAATCAGCTATTCTCCTGATGTGCAACCTCATTTAGACTTTGCATACAAAATAATCTAATCAATGACAGTACATGGCGCTGTGGCTTAGTTGGTCAAACCGCCTGTCTAGTAAACAGGAGATCCTGGGTTCGAATCCCAGCAGTGCCTATGCCACAGGATGTGGGTGCAGCTCACTTAATCATGTCACATATGGAAATATTTGTATGCTGAACAGTGTGAATCTCCACAACAAGTGGAAATCTAAGAAGTCATGTGCATGCAATAGTGTCTTAAAGGCTGGCTTTTCGTGGCTCTGTGGCGCAATGGATAGCGCATTGGACTTCTAGGTTGTGAATGGAGTTATTCAAAGGTTGTGGGTTCAAGTCCCACCAGAGTCGTGCATACCTTCTTTTGCTCAGATGTATTTGTGTTGGACAAGCATGCGCTTAAACCTGGGATCCACAAATTACTTCAGAAGCATACCCTTCACGTTCTGCTCATTTCTCTTATTGGACTCACCCAACTCAGATCATAGAGTGCTCTACTAATTAGCTTAAGTCACCTATTTAAATAAGGGAGGTAACAAGAATGGGTTGAAATCCACTGGCTTAGGCCAAAATCTGCAACTACCTATTGTTGGCCACCTACCTAGCAACAACAACAAATGCTTTCCATTTCTCCCAGCTGAAACAGCGTCTAGATGTATCGTAACTGGAGGTTCCCAAAACATATGAGAAACGAGTACTGAGAGTTTCGATCCAAATTTAAATGGTTTGAGATATTCCCTTGTCCCTGAACAGAAGCCTGCACACCTTTCCGGTTTTGGAAATTATCCTCTAACTTCAAAGGGACCTATTCATGATGTAATCAGCTATTCTCCTGACGCGCAACCTCATTTAGACTTTGTATACAAACGAATCGAACTGGTGACAGTACATGGCGCTGTGGCTTAATTGGTCAAAGCGCCTGTCTTGTAAACAGGAGATCCTGGGTTCGAATCCCAGCAGTGCCTATGACACAGGAAGTGGACACCGCTCACTTACGAATTTTACATATGGAAATATTTGCATGCTGAACAGTGTGAATCTGCACAACAAGCGGAAATCTCAGAAGTCATGTGCATGCAATAGCGTCTTAAAGGCTGGCTTTTCGTGGCTCTGTGGCGCAATGGATAGCGCATTGGACTTCTAGGTTGTGAATGGAGTTATTCAAAGGTTGTGGGTTCAAGTCCAACCAGAGTCGTGCATACCCTCTTTTGCTCAGATGTATTTGTGTTGGACAAGCATGCGCTTAAACCTGGGATCCACAAATTACTTCAGAAGCATACCCTTCACGTTCTGCTCATTTCTCTTATTGGACTCACCCAACTCAGATCATAGAGTGCTCTACTAATTAGCTTAAGTCACCTATTTAAATAAGGGAGGTAACAAGAATGGGTTGAAATCCACTGGCTTAGGCCAAAATCTGCAACTACCTATTGTTGGCCACCTCCCTAGCAACAACAACAACAAATGCTTTCCATTTCTCCCAGCTGAAACAGCGTTTAGATGTATCGTAACTGGAGGTTCCCAAAACATTTGAGACACGAGTACTGAGAATTTCGATCCAAATTGAAATGGTTTGAGATATTCCCTTGTCCCTGAACAGAAGCCTGCACACCTTTCAGGTTTTGGAAATTATCCTCTAACTTCAAAGGGACCTATTCATGATGTAATCAGCTATTCTCCTGATGTGCAACCTCATTTAGACTTTGCATACAAAATAATCTAATCAATGATAGTACCTGGCGCTGTGGCTTAGATGGTCAAAGCGCCTGTCTAGTAAACAGGAGATCCTGGGTTCGAATCCCAGCAGTGCCTATGCCACAGGATGTGGGTGCAGCTCACTTAATCATTTTACATATGGAAATATTTGTATGCTGAACAGTGTGAATCTCCACAACAAGTGGAAATCTAAGAAGTCATGTGCATGCAATAGTGTCTTAAAGGCTGGCTTTTCGTGGCTCTGTGGCGCAATGGATAGCGCATTGGACTTCTAGGTTGTGAATGGAGTTATTCAAAGGTTGTGGGTTCAAGTCCCACCAGAGTCGTGCATACCTTCTTTTGCTCAGATGTATTTGTGTTGGACAAGCATGCGCTTAAACCTGGGATCCACAAATTACTTCAGAAGCATACCCTTCACGTTCTGCTCATTTCTCTTATTGGACTCACCCAACTCAGATCATAGAGTGCTCTACTAATTAGCTTAAGTCACCTATTTAAATAAGGGAGGTAACAAGAATGGGTTGAAATCCACTGGCTTAGGCCAAAATCTGCAACTACCTATTGTTGGCCACCTACCTAGCAACAACAACAACAAATGCTTTCCATTTCTCCCAGCTGAAACAGCGTTTAGATGTATCGTAACTGGAGGTTCCCAAAACATTTGAGACACGAGTACTGAGAGTTTCGATCCAAATTGAAATGGTTTGAGATATTCCCTTGTCCCTGAACAGAAGCCTGCACACCTTTCCGGTTTTGGAAATTATCCTCTAACTTCAAAGGGACCTATTCATGATGTAATCAGCTATTCTCCTGACGCGCAACCTCATTTAGACTTTGTATACAAACGAATCGAACTGGCGACAGTACATGGCGCTGTGGCTTAGTTGGTCAAACCGCCTGTCTTGTAAACAGGAGATCCTGGGTTCGAATCCCAGCAGTGCCTATGACACAGGAAGTGGACACCGCTCACTTTCGAATTTTACATATGGAAATATTTGCATGCTGAACAGTGTGAATCTGCACAATGAGCGGAAATCTAAGAAGTCATGTGCATGCAATAGCGTCTTAAAGGCTGGCTTTTCGTGGCTCTGTGGCGCAATGGATAGCGCATTGGACTTCTAGGTTGTGAATGGAGTTATTCAAAGGTTGTGGGTTCGAGTCCCACCAGAGTCGTGCATACCCTCTTTTGCTCAGATGTATTTGTGTTGGACAAGCATGCGCTTAAACCTGGGATCCACAAATTACTTCAGAAGCATACCCTTCACGTTCTGCTCATTTCTCTTATTGGACTCACCCAACTCAGATCATAGAGTGCTCTACTAATTAGCTTAAGTCACCTATTTAAATAAGGGAGGTAACAAGAATGGGTTGAAATCCACTGGCTTAGGCCAAAATCTGCAACTACCTATTGTTGGCCACCTCCCTAGCAACAACAACAACAAATGCTTTCCATTTCTCCCAGCTGAAACAGCGTTTAGATGTATCGTAACTGGAGGTTCCCAAAACATTTGAGACACGAGTACTGAGAATTTCGATCCAAATTGAAATGGTTTGAGATATTCTCTTGTCCCTGAACAGAAGCCTGCACACCTTTCCGGTTTTGGAAATTATCCTCTAACTTCAAAGGGACCTATTCATGATGTAATCAGCTATTCTCCTGATGTGCAACCTCATTTAGACTTTGCATACAAAATAATCTTATCGATGATAGTACCTGGCGCTGTGGCTTAGATGGTCAAAGCGCCTGTCTAGTAAACAGGAGATCCTGGGTTCGAATCCCAGCAGTGCCTATGCCACAGGATGTTGGTGCAGCTCACTTAATCATTTTACAAATGGAAATATTTGTATGCTGAACAGTGTGAATCTCCACAACAAGTGGAAATCTAAGAAGTCATGTGCATGCAATAGCGTCTTAAAGGCTGGGCTTTTCGTGGCTCTGTGGCGCAATGGATAGCGCATTGGACTTCTAGGTTGTGAATGGAGTTATTCAAAGGTTGTGGGTTCGAGTCCCACCAGAGTCGTGCATACCCTCTTTTGCTCAGATGTATTTGTGTTGGACAAGCATGCGCTTAAACCTGGGATCCACAAATTACTTCAGAAGCATACCCTTCACGTTCTGCTCATTTCTCTTATTGGACTCACCCAACTCAGATCATAGAGTGCTCTACTAATTAGCTTAAGTCACCTATTTAAATAAGGGAGGTAACAAGAATGGGTTGAAATCCACTGGCTTAGGCCAAAATCTGCAACTACCTATTGTTGGCCACCTACCTAGCAACAACAACAACAAATGCTTTCCATTTCTCCCAGCTGAAACAGCGTTTAGATGTATCGTAACTGGAGGTTCCCAAAACATTTGAGACACGAGTACTGAGAGTTTCAATCCAAATTGAAATGGTTTGAGATATTCCCTTGTCCCTGAACAGAAGCCTGCACACCTTTCCGGTTTTGGAAATTATCCTCTAACTTCAAAGGGACCTATTCATGATGTAATCAGCTATTCTCCTGACGCGCAACCTCATTTAGACTTTGTATACAAACGAATCGAACTGGCGACAGTACATGGCGCTGTGGCTTAGTTGGTCAAACCGCCTGTCTTGTAAACAGGAGATCCTGGGTTCGAATCCCAGCAGTGCCTATGACACAGGAAGTGGACACCGCTCACTTACGAATTTTACATATGGAAATATTTGCATGCTGAACAGTGTGAATCTGCACAACAAGAGGAAATCTAAGAAGTCATGTGCATGCAATAGCGTCTTAAAGGCTGGCTTTTTGTGGCTCTGTGGCGCAATGGATAGCGCATTGGACTTCTAGGTTGTGAATGTAGTTATTCAAAGGTTGTGGGTTCGAGTCCCACCAGAGTCGTGCATACCCTCTTTTGCTCAGATGTATTTGTGTTGGACAAGCATACGCTTAAACCTGGGATCCACAAACTACTACAGAAGCATACCCTTCACGTTCTGCTCATTTCTCTTATTGGACTCACCCAACTCAGATCATAGAGTGCTCTACTAATTAGCTTAAGTCACCTATTTAAATAAGGGAGGTAACAAGAATGGGTTGAAATCCACTGGCTTAGGCCAAAATCTGCAACTACCTATTGTTGGCCACCTACCTAGCAACAACAACAAATGCTTTCCATTTCTCCCAGCTGAAACAGCGTTTAGATGTATCGTAACTGGAGGTTCCCAAAACATTTGAGACACGAGTACTGAGAGTTTCGATCCAAATTGAAATGGTTTGAGATATTCCCTTGTCCCTGAACAGAAGCCTGCACACCTTTCCGGTTTTGGAAATTATCCTCTAACTTCAAAGGGACCTATTCATGATGTAATCAGCTATTCTCCTGACGCGCAACCTCATTTAGACTTTGTATACAAACGAATCGAACTGGCGACAGTACATGGCGCTGTGGCTTAGTTGGTCAAACCGCCTGTCTTGTAAACAGGAGATCCTGGGTTCGAATCCCAGCAGTGCCTATGACACAGGAAGTGGACACCGCTCACTTACGAATTTTACATATGGAAATATTTGCATGCTGAACAGTGTGAATCTGCACATTGGGCCTCATTCATGAAACACGAGCAGAACGAATTCTTGTGTAAATCGTGTGTAAAGTGGTTCTGGCGTAAATTTTCGGATTCATTAAAATGTTCGTATTTTCCAAATGTTAGTTGGTACGAAAGAAATCTACACCTGCTCCCAACCACGTGTAAATAGTGCGTTTAACTTCCGAACGTTTTGCTCATTAATAAGGCTGCATTTTAATTCCCCTTAATCGGGGACATATTTACACAGCATTTTGAAAAAATAGCTATTATATTAATTACATATGTTTTTTCTTTTTACTTTTATTATAAGAGCCAGTAATAGCATCTGCAAACGGAACACTTTAATCACATAATTAATTGCTCAATAGGGCTGGGCTATATTTTTTCGAAGTGAACTAATTCGTTTTTTTGCAGTCGAGCTTCATGTCGAACCATTTTCTCTTCACTTCTGGGACTGTTCGATTAACAGATGAAACTGCAGTAACTGCATCTGTAATATCTGCCAAGCTTGCTTTTTTTAGGACCTGATACGCCACTATGTACGCTTGAAATAACAGGCGCTGTTAGACAGGCTTTTAGTGCATGTGCGCGTCGGCGGGTGTAACGTTATTGCGCTCAGAAAAGCGCCCGTTAGAACAGCACATCAGCAGCGAATGACATGTTTAACCGGCAAGGCTTTAAAGCACATGCAAATAATTAATTTTTATAAACTACAGTGTCCCGTTCCTCTGCATTTCATGTGAATATACGTCGCGCTGTACAGTATGTTGAGACGGAGGCGCCAGAACTGCAAACTGATAGAATGCACGATCCTACGATATTTATTCAAAAGCAGATCAAGGAGACATTTTAATCATAATATTTGACATAATATTTGACGGTGCCCAGGGCCCCTTAGATGTCCTGGGCCCCTGGGCAATTGCCCAATGGTTAATCCGGCCCTGTTATGTGGCGTTTTGAATGAACTTCTGATAATAAAATATTATCTGATAATGAGAAATTTTTATTTTTCATTCGCTTTTAAGAAGACATGTTGAAATCCTTCGTTTGGTGTCATAATATGATGCCCATATATAGTTGTCAGTCGGATTTAATGGGCGGGATTTATGGTAATTGAGAATGAGCGTGAACGCGCGTTCCATTTACGACAGATTGGAATTCATAACACACACACACACGTTTCACTATCACATCTGACGTTTACGAAGTATTTGTGAATCAGGAGAAGAATTTTCGGGAAGGTCTCTTTACGCGCAGATCACTCACATATTTACTCGTATATTTACGAATGTTTCATGAATGAGGCCCAATGAGCGGAAATCTAAGAAGTCATGTGCATGCAATAGCGTCTTAAAGGCTGGCTTTTCGTGGCTCTGTGGCGCAATGGATAGCGCATTGGACTTCTAGGTTGTGAATGGAGTTATTCAAAGGTTGTGGGTTCGAGTCCCACCAGAGTCGTGCATACCCTCTTTTGCTCAGATGTATTTGTGTTGGACAAGCATGCGCTTAAACCTGGGATCCACAAATTACTTCAGAAGCATACCCTTCACGTTCTGCTCATTTCTCTTATTGGACTCACCCAACTCAGATCATAGAGTGCTCTACTAATTAGCTTAAGTCACCTATTTAAATAAGGGAGGTAACAAGAATGGGTTGAAATCCACTGGCTTAGGCCAAAATCTGCAACTACCTATTGTTGGCCACCTCCCTAGCAACAACAACAACAAATGCTTTCCATTTCTCCCAGCTGAAACAGCGTTTAGATGTATCGTAACTGGAGGTTCCCAAAACATTTGAGACACGAGTACTGAGAATTTCGATCCAAATTGAAATGGTTTGAGATATTCCCTTGTCCCTGAACAGAAGCCTGCACACCTTTCCGGTTTTGGAAATTATCCTCTAACTTCAAAGGGACCTATTCATGATGTAATCAGCTATTCTCCTGATGTGCAACCTCATTTAGACTTTGCATACAAAATAATCTAATCAATGATAGTACCTGGCGCTGTGGCTTAGATGGTCAAAGCGCCTGTCTAGTAAACAGGAGATCCTGGGTTCGAATCCCAGCAGTGCCTATGCCACAGGATGTGGGTGCAGCTCACTTAATCATTTTACATATGGAAATATTTGTATGCTGAACAGTGTGAATCTCCACAACAAGTGGAAATCTAAGAAGTCATGTGCATGCAATAGTGTCTTAAAGGCTGGCTTTTCGTGGCTCTGTGGCGCAATGGATAGCGCATTGGACTTCTAGGTTGTGAATGGAGTTATTCAAAGGTTGTGGGTTCAAGTCCCACCAGAGTCGTGCATACCTTCTTTTGCTCAGATGTATTTGTGTTGGACAAGCATGCGCTTAAACCTGGGATCCACAAATTACTTCAGAAGCATACCCTTCACGTTCTGCTCATTTCTCTTATTGGACTCACCCAACTCAGATCATAGAGTGCTCTACTAATTAGCTTAAGTCACCTATTTAAATAAGGGAGGTAACAAGAATGGGTTGAAATCCACTGGCTTAGGCCAAAATCTGCAACTACCTATTGTTGGCCACCTACCTAGCAACAACAACAAATGCTTTCCATTTCTCCCAGCTGAAACAGCGTCTAGATGTATCGTAACTGGAGGTTCCCAAAACATATGAGAAACGAGTACTGAGAGTTTCGATCCAAATTTAAATGGTTTGAGATATTCCCTTGTCCCTGAACAGAAGCCTGCACACCTTTCCGGTTTTGGAAATTATCCTCTAACTTCAAAGGGACCTATTCATGATGTAATCAGCTATTCTCCTGACGCGCAACCTCATTTAGACTTTGTATACAAACGAATCGAACTGGTGACAGTACATGGCGCTGTGGCTTAATTGGTCAAAGCGCCTGTCTTGTAAACAGGAGATCCTGGGTTCGAATCCCAGCAGTGCCTATGACACAGGAAGTGGACACCGCTCACTTACGAATTTTACATATGGAAATATTTGCATGCTGAACAGTGTGAATCTGCACAACAAGCGGAAATCTCAGAAGTCATGTGCATGCAATAGCGTCTTAAAGGCTGGCTTTTCGTGGCTCTGTGGCGCAATGGATAGCGCATTGGACTTCTAGGTTGTGAATGGAGTTATTCAAAGGTTGTGGGTTCAAGTCCAACCAGAGTCGTGCATACCCTCTTTTGCTCAGATGTATTTGTGTTGGACAAGCATGCGCTTAAACCTGGGATCCACAAATTACTTCAGAAGCATACCCTTCACGTTCTGCTCATTTCTCTTATTGGACTCACCCAACTCAGATCATAGAGTGCTCTACTAATTAGCTTAAGTCACCTATTTAAATAAGGGAGGTAACAAGAATGGGTTGAAATCCACTGGCTTAGGCCAAAATCTGCAACTACCTATTGTTGGCCACCTCCCTAGCAACAACAACAACAAATGCTTTCCATTTCTCCCAGCTGAAACAGCGTTTAGATGTATCGTAACTGGAGGTTCCCAAAACATTTGAGACACGAGTACTGAGAATTTCGATCCAAATTGAAATGGTTTGAGATATTCCCTTGTCCCTGAACAGAAGCCTGCACACCTTTCAGGTTTTGGAAATTATCCTCTAACTTCAAAGGGACCTATTCATGATGTAATCAGCTATTCTCCTGATGTGCAACCTCATTTAGACTTTGCATACAAAATAATCTAATCAATGATAGTACCTGGCGCTGTGGCTTAGATGGTCAAAGCGCCTGTCTAGTAAACAGGAGATCCTGGGTTCGAATCCCAGCAGTGCCTATGCCACAGGATGTTGGTGCAGCTCACTTAATCATTTTACAAATGGAAATATTTGTATGCTGAACAGTGTGAATCTCCACAACAAGTGGAAATCTAAGAAGTCATGTGCATGCAATAGCGTCTTAAAGGCTGGGCTTTTCGTGGCTCTGTGGCGCAATGGATAGCGCATTGGACTTCTAGGTTGTGAATGGAGTTATTCAAAGGTTGTGGGTTCGAGTCCCACCAGAGTCGTGCATACCCTCTTTTGCTCAGATGTATTTGTGTTGGACAAGCATGCGCTTAAACCTGGGATCCACAAATTACTTCAGAAGCATACCCTTCACGTTCTGCTCATTTCTCTTATTGGACTCACCCAACTCAGATCATAGAGTGCTCTACTAATTAGCTTAAGTCACCTATTTAAATAAGGGAGGTAACAAGAATGGGTTGAAATCCACTGGCTTAGGCCAAAATCTGCAACTACCTATTGTTGGCCACCTACCTAGCAACAACAACAACAAATGCTTTCCATTTCTCCCAGCTGAAACAGCGTTTAGATGTATCGTAACTGGAGGTTCCCAAAACATTTGAGACACGAGTACTGAGAGTTTCAATCCAAATTGAAATGGTTTGAGATATTCCCTTGTCCCTGAACAGAAGCCTGCACACCTTTCCGGTTTTGGAAATTATCCTCTAACTTCAAAGGGACCTATTCATGATGTAATCAGCTATTCTCCTGACGCGCAACCTCATTTAGACTTTGTATACAAACGAATCGAACTGGCGACAGTACATGGCGCTGTGGCTTAGTTGGTCAAACCGCCTGTCTTGTAAACAGGAGACCCTGGGTTCGAATCCCAGCAGTGCCTATGACACAGGAAGTGGACACCGCTCACTTACGAATTTTACATATGGAAATATTTGCATGCTGAACAGTGTGAATCTGCACAACAAGAGGAAATCTAAGAAGTCATGTGCATGCAATAGCGTCTTAAAGGCTGGCTTTTTGTGGCTCTGTGGCGCAATGGATAGCGCATTGGACTTCTAGGTTGTGAATGTAGTTATTCAAAGGTTGTGGGTTCGAGTCCCACCAGAGTCGTGCATACCCTCTTTTGCTCAGATGTATTTGTGTTGGACAAGCATACGCTTAAACCTGGGATCCACAAACTACTACAGAAGCATACCCTTCACGTTCTGCTCATTTCTCTTATTGGACTCACCCAACTCAGATCATAGAGTGCTCTACTAATTAGCTTAAGTCACCTATTTAAATAAGGGAGGTAACAAGAATGGGTTGAAATCCACTGGCTTAGGCCAAAATCTGCAACTACCTATTGTTGGCCACCTACCTAGCAACAACAACAAATGCTTTCCATTTCTCCCAGCTGAAACAGCGTTTAGATGTATCGTAACTGGAGGTTCCCAAAACATTTGAGACACGAGTACTGAGAGTTTCGATCCAAATTGAAATGGTTTGAGATATTCCCTTGTCCCTGAACAGAAGCCTGCACACCTTTCCGGTTTTGGAAATTATCCTCTAACTTCAAAGGGACCTATTCATGATGTAATCAGCTATTCTCCTGACGCGCAACCTCATTTAGACTTTGTATACAAACGAATCGAACTGGCGACAGTACATGGCGCTGTGGCTTAGTTGGTCAAACCGCCTGTCTTGTAAACAGGAGATCCTGGGTTCGAATCCCAGCAGTGCCTATGACACAGGAAGTGGACACCGCTCACTTACGAATTTTACATATGGAAATATTTGCATGCTGAACAGTGTGAATCTGCACAATGAGCGGAAATCTAAGAAGTCATGTGCATGCAATAGCGTCTTAAAGGCTGGCTTTTCGTGGCTCTGTGGCGCAATGGATAGCGCATTGGACTTCTAGGTTGTGAATGGAGTTATTCAAAGGTTGTGGGTTCGAGTCCCACCAGAGTCGTGCATACCCTCTTTTGCTCAGATGTATTTGTGTTGGACAAGCATGCGCTTAAACCTGGGATCCACAAATTACTTCAGAAGCATACCCTTCACGTTCTGCTCATTTCTCTTATTGGACTCACCCAACTCAGATCATAGAGTGCTCTACTAATTAGCTTAAGTCACCTATTTAAATAAGGGAGGTAACAAGAATGGGTTGAAATCCACTGGCTTAGGCCAAAATCTGCAACTACCTATTGTTGGCCACCTCCCTAGCAACAACAACAACAAATGCTTTCCATTTCTCCCAGCTGAAACAGCGTTTAGATGTATCGTAACTGGAGGTTCCCAAAACATTTGAGACACGAGTACTGAGAATTTCGATCCAAATTGAAATGGTTTGAGATATTCCCTTGTCCCTGAACAGAAGCCTGCACACCTTTCCGGTTTTGGAAATTATCCTCTAACTTCAAAGGGACCTATTCATGATGTAATCAGCTATTCTCCTGATGTGCAACCTCATTTAGACTTTGCATACAAAATAATCTAATCAATGATAGTACCTGGCGCTGTGGCTTAGATGGTCAAAGCGCCTGTCTAGTAAACAGGAGATCCTGGGTTCGAATCCCAGCAGTGCCTATGCCACAGGATGTGGGTGCAGCTCACTTAATCATTTTACATATGGAAATATTTGTATGCTGAACAGTGTGAATCTCCACAACAAGTGGAAATCTAAGAAGTCATGTGCATGCAATAGTGTCTTAAAGGCTGGCTTTTCGTGGCTCTGTGGCGCAATGGATAGCGCATTGGACTTCTAGGTTGTGAATGGAGTTATTCAAAGGTTGTGGGTTCAAGTCCCACCAGAGTCGTGCATACCTTCTTTTGCTCAGATGTATTTGTGTTGGACAAGCATGCGCTTAAACCTGGGATCCACAAATTACTTCAGAAGCATACCCTTCACGTTCTGCTCATTTCTCTTATTGGACTCACCCAACTCAGATCATAGAGTGCTCTACTAATTAGCTTAAGTCACCTATTTAAATAAGGGAGGTAACAAGAATGGGTTGAAATCCACTGGCTTAGGCCAAAATCTGCAACTACCTATTGTTGGCCACCTACCTAGCAACAACAACAAATGCTTTCCATTTCTCCCAGCTGAAACAGCGTCTAGATGTATCGTAACTGGAGGTTCCCAAAACATATGAGAAACGAGTACTGAGAGTTTCGATCCAAATTTAAATGGTTTGAGATATTCCCTTGTCCCTGAACAGAAGCCTGCACACCTTTCCGGTTTTGGAAATTATCCTCTAACTTCAAAGGGACCTATTCATGATGTAATCAGCTATTCTCCTGACGCGCAACCTCATTTAGACTTTGTATACAAACGAATCGAACTGGTGACAGTACATGGCGCTGTGGCTTAATTGGTCAAAGCGCCTGTCTTGTAAACAGGAGATCCTGGGTTCGAATCCCAGCAGTGCCTATGACACAGGAAGTGGACACCGCTCACTTACGAATTTTACATATGGAAATATTTGCGTGCTGAACAGTGTGAATCTGCACAACAAGCGGAAATCTCAGAAGTCATGTGCATGCAATAGCGTCTTAAAGGCTGGCTTTTCGTGGCTCTGTGGCGCAATGGATAGCGCATTGGACTTCTAGGTTGTGAATGGAGTTATTCAAAGGTTGTGGGTTCAAGTCCAACCAGAGTCGTGCATACCCTCTTTTGCTCAGATGTATTTGTGTTGGACAAGCATGCGCTTAAACCTGGGATCCACAAATTACTTCAGAAGCATACCCTTCACGTTCTGCTCATTTCTCTTATTGGACTCACCCAACTCAGATCATAGAGTGCTCTACTAATTAGCTTAAGTCACCTATTTAAATAAGGGAGGTAACAAGAATGGGTTGAAATCCACTGGCTTAGGCCAAAATCTGCAACTACCTATTGTTGGCCACCTCCCTAGCAACAACAACAACAAATGCTTTCCATTTCTCCCAGCTGAAACAGCGTTTAGATGTATCGTAACTGGAGGTTCCCAAAACATTTGAGACACGAGTACTGAGAATTTCGATCCAAATTGAAATGGTTTGAGATATTCCCTTGTCCCTGAACAGAAGCCTGCACACCTTTCAGGTTTTGGAAATTATCCTCTAACTTCAAAGGGACCTATTCATGATGTAATCAGCTATTCTCCTGATGTGCAACCTCATTTAGACTTTGCATACAAAATAATCTAATCAATGATAGTACCTGGCGCTGTGGCTTAGATGGTCAAAGCGCCTGTCTAGTAAACAGGAGATCCTGGGTTCGAATCCCAGCAGTGCCTATGCCACAGGATGTGGGTGCAGCTCACTTAATCATTTTACATATGGAAATATTTGTATGCTGAACAGTGTGAATCTCCACAACAAGTGGAAATCTAAGAAGTCATGTGCATGCAATAGTGTCTTAAAGGCTGGCTTTTCGTGGCTCTGTGGCGCAATGGATAGCGCATTGGACTTCTAGGTTGTGAATGGAGTTATTCAAAGGTTGTGGGTTCAAGTCCCACCAGAGTCGTGCATACCTTCTTTTGCTCAGATGTATTTGTGTTGGACAAGCATGCGCTTAAACCTGGGATCCACAAATTACTTCAGAAGCATACCCTTCACGTTCTGCTCATTTCTCTTATTGGACTCACCCAACTCAGATCATAGAGTGCTCTACTAATTAGCTTAAGTCACCTATTTAAATAAGGGAGGTAACAAGAATGGGTTGAAATCCACTGGCTTAGGCCAAAATCTGCAACTACCTATTGTTGGCCACCTACCTAGCAACAACAACAACAAATGCTTTCCATTTCTCCCAGCTGAAACAGCGTTTAGATGTATCGTAACTGGAGGTTCCCAAAACATTTGAGACACGAGTACTGAGAGTTTCGATCCAAATTGAAATGGTTTGAGATATTCCCTTGTCCCTGAACAGAAGCCTGCACACCTTTCCGGTTTTGGAAATTATCCTCTAACTTCAAAGGGACCTATTCATGATGTAATCAGCTATTCTCCTGACGCGCAACCTCATTTAGACTTTGTATACAAACGAATCGAACTGGCGACAGTACATGGCGCTGTGGCTTAGTTGGTCAAACCGCCTGTCTTGTAAACAGGAGATCCTGGGTTCGAATCCCAGCAGTGCCTATGACACAGGAAGTGGACACCGCTCACTTACGAATTTTACATATGGAAATATTTGCATGCTGAACAGTGTGAATCTGCACAATGAGCGGAAATCTAAGAAGTCATGTGCATGCAATAGCGTCTTAAAGGCTGGCTTTTCGTGGCTCTGTGGCGCAATGGATAGCGCATTGGACTTCTAGGTTGTGAATGGAGTTATTCAAAGGTTGTGGGTTCGAGTCCCACCAGAGTCGTGCATACCCTCTTTTGCTCAGATGTATTTGTGTTGGACAAGCATGCGCTTAAACCTGGGATCCACAAATTACTTCAGAAGCATACCCTTCACGTTCTGCTCATTTCTCTTATTGGACTCACCCAACTCAGATCATAGAGTGCTCTACTAATTAGCTTAAGTCACCTATTTAAATAAGGGAGGTAACAAGAATGGGTTGAAATCCACTGGCTTAGGCCAAAATCTGCAACTACCTATTGTTGGCCACCTCCCTAGCAACAACAACAACAAATGCTTTCCATTTCTCCCAGCTGAAACAGCGTTTAGATGTATCGTAACTGGAGGTTCCCAAAACATTTGAGACACGAGTACTGAGAATTTCGATCCAAATTGAAATGGTTTGAGATATTCCCTTGTCCCTGAACAGAAGCCTGCACACCTTTCCGGTTTTGGAAATTATCCTCTAACTTCAAAGGGACCTATTCATGATGTAATCAGCTATTCTCCTGATGTGCAACCTCATTTAGACTTTGCATACAAAATAATCTAATCAATGATAGTACCTGGCGCTGTGGCTTAGATGGTCAAAGCGCCTGTCTAGTAAACAGGAGATCCTGGGTTCGAATCCCAGCAGTGCCTATGCCACAGGATGTGGGTGCAGCTCACTTAATCATTTTACATATGGAAATATTTGTATGCTGAACAGTGTGAATCTCCACAACAAGTGGAAATCTAAGAAGTCATGTGCATGCAATAGTGTCTTAAAGGCTGGCTTTTCGTGGCTCTGTGGCGCAATGGATAGCGCATTGGACTTCTAGGTTGTGAATGGAGTTATTCAAAGGTTGTGGGTTCAAGTCCCACCAGAGTCGTGCATACCTTCTTTTGCTCAGATGTATTTGTGTTGGACAAGCATGCGCTTAAACCTGGGATCCACAAATTACTTCAGAAGCATACCCTTCACGTTCTGCTCATTTCTCTTATTGGACTCACCCAACTCAGATCATAGAGTGCTCTACTAATTAGCTTAAGTCACCTATTTAAATAAGGGAGGTAACAAGAATGGGTTGAAATCCACTGGCTTAGGCCAAAATCTGCAACTACCTATTGTTGGCCACCTACCTAGCAACAACAACAAATGCTTTCCATTTCTCCCAGCTGAAACAGCGTCTAGATGTATCGTAACTGGAGGTTCCCAAAACATATGAGAAACGAGTACTGAGAGTTTCGATCCAAATTTAAATGGTTTGAGATATTCCCTTGTCCCTGAACAGAAGCCTGCACACCTTTCCGGTTTTGGAAATTATCCTCTAACTTCAAAGGGACCTATTCATGATGTAATCAGCTATTCTCCTGACGCGCAACCTCATTTAGACTTTGTATACAAACGAATCGAACTGGTGACAGTACATGGCGCTGTGGCTTAATTGGTCAAAGCGCCTGTCTTGTAAACAGGAGATCCTGGGTTCGAATCCCAGCAGTGCCTATGACACAGGAAGTGGACACCGCTCACTTACGAATTTTACATATGGAAATATTTGCATGCTGAACAGTGTGAATCTGCACAACAAGCGGAAATCTCAGAAGTCATGTGCATGCAATAGCGTCTTAAAGGCTGGCTTTTCGTGGCTCTGTGGCGCAATGGATAGCGCATTGGACTTCTAGGTTGTGAATGGAGTTATTCAAAGGTTGTGGGTTCAAGTCCAACCAGAGTCGTGCATACCCTCTTTTGCTCAGATGTATTTGTGTTGGACAAGCATGCGCTTAAACCTGGGATCCACAAATTACTTCAGAAGCATACCCTTCACGTTCTGCTCATTTCTCTTATTGGACTCACCCAACTCAGATCATAGAGTGCTCTACTAATTAGCTTAAGTCACCTATTTAAATAAGGGAGGTAACAAGAATGGGTTGAAATCCACTGGCTTAGGCCAAAATCTGCAACTACCTATTGTTGGCCACCTCCCTAGCAACAACAACAACAAATGCTTTCCATTTCTCCCAGCTGAAACAGCGTTTAGATGTATCGTAACTGGAGGTTCCCAAAACATTTGAGACACGAGTACTGAGAATTTCGATCCAAATTGAAATGGTTTGAGATATTCCCTTGTCCCTGAACAGAAGCCTGCACACCTTTTAGGTTTTGGAAATTATCCTCTAACTTCAAAGGGACCTATTCATGATGTAATCAGCTATTCTCCTGATGTGCAACCTCATTTAGACTTTGCATACAAAATAATCTAATCAATGATAGTACCTGGCGCTGTGGCTTAGATGGTCAAAGCGCCTGTCTAGTAAACAGGAGATCCTGGGTTCGAATCCCAGCAGTGCCTATGCCACAGGATGTGGGTGCAGCTCACTTAATCATTTTACATATGGAAATATTTGTATGCTGAACAGTGTGAATCTCCACAACAAGTGGAAATCTAAGAAGTCATGTGCATGCAATAGTGTCTTAAAGGCTGGCTTTTCGTGGCTCTGTGGCGCAATGGATAGCGCATTGGACTTCTAGGTTGTGAATGGAGTTATTCAAAGGTTGTGGGTTCAAGTCCCACCAGAGTCGTGCATACCTTCTTTTGCTCAGATGTATTTGTGTTGGACAAGCATGCGCTTAAACCTGGGATCCACAAATTACTTCAGAAGCATACCCTTCACGTTCTGCTCATTTCTCTTATTGGACTCACCCAACTCAGATCATAGAGTGCTCTACTAATTAGCTTAAGTCACCTATTTAAATAAGGGAGGTAACAAGAATGGGTTGAAATCCACTGGCTTAGGCCAAAATCTGCAACTACCTATTGTTGGCCACCTACCTAGCAACAACAACAACAAATGCTTTCCATTTCTCCCAGCTGAAACAGCGTTTAGATGTATCGTAACTGGAGGTTCCCAAAACATTTGAGACACGAGTACTGAGAGTTTCGATCCAAATTGAAATGGTTTGAGATATTCCCTTGTCCCTGAACAGAAGCCTGCACACCTTTCCGGTTTTGGAAATTATCCTCTAACTTCAAAGGGACCTATTCATGATGTAATCAGCTATTCTCCTGACGCGCAACCTCATTTAGACTTTGTATACAAACGAATCGAACTGGCGACAGTACATGGCGCTGTGGCTTAGTTGGTCAAACCGCCTGTCTTGTAAACAGGAGATCCTGGGTTCGAATCCCAGCAGTGCCTATGACACAGGAAGTGGACACCGCTCACTTACGAATTTTACATATGGAAATATTTGCATGCTGAACAGTGTGAATCTGCACAATGAGCGGAAATCTAAGAAGTCATGTGCATGCAATAGCGTCTTAAAGGCTGGCTTTTCGTGGCTCTGTGGCGCAATGGATAGCGCATTGGACTTCTAGGTTGTGAATGGAGTTATTCAAAGGTTGTGGGTTCGAGTCCCACCAGAGTCGTGCATACCCTCTTTTGCTCAGATGTATTTGTGTTGGACAAGCATGCGCTTAAACCTGGGATCCACAAATTACTTCAGAAGCATACCCTTCACGTTCTGCTCATTTCTCTTATTGGACTCACCCAACTCAGATCATAGAGTGCTCTACTAATTAGCTTAAGTCACCTATTTAAATAAGGGAGGTAACAAGAATGGGTTGAAATCCACTGGCTTAGGCCAAAATCTGCAACTACCTATTGTTGGCCACCTCCCTAGCAACAACAACAACAAATGCTTTCCATTTCTCCCAGCTGAAACAGCGTTTAGATGTATCGTAACTGGAGGTTCCCAAAACATTTGAGACACGAGTACTGAGAATTTCGATCCAAATTGAAATGGTTTGAGATATTCCCTTGTCCCTGAACAGAAGCCTGCACACCTTTCCGGTTTTGGAAATTATCCTCTAACTTCAAAGGGACCTATTCATGATGTAATCAGCTATTCTCCTGATGTGCAACCTCATTTAGACTTTGCATACAAAATAATCTAATCAATGATAGTACCTGGCGCTGTGGCTTAGATGGTCAAAGCGCCTGTCTAGTAAACAGGAGATCCTGGGTTCGAATCCCAGCAGTGCCTATGCCACAGGATGTGGGTGCAGCTCACTTAATCATTTTACATATGGAAATATTTGTATGCTGAACAGTGTGAATCTCCACAACAAGTGGAAATCTAAGAAGTCATGTGCATGCAATAGTGTCTTAAAGGCTGGCTTTTCGTGGCTCTGTGGCGCAATGGATAGCGCATTGGACTTCTAGGTTGTGAATGGAGTTATTCAAAGGTTGTGGGTTCAAGTCCCACCAGAGTCGTGCATACCTTCTTTTGCTCAGATGTATTTGTGTTGGACAAGCATGCGCTTAAACCTGGGATCCACAAATTACTTCAGAAGCATACCCTTCACGTTCTGCTCATTTCTCTTATTGGACTCACCCAACTCAGATCATAGAGTGCTCTACTAATTAGCTTAAGTCACCTATTTAAATAAGGGAGGTAACAAGAATGGGTTGAAATCCACTGGCTTAGGCCAAAATCTGCAACTACCTATTGTTGGCCACCTACCTAGCAACAACAACAAATGCTTTCCATTTCTCCCAGCTGAAACAGCGTCTAGATGTATCGTAACTGGAGGTTCCCAAAACATATGAGAAACGAGTACTGAGAGTTTCGATCCAAATTTAAATGGTTTGAGATATTCCCTTGTCCCTGAACAGAAGCCTGCACACCTTTCCGGTTTTGGAAATTATCCTCTAACTTCAAAGGGACCTATTCATGATGTAATCAGCTATTCTCCTGACGCGCAACCTCATTTAGACTTTGTATACAAACGAATCGAACTGGTGACAGTACATGGCGCTGTGGCTTAATTGGTCAAAGCGCCTGTCTTGTAAACAGGAGATCCTGGGTTCGAATCCCAGCAGTGCCTATGACACAGGAAGTGGACACCGCTCACTTACGAATTTTACATATGGAAATATTTGCGTGCTGAACAGTGTGAATCTGCACAACAAGCGGAAATCTCAGAAGTCATGTGCATGCAATAGCGTCTTAAAGGCTGGCTTTTCGTGGCTCTGTGGCGCAATGGATAGCGCATTGGACTTCTAGGTTGTGAATGGAGTTATTCAAAGGTTGTGGGTTCAAGTCCAACCAGAGTCGTGCATACCCTCTTTTGCTCAGATGTATTTGTGTTGGACAAGCATGCGCTTAAACCTGGGATCCACAAATTACTTCAGAAGCATACCCTTCACGTTCTGCTCATTTCTCTTATTGGACTCACCCAACTCAGATCATAGAGTGCTCTACTAATTAGCTTAAGTCACCTATTTAAATAAGGGAGGTAACAAGAATGGGTTGAAATCCACTGGCTTAGGCCAAAATCTGCAACTACCTATTGTTGGCCACCTCCCTAGCAACAACAACAACAAATGCTTTCCATTTCTCCCAGCTGAAACAGCGTTTAGATGTATCGTAACTGGAGGTTCCCAAAACATTTGAGACACGAGTACTGAGAATTTCGATCCAAATTGAAATGGTTTGAGATATTCCCTTGTCCCTGAACAGAAGCCTGCACACCTTTCAGGTTTTGGAAATTATCCTCTAACTTCAAAGGGACCTATTCATGATGTAATCAGCTATTCTCCTGATGTGCAACCTCATTTAGACTTTGCATACAAAATAATCTAATCAATGATAGTACCTGGCGCTGTGGCTTAGATGGTCAAAGCGCCTGTCTAGTAAACAGGAGATCCTGGGTTCGAATCCCAGCAGTGCCTATGCCACAGGATGTGGGTGCAGCTCACTTAATCATTTTACATATGGAAATATTTGTATGCTGAACAGTGTGAATCTCCACAACAAGTGGAAATCTAAGAAGTCATGTGCATGCAATAGTGTCTTAAAGGCTGGCTTTTCGTGGCTCTGTGGCGCAATGGATAGCGCATTGGACTTCTAGGTTGTGAATGGAGTTATTCAAAGGTTGTGGGTTCAAGTCCCACCAGAGTCGTGCATACCTTCTTTTGCTCAGATGTATTTGTGTTGGACAAGCATGCGCTTAAACCTGGGATCCACAAATTACTTCAGAAGCATACCCTTCACGTTCTGCTCATTTCTCTTATTGGACTCACCCAACTCAGATCATAGAGTGCTCTACTAATTAGCTTAAGTCACCTATTTAAATAAGGGAGGTAACAAGAATGGGTTGAAATCCACTGGCTTAGGCCAAAATCTGCAACTACCTATTGTTGGCCACCTACCTAGCAACAACAACAACAAATGCTTTCCATTTCTCCCAGCTGAAACAGCGTTTAGATGTATCGTAACTGGAGGTTCCCAAAACATTTGAGACACGAGTACTGAGAGTTTCGATCCAAATTGAAATGGTTTGAGATATTCCCTTGTCCCTGAACAGAAGCCTGCACACCTTTCCGGTTTTGGAAATTATCCTCTAACTTCAAAGGGACCTATTCATGATGTAATCAGCTATTCTCCTGACGCGCAACCTCATTTAGACTTTGTATACAAACGAATCGAACTGGCGACAGTACATGGCGCTGTGGCTTAGTTGGTCAAACCGCCTGTCTTGTAAACAGGAGATCCTGGGTTCGAATCCCAGCAGTGCCTATGACACAGGAAGTGGACACCGCTCACTTACGAATTTTACATATGGAAATATTTGCATGCTGAACAGTGTGAATCTGCACAATGAGCGGAAATCTAAGAAGTCATGTGCATGCAATAGCGTCTTAAAGGCTGGCTTTTCGTGGCTCTGTGGCGCAATGGATAGCGCATTGGACTTCTAGGTTGTGAATGGAGTTATTCAAAGGTTGTGGGTTCGAGTCCCACCAGAGTCGTGCATACCCTCTTTTGCTCAGATGTATTTGTGTTGGACAAGCATGCGCTTAAACCTGGGATCCACAAATTACTTCAGAAGCATACCCTTCACGTTCTGCTCATTTCTCTTATTGGACTCACCCAACTCAGATCATAGAGTGCTCTACTAATTAGCTTAAGTCACCTATTTAAATAAGGGAGGTAACAAGAATGGGTTGAAATCCACTGGCTTAGGCCAAAATCTGCAACTACCTATTGTTGGCCACCTCCCTAGCAACAACAACAACAAATGCTTTCCATTTCTCCCAGCTGAAACAGCGTTTAGATGTATCGTAACTGGAGGTTCCCAAAACATTTGAGACACGAGTACTGAGAATTTCGATCCAAATTGAAATGGTTTGAGATATTCCCTTGTCCCTGAACAGAAGCCTGCACACCTTTCCGGTTTTGGAAATTATCCTCTAACTTCAAAGGGACCTATTCATGATGTAATCAGCTATTCTCCTGATGTGCAACCTCATTTAGACTTTGCATACAAAATAATCTAATCAATGATAGTACCTGGCGCTGTGGCTTAGATGGTCAAAGCGCCTGTCTAGTAAACAGGAGATCCTGGGTTCGAATCCCAGCAGTGCCTATGCCACAGGATGTGGGTGCAGCTCACTTAATCATTTTACATATGGAAATATTTGTATGCTGAACAGTGTGAATCTCCACAACAAGTGGAAATCTAAGAAGTCATGTGCATGCAATAGTGTCTTAAAGGCTGGCTTTTCGTGGCTCTGTGGCGCAATGGATAGCGCATTGGACTTCTAGGTTGTGAATGGAGTTATTCAAAGGTTGTGGGTTCAAGTCCCACCAGAGTCGTGCATACCTTCTTTTGCTCAGATGTATTTGTGTTGGACAAGCATGCGCTTAAACCTGGGATCCACAAATTACTTCAGAAGCATACCCTTCACGTTCTGCTCATTTCTCTTATTGGACTCACCCAACTCAGATCATAGAGTGCTCTACTAATTAGCTTAAGTCACCTATTTAAATAAGGGAGGTAACAAGAATGGGTTGAAATCCACTGGCTTAGGCCAAAATCTGCAACTACCTATTGTTGGCCACCTACCTAGCAACAACAACAAATGCTTTCCATTTCTCCCAGCTGAAACAGCGTCTAGATGTATCGTAACTGGAGGTTCCCAAAACATATGAGAAACGAGTACTGAGAGTTTCGATCCAAATTTAAATGGTTTGAGATATTCCCTTGTCCCTGAACAGAAGCCTGCACACCTTTCCGGTTTTGGAAATTATCCTCTAACTTCAAAGGGACCTATTCATGATGTAATCAGCTATTCTCCTGACGCGCAACCTCATTTAGACTTTGTATACAAACGAATCGAACTGGTGACAGTACATGGCGCTGTGGCTTAATTGGTCAAAGCGCCTGTCTTGTAAACAGGAGATCCTGGGTTCGAATCCCAGCAGTGCCTATGACACAGGAAGTGGACACCGCTCACTTACGAATTTTACATATGGAAATATTTGCATGCTGAACAGTGTGAATCTGCACAACAAGCGGAAATCTCAGAAGTCATGTGCATGCAATAGCGTCTTAAAGGCTGGCTTTTCGTGGCTCTGTGGCGCAATGGATAGCGCATTGGACTTCTAGGTTGTGAATGGAGTTATTCAAAGGTTGTGGGTTCAAGTCCAACCAGAGTCGTGCATACCCTCTTTTGCTCAGATGTATTTGTGTTGGACAAGCATGCGCTTAAACCTGGGATCCACAAATTACTTCAGAAGCATACCCTTCACGTTCTGCTCATTTCTCTTATTGGACTCACCCAACTCAGATCATAGAGTGCTCTACTAATTAGCTTAAGTCACCTATTTAAATAAGGGAGGTAACAAGAATGGGTTGAAATCCACTGGCTTAGGCCAAAATCTGCAACTACCTATTGTTGGCCACCTCCCTAGCAACAACAACAACAAATGCTTTCCATTTCTCCCAGCTGAAACAGCGTTTAGATGTATCGTAACTGGAGGTTCCCAAAACATTTGAGACACGAGTACTGAGAATTTCGATCCAAATTGAAATGGTTTGAGATATTCCCTTGTCCCTGAACAGAAGCCTGCACACCTTTTAGGTTTTGGAAATTATCCTCTAACTTCAAAGGGACCTATTCATGATGTAATCAGCTATTCTCCTGATGTGCAACCTCATTTAGACTTTGCATACAAAATAATCTAATCAATGATAGTACCTGGCGCTGTGGCTTAGATGGTCAAAGCGCCTGTCTAGTAAACAGGAGATCCTGGGTTCGAATCCCAGCAGTGCCTATGCCACAGGATGTGGGTGCAGCTCACTTAATCATTTTACATATGGAAATATTTGTATGCTGAACAGTGTGAATCTCCACAACAAGTGGAAATCTAAGAAGTCATGTGCATGCAATAGTGTCTTAAAGGCTGGCTTTTCGTGGCTCTGTGGCGCAATGGATAGCGCATTGGACTTCTAGGTTGTGAATGGAGTTATTCAAAGGTTGTGGGTTCAAGTCCCACCAGAGTCGTGCATACCTTCTTTTGCTCAGATGTATTTGTGTTGGACAAGCATGCGCTTAAACCTGGGATCCACAAATTACTTCAGAAGCATACCCTTCACGTTCTGCTCATTTCTCTTATTGGACTCACCCAACTCAGATCATAGAGTGCTCTACTAATTAGCTTAAGTCACCTATTTAAATAAGGGAGGTAACAAGAATGGGTTGAAATCCACTGGCTTAGGCCAAAATCTGCAACTACCTATTGTTGGCCACCTACCTAGCAACAACAACAACAAATGCTTTCCATTTCTCCCAGCTGAAACAGCGTTTAGATGTATCGTAACTGGAGGTTCCCAAAACATTTGAGACACGAGTACTGAGAGTTTCGATCCAAATTGAAATGGTTTGAGATATTCCCTTGTCCCTGAACAGAAGCCTGCACACCTTTCCGGTTTTGGAAATTATCCTCTAACTTCAAAGGGACCTATTCATGATGTAATCAGCTATTCTCCTGACGCGCAACCTCATTTAGACTTTGTATACAAACGAATCGAACTGGCGACAGTACATGGCGCTGTGGCTTAGTTGGTCAAACCGCCTGTCTTGTAAACAGGAGATCCTGGGTTCGAATCCCAGCAGTGCCTATGACACAGGAAGTGGACACCGCTCACTTACGAATTTTACATATGGAAATATTTGCATGCTGAACAGTGTGAATCTGCACAATGAGCGGAAATCTAAGAAGTCATGTGCATGCAATAGCGTCTTAAAGGCTGGCTTTTCGTGGCTCTGTGGCGCAATGGATAGCGCATTGGACTTCTAGGTTGTGAATGGAGTTATTCAAAGGTTGTGGGTTCGAGTCCCACCAGAGTCGTGCATACCCTCTTTTGCTCAGATGTATTTGTGTTGGACAAGCATGCGCTTAAACCTGGGATCCACAAATTACTTCAGAAGCATACCCTTCACGTTCTGCTCATTTCTCTTATTGGACTCACCCAACTCAGATCATAGAGTGCTCTACTAATTAGCTTAAGTCACCTATTTAAATAAGGGAGGTAACAAGAATGGGTTGAAATCCACTGGCTTAGGCCAAAATCTGCAACTACCTATTGTTGGCCACCTCCCTAGCAACAACAACAACAAATGCTTTCCATTTCTCCCAGCTGAAACAGCGTTTAGATGTATCGTAACTGGAGGTTCCCAAAACATTTGAGACACGAGTACTGAGAATTTCGATCCAAATTGAAATGGTTTGAGATATTCCCTTGTCCCTGAACAGAAGCCTGCACACCTTTCCGGTTTTGGAAATTATCCTCTAACTTCAAAGGGACCTATTCATGATGTAATCAGCTATTCTCCTGATGTGCAACCTCATTTAGACTTTGCATACAAAATAATCTTATCGATGATAGTACCTGGCGCTGTGGCTTAGATGGTCAAAGCGCCTGTCTAGTAAACAGGAGATCCTGGGTTCGAATCCCAGCAGTGCCTATGCCACAGGATGTTGGTGCAGCTCACTTAATCATTTTACAAATGGAAATATTTGTATGCTGAACAGTGTGAATCTCCACAACAAGTGGAAATCTAAGAAGTCATGTGCATGCAATAGCGTCTTAAAGGCTGGGCTTTTCGTGGCTCTGTGGCGCAATGGATAGCGCATTGGACTTCTAGGTTGTGAATGGAGTTATTCAAAGGTTGTGGGTTCGAGTCCCACCAGAGTCGTGCATACCCTCTTTTGCTCAGATGTATTTGTGTTGGACAAGCATGCGCTTAAACCTGGGATCCACAAATTACTTCAGAAGCATACCCTTCACGTTCTGCTCATTTCTCTTATTGGACTCACCCAACTCAGATCATAGAGTGCTCTACTAATTAGCTTAAGTCACCTATTTAAATAAGGGAGGTAACAAGAATGGGTTGAAATCCACTGGCTTAGGCCAAAATCTGCAACTACCTATTGTTGGCCACCTACCTAGCAACAACAACAACAAATGCTTTCCATTTCTCCCAGCTGAAACAGCGTTTAGATGTATCGTAACTGGAGGTTCCCAAAACATTTGAGACACGAGTACTGAGAGTTTCAATCCAAATTGAAATGGTTTGAGATATTCCCTTGTCCCTGAACAGAAGCCTGCACACCTTTCCGGTTTTGGAAATTATCCTCTAACTTCAAAGGGACCTATTCATGATGTAATCAGCTATTCTCCTGACGCGCAACCTCATTTAGACTTTGTATACAAACGAATCGAACTGGCGACAGTACATGGCGCTGTGGCTTAGTTGGTCAAACCGCCTGTCTTGTAAACAGGAGATCCTGGGTTCGAATCCCAGCAGTGCCTATGACACAGGAAGTGGACACCGCTCACTTACGAATTTTACATATGGAAATATTTGCATGCTGAACAGTGTGAATCTGCACAACAAGCGGAAATCTAAGAAGTCATGTGCATGCAATAGCGTCTTAAAGGCTGGCTTTTTGTGGCTCTGTGGCGCAATGGATAGCGCATTGGACTTCTAGGTTGTGAATGTAGTTATTCAAAGGTTGTGGGTTCGAGTCCCACCAGAGTCGTGCATACCCTCTTTTGCTCAGATGTATTTGTGTTGGACAAGCATACGCTTAAACCTGGGATCCACAAACTACTACAGAAGCATACCCTTCACGTTCTGCTCATTTCTCTTATTGGACTCACCCAACTCAGATCATAGAGTGCTCTACTAATTAGCTTAAGTCACCTATTTAAATAAGGGAGGTAACAAGAATGGGTTGAAATCCACTGGCTTAGGCCAAAATCTGCAACTACCTATTGTTGGCCACCTACCTAGCAACAACAACAAATGCTTTCCATTTCTCCCAGCTGAAACAGCGTTTAGATGTATCGTAACTGGAGGTTCCCAAAACATTTGAGACACGAGTACTGAGAATTTCGATCCAAATTGAAATGGTTTGAGATATTCCCTTGTCCCTGAACAGAAGCCTGCACACCTTTCCGGTTTTGGAAATTATCCTCTAACTTCAAAGGGACCTATTCATGATGTAATCAGCTATTCTCCTGATGTGCAACCTCATTTAGACTTTGCATACAAAATAATCTTATCGATGATAGTACCTGGCGCTGTGGCTTAGATGGTCAAAGCGCCTGTCTAGTAAACAGGAGATCCTGGGTTCGAATCCCAGCAGTGCCTATGCCACAGGATGTTGGTGCAGCTCACTTAATCATTTTACAAATGGAAATATTTGTATGCTGAACAGTGTGAATCTCCACAACAAGTGGAAATCTAAGAAGTCATGTGCATGCAATAGCGTCTTAAAGGCTGGCTTTTCGTGGCTCTGTGGCGCAATGGATAGCGCATTGGACTTCTAGGTTGTGAATGGAGTTATTCAAAGGTTGTGGGTTCGAGTCCCACCAGAGTCGTGCATACCCTCTTTTGCTCAGATGTATTTGTGTTGGACAAGCATGCGCTTAAACCTGGGATCCACAAATTACTTCAGAAGCATACCCTTCACGTTCTGCTCATTTCTCTTATTGGACTCACCCAACTCAGATCATAGAGTGCTCTACTAATTAGCTTAAGTCACCTATTTAAATAAGGGAGGTAACAAGAATGGGTTGAAATCCACTGGCTTAGGCCAAAATCTGCAACTACCTATTGTTGGCCACCTACCTAGCAACAACAACAACAAATGCTTTCCATTTCTCCCAGCTGAAACAGCGTTTAGATGTATCGTAACTGGAGGTTCCCAAAACATTTGAGACACGAGTACTGAGAGTTTCGATCCAAATTGAAATGGTTTGAGATATTCCCTTGTCCCTGAACAGAAGCCTGCACACCTTTCCGGTTTTGGAAATTATCCTCTAACTTCAAAGGGACCTATTCATGATGTAATCAGCTATTCTCCTGACGCGCAACCTCATTTAGACTTTGTATACAAACGAATCGAACTGGCGACAGTACATGGAGCTGTGGCTTAGTTGGTCAAACCGCCTGTCTTGTAAACAGGAGATCCTGGGTTCGAATCCCAGCAGTGCATATGACACAGGAAGTGGACACCGCTCACTTACGACTTTTACATATGGAAATATTTGCATGCTGAACAGTGTGAATCTGCACAATGAGCGGAAATCTAAGAAGTCATGTGCATGCAATAGCGTCTTAAAGGCTGGCTTTTCGTGGCTCTGTGGCGCAATGGATAGCGCATTGGACTTCTAGGTTGTGAATGGAGTTATTCAAAGGTTGTGGGTTCGAGTCCCACCAGAGTCGTGCATACCCTCTTTTGCTCAGATGTATTTGTGTTGGACAAGCATACGCTTAAACCTGGGATCCACAAACTACTACAGAAGCATACCCTTCACGTTCTGCTCATTTCTCTTATTGGACTCACCCAACTCAGATCATAGAGTGCTCTACTAATTAGCTTAAGTCACCTATTTAAATAAGGGAGGTAACAAGAATGGGTTGAAATCCACTGGCTTAGGCCAAAATCTGCAACTACCTATTGTTGGCCACCTACCTAGCAACAACAACAAATGCTTTCCATTTCTCCCAGCTGAAACAGCGTTTAGATGTATCGTAACTGGAGGTTCCCAAAACATTTGAGAAACGAGTACTGAGAGTTTCGATCCAAATTTAAATGGTTTGAGATATTCCCTTGTCCCTGAACAGAAGCCTGCACACCTTTCAGGTTTTGGAAATTATCCTCTAACTTCAAAGGGACCTATTCATGATGTAATCAGCTATTCTCCTGATGTGCAACCTCATTTAGACTTTGCATACAAAATAATCTAATCAATGATAGTACCTGGCGCTGTGGCTTAGATGGTCAAAGCGCCTGTCTAGTAAACAGGAGATCCTGGGTTCGAATCCCAGCAGTGCCTATGCCACAGGATGTGGGTGCAGCTCACTTAATCATTTTACATATGGAAATATTTGTATGCTGAACAGTGTGAATCTCCAAAACAAGTGGAAATCTAAGAAGTCATGTGCATGCAATAGCGTCTTAAAGGCTGGCTTTTCGTGGCTCTGTGGCGCAATGGATAGCGCATTGGACTTCTAGGTTGTGAATGGAGTTATTCAAAGGTTGTGGGTTCAAGTCCCACCAGAGTCGTGCATACCCTCTTTTGCTCAGATGTATTTGTGTTGGACAAGCATGCGCTTAAACCTGGGATCCACAAATTACTTCAGAAGCATACCCTTCACGTTCTGCTCATTTCTCTTATTGGACTCACACAACTCAGATCATAGAGTGCTCTACTAATTAGCTTAAGTCACCTATTTAAAAAAGGGAGGTAACAAGAATGGGTTGAAATCCACTGGCTTAGGCCAAAATCTGCAACTACCTATTGTTGGCCACCTCCCTAGCAACAACAACAACAAATGCTTTCCATTTCTCCCAGCTGAAACAGCGTTTAGATGTATCGTAACTGGAGGTTCCCAAAACATTTGAGACACGAGTACTGAGAATTTCGATCCAAATTGAAATGGTTTGAGATATTCCCTTGTCCCTGAACAGAAGCCTGCACACCTTTCCGGTTTTGGAAATTATCCTCTAACTTCAAAGGGACCTATTCATGATGTAATCAGCTATTCTCCTGATGTGCAACCTCATTTAGACTTTGCATACAAAATATTCTATTCAATGATAGTACCTGGCGCTGTGGCTTAGATGGTCAAAGCGCCCGTCTAGTAAACAGGAGATCCTGGGTTCGAATCCCAGCAGTGCCTATGCCACAGGATGTGGGTGCAGCTCACTTAATCAATTTTATTTATGGAAATATTTGTATGCTGAACAGTGTGAATCTCCAAAACAAGTGGAAATCTAAGAAGTCATGTGCATGCAATAGCGTCTTAAAGGCTGGCTTTTTGTGGCTCTGTGGCGCAATGGATAGCGCATTGGACTTCTAGGTTGTGAATGGAGTTATTCAAAGGTTGTGGGTTCAAGTCCCACCAGAGTCGTGCATACCCTCTTTTGCTCAGATGTATTTGTGTTGGACAAGCATGCGCTTAAACCTGGGATCCACAAATTACTTCAGAAGCATACCCTTCACGTTCTGCTCATTTCTCTTATTGGACTCACCCAACTCAGATCATAGAGTGCTCTACTAATTAGCTTAAGTCACCTATTTAAATAAGGGAGGTAACAAGAATGGGTTGAAATCCACTGGCTTAGGCCAAAATCTGCAACTACCTATTGTTGGCCACCTCCCTAGCAACAACAACAACAAATGCTTTCCATTTCTCCCAGCTGAAACAGCGTTTAGATGTATCGTAACTGGAGGTTCCCAAAACATTTGAGACACGAGTACTGAGAACTTCGATCCAAATTGAAATGGTTTGAGATATTCCCTTGTCCCTGAACAGAAGCCTGCACACCTTTCCGGTTTTGGAAATTATCCTCTAACTTCAAAGGGACCTATTCATGATGTAATCAGCTATTCTCCTGATGTGCAACCTCATTTAGACTTTGCATACAAAATAATCTTATCGATGATAGTACCTGGCACTGTGGCTTAGATGGTCAAAGCGCCTGTCTAGTAAACAGGAGATCCTGGGTTCGAATCCCAGCAGTGCCTATGCCACAGGATGTTGGTGCAGCTCACTTAATCATTTTACAAATGGAAATATTTGTATGCTGAACAGTGTGAATCTCCACAACAAGTGGAAATCTAAGAAGTCATGTGCGTGCAATAGCGTCTTAAAGGCTGGCTTTTCGTGGCTCTGTGGCGCAATGGATAGCGCATTGGACTTCTAGGTTGTGAATGGAGTTATTCAAAGGTTGTGGGTTCGAGTCCCACCAGAGTCGTGCATACCCTCTTTTGCTCAGATGTATTTGTGTTGGACAAGCATGCGCTTAAACCTGGGATCCACAAATTACTTCAGAAGCATACCCTTCACGTTCTGCTCATTTCTCTTATTGGACTCACCCAACTCAGATCATAGAGTGCTCTACTAATTAGCTTAAGTCACCTATTTAAATAAGGGAGGTAACAAGAATGGGTTGAAATCCACTGGCTTAGGCCAAAATCTGCAACTACCTATTGTTGGCCACCTACCTAGCAACAACAACAACAAATGCTTTCCATTTCTCCCAGCTGAAACAGCGTTTAGATGTATCGTAACTGGAGGTTCCCAAAACATTTGAGACACGAGTACTGAGAGTTTCGATCCAAATTGAAATGGTTTGAGATATTCCCTTGTCCCTGAACAGAAGCCTGCACACCTTTCCGGTTTTGGAAATTATCCTCTAACTTCAAAGGGACCTATTCATGATGTAATCAGCTATTCTCCTGACGCGCAACCTCATTTAGACTTTGTATACAAACGAATCGAACTGGCGACAGTACATGGCGCTGTGGCTTAGTTGGTCAAAGCGCCTGTCTTGTAAACAGGAGATCCTGGGTTCGAATCCCAGCAGTGCCTATGACACAGGAAGTGGGCACCGCTCACTTACGAATTTTACATATGGAAATATTTGCATGCTGAACAGTGTGAATCTGCACAACAAGTGGAAATCTAAGAAGTCATGTGCATGCAATAGCGTCTTAAAGGCTGGCTTTTCGTGGCTCTGTGGCGCAATGGATAGCGCATTGGACTTCTAGGTTGTGAATGGAGTTATTCAAAGGTATGTTCCTTTCGAGTCCAACCAGAGTCGTGCATACCCTCTTTTGCTCAGATGTATTTGTGTTGGACAAGCATGCGCTTAAACCTGGGATCCACAAATTACTTCAGAAGCATACCCTTCACGTTCTGCTCATTTCTCTTATTGGACTCACCCAACTCAGATCATAGAGTGCTCTACTAATTAGCTTAAGTCACCTATTTAAATAAGGGAGGTAACAAGAATGGGTTGAAATCCACTGGCTTAGGCCAAAATCTGCAACTACCTATTGTTGGCCACCTACCTAGCAACAACAACAACAAATGCTTTCCATTTCTCCCAGCTGAAACAGCGTTTAGATGTATCGTAACTGGAGGTTCCCAAAACATTTGAGACACGAGTACTGAGAGTTTCGATCCAAATTGAAATGGTTTGAGATATTCCCTTGTCCCTGAACAGAAGCCTGCACACCTTTCCGGTTTTGGAAATTATCCTCTAACTTCAAAGGGACCTATTCATGATGTAATCAGCTATTCTCCTGACGCGCAACCTCATTTAGACTTTGTATACAAACGAATCGAACTGGCGACAGTACATGGCGCTGTGGCTTAGTTGGTCAAAGCGCCTGTCTTGTAAACAGGAGATCCTGGGTTCGAATCCCAGCAGTGCCTATGACACAGGAAGTGGGCACCGCTCACTTACGAATTTTACATATGGAAATATTTGCATGCTGAACAGTGTGAATCTGCACAACAAGCGGAAATCTAAGAAGTCATGTGCATGCAATAGCGTCTTAAAGGCTGGGTTTTCGTGGCTCTGTGGCGCAATGGATAGCGCATTGGACTTCTAGGTTGTGAATGGAGTTATTCAAAGGTATGTTCCTTTCGAGTCCCACCAGAGTCGTGCATACCCTCTTTTGCTCAGATGTATTTGTGTTGGACAAGCATACGCTTAAACCTGGGATCCACAAACTACTACAGAAGCATACCCTTCACGTTCTGCTCATTTCTCTTATTGGACTCACCCAACTCAGATCATAGAGTGCTCTACTAATTAGCTTAAGTCACCTATTTAAATAAGGGAGGTAACAAGAATGGGTTGAAATCCACTGGCTTAGGCCAAAATCTGCAACTACCTATTGTTGGCCACCTACCTAGCAACAACAACAACAAATGCTTTCCATTTCTCCCAGCTGAAACAGCGTTTAGATGTATCGTAACTGGAGGTTCCCAAAACATTTGAGACACGAGTACTGAGAGTTTCGATCCAAATTGAAATGGTTTGAGATATTCCCTTGTCCCTGAACAGAAGCCTGCACACCTTTCCGGTTTTGGAAATTATCCTCTAACTTCAAAGGGACCTATTCATGATGTAATCAGCTATTCTCCTGACGCGCAACCTCATTTAGACTTTGTATACAAACGAATCGAACTGGCGACAGTACATGGAGCTGTGGCTTAGTTGGTCAAACCGCCTGTCTTGTAAACAGGAGATCCTGGGTTCGAATCCCAGCAGTGCCTATGACACAGGAAGTGGACACCGCTCACTTACGACTTTTACATATGGAAATATTTGCATGCTGAACAGTGTGAATCTGCACAATGAGCGGAAATCTAAGAAGTCATGTGCATGCAATAGCGTCTTAAAGGCTGGCTTTTCGTGGCTCTGTGGCGCAATGGATAGCGCATTGGACTTCTAGGTTGTGAATGGAGTTATTCAAAGGTTGTGGGTTCGAGTCCCACCAGAGTCGTGCATACCCTCTTTTGCTCAGATGTATTTGTGTTGGACAAGCATACGCTTAAACCTGGGATCCACAAACTACTACAGAAGCATACCCTTCACGTTCTGCTCATTTCTCTTATTGGACTCACCCAACTCAGATCATAGAGTGCTCTACTAATTAGCTTAAGTCACCTATTTAAATAAGGGAGGTAACAAGAATGGGTTGAAATCCACTGGCTTAGGCCAAAATCTGCAACTACCTATTGTTGGCCACCTCCCTAGCAACAACAACAACAAATGCTTTCCATTTCTCCCAGCTGAAACAGCGTTTAGATGTATCGTAACTGGAGGTTCCCAAAACATTTGAGACACGAGTACTGAGAATTTCGATCCAAATTGAAATGGTTTGAGATATTCCCTTGTCCCTGAACAGAAGCCTGCACACCTTTCCGGTTTTGGAAATTATCCTCTAACTTCAAAGGGACCTATTCATGATGTAATCAGCTATTCTCCTGATGTGCAACCTCATTTAGACTTTGCATACAAAATAATCTTATCGATGATAGTACCTGGCACTGTGGCTTAGATGGTCAAAGCGCCTGTCTAGTAAACAGGAGATCCTGGGTTCGAATCCCAGCAGTGCCTATGCCACAGGATGTTGGTGCAGCTCACTTAATCATTTTACAAATGGAAATATTTGTATGCTGAACAGTGTGAATCTCCACAACAAGTGGAAATCTAAGAAGTCATGTGCGTGCAATAGCGTCTTAAAGGCTGGCTTTTCGTGGCTCTGTGGCGCAATGGATAGCGCATTGGACTTCTAGGTTGTGAATGGAGTTATTCAAAGGTTGTGGGTTCGAGTCCCACCAGAGTCGTGCATACCCTCTTTTGCTCAGATGTATTTGTGTTGGACAAGCATGCGCTTAAACCTGGGATCCACAAATTACTTCAGAAGCATACCCTTCACGTTCTGCTCATTTCTCTTATTGGACTCACCCAACTCAGATCATAGAGTGCTCTACTAATTAGCTTAAGTCACCTATTTAAATAAGGGAGGTAACAAGAATGGGTTGAAATCCACTGGCTTAGGCCAAAATCTGCAACTACCTATTGTTGGCCACCTACCTAGCAACAACAACAACAAATGCTTTCCATTTCTCCCAGCTGAAACAGCGTTTAGATGTATCGTAACTGGAGGTTCCCAAAACATTTGAGACACGAGTACTGAGAGTTTCGATCCAAATTGAAATGGTTTGAGATATTCCCTTGTCCCTGAACAGAAGCCTGCACACCTTTCCGGTTTTGGAAATTATCCTCTAACTTCAAAGGGACCTATTCATGATGTAATCAGCTATTCTCCTGACGCGCAACCTCATTTAGACTTTGTATACAAACGAATCGAACTGGCGACAGTACATGGCGCTGTGGCTTAGTTGGTCAAAGCGCCTGTCTTGTAAACAGGAGATCCTGGGTTCGAATCCCAGCAGTGCCTATGACACAGGAAGTGGGCACCGCTCACTTACGAATTTTACATATGGAAATATTTGCATGCTGAACAGTGTGAATCTGCACAACAAGCGGAAATCTAAGAAGTCATGTGCATGCAATAGCGTCTTAAAGGCTGGCTTTTCGCGGCTCTGTGGCGCAATGGATAGCGCATTGGACTTCTAGGTTGTGAATGGAGTTATTCAAAGGTATGTTCCTTTCGAGTCCCACCAGAGTCGTGCATACCCTCTTTTGCTCAGATGTATTTGTGTTGGACAAGCATGCGCTTAAACCTGGGATCCACAAATTACTTCAGAAGCATACCCTTCACGTTCTGCTCATTTCTCTTATTGGACTCACCCAACTCAGATCATAGAGTGCTCTACTAATTAGCTTAAGTCACCTATTTAAATAAGGGAGGTAACAAGAATGGGTTGAAATCCACTGGCTTAGGCCAAAATCTGCAACTACCTATTGTTGGCCACCTACCTAGCAACAACAACAACAAATGCTTTCCATTTCTCCCAGCTGAAACAGCGTTTAGATGTATCGTAACTGGAGGTTCCCAAAACATTTGAGACACGAGTACTGAGAGTTTCGATCCAAATTGAAATGGTTTGAGATATTCCCTTGTCCCTGAACAGAAGCCTGCACACCTTTCCGGTTTTGGAAATTATCCTCTAACTTCAAAGGGACCTATTCATGATGTAATCAGCTATTCTCCTGACGCGCAACCTCATTTAGACTTTGTATACAAACGAATCGAACTGGCGACAGTACATGGCGCTGTGGCTTAGTTGGTCAAAGCGCCTGTCTTGTAAACAGGAGATCCTGGGTTCGAATCCCAGCAGTGCCTATGACACAGGAAGTGGGCACCGCTCACTTACGAATTTTACATATGGAAATATTTGCATGCTGAACAGTGTGAATCTGCACAACAAGCGGAAATCTAAGAAGTCATGTGCATGCAATAGCGTCTTAAAGGCTGGGTTTTCGTGGCTCTGTGGCGCAATGGATAGCGCATTGGACTTCTAGGTTGTGAATGGAGTTATTCAAAGGTATGTTCCTTTCGAGTCCCACCAGAGTCGTGCATACCCTCTTTTGCTCAGATGTATTTGTGTTGGACAAGCATACGCTTAAACCTGGGATCCACAAACTACTACAGAAGCATACCCTTCACGTTCTGCTCATTTCTCTTATTGGACTCACCCAACTCAGATCATAGAGTGCTCTACTAATTAGCTTAAGTCACCTATTTAAATAAGGGAGGTAACAAGAATGGGTTGAAATCCACTGGCTTAGGCCAAAATCTGCAACTACCTATTGTTGGCCACCTACCTAGCAACAACAACAAATGCTTTCCATTTCTCCCAGCTGAAACAGCGTTTAGATGTATCGTAACTGGAGGTTCCCAAAACATCTGAGAAACGAGTACTGAGAGTTTCGATCCAAATTGAAATGGTTTGAGATATTCCCTTGTCCCTGAACAGAAGCCTGCACACCTTTCCGGTTTTGGAAATTATCCTCTAACTTCAAAGGGACCTATTCATGATGTAATCAGCTATTCTCCTGATGTGCAACCTCATTTAGACTTTGCATACAAAATAATCTTATCGATGATAGTACCTGGCGCTGTGGCTTAGATGGTCAAAGCGCCTGTCTAGTAAACAGGAGATCCTGGGTTTGAATCCCAGCAGTGCCTATGCCACAGGATGTTGGTGCAGCTCACTTAATCATTTTACAAATGGAAATATTTGTATGCTGAACAGTGTGAATCTCCACAACAAGTGGAAATCTAAGAAGTCATGTGCATGCAATAGCGTCTTAAAGGCTGGCTTTTCGTGGCTCTGTGGCGCAATGGATAGCGCGTTGGACTTCTAGGTTGTGAATGGAGTTATTCAAAGGTTGTGGGTTCGAGTCCCACCAGAGTCGTGCATACCCTCTTTTGCTCAGATGTATTTGTGTTGGACAAGCATGCGCTTAAACCTGGGATCCACAAATTACTTCAGAAGCATACCCTTCACGTTCTGCTCATTTCTCTTATTGGACTCACCCAACTCAGATCATAGAGTGCTCTACTAATTAGCTTAAGTCACCTATTTAAATAAGGGAGGTAACAAGAATGGGTTGAAATCCACTGGCTTAGGCCAAAATCTGCAACTACCTATTGTTGGCCACCTACCTAGCAACAACAACAACAAATGCTTTCCATTTCTCCCAGCTGAAACAGCGTTTAGATGTATCGTAACTGGAGGTTCCCAAAACATTTGAGACACGAGTACTGAGAGTTTCGATCCAAATTGAAATGGTTTGAGATATTCCCTTGTCCCTGAACAGAAGCCTGCACATCTTTCCGGTTTTGGAAATTATCCTCTAACTTCAAAGGGACCTATTCATGATGTAATCAGCTATTCTCCTGACGCGCAACCTCATTTAGACTTTGTATACAAACGAATCGAACTGGCGACAGTACATGGCGCAGTGGCTTAGTTGGTCAAACCGCCTGTCTTGTAAACAGGAGATCCTGGGTTCGAATCCCAGCAGTGCCTATGACACAGGAAGTGGACACCGCTCACTTACGACTTTTACATATGGAAATATTTGCATGCTGAACAGTGTGAATCTGCACAATGAGCGGAAATCTAAGAAGTCATGTGCATGCAATAGCGTCTTAAAGGCTGGCTTTTCGTGGCTCTGTGGCGCAATGGATAGCGCATTGGACTTCTAGGTTGTGAATGGAGTTATTCAAAGGTTGTGGGTTCGAGTCCCACCAGAGTCGTGCATACCCTCTTTTGCTCAGATGTATTTGTGTTGGACAAGCATACGCTTAAACCTGGGATCCACAAACTACTACAGAAGCATACCCTTCACGTTCTGCTCATTTCTCTTATTGGACTCACCCAACTCAGATCATAGAGTGCTCTACTAATTAGCTTAAGTCACCTATTTAAATAAGGGAGGTAACAAGAATGGGTTGAAATCCACTGGCTTAGGCCAAAATCTGCAACTACCTATTGTTGGCCACCTACCTAGCAACAACAACAAATGCTTTCCATTTCTCCCAGCTGAAACAGCGTTTAGATGTATCGTAACTGGAGGTTCCCAAAACATTTGAGACACGAGTACTGAGAATTTCGATCCAAATTGAAATGGTTTGAGATATTCCCTTGTCCCTGAACAGAAGCCTGCACACCTTTCCGGTTTTGGAAATTATCCTCTAACTTCAAAGGGACCTATTCATGATGTAATCAGCTATTCTCCTGATGTGCAACCTCATTTAGACTTTGCATACAAAATAATCTTATCGATGATAGTACCTGGCGCTGTGGCTTAGATGGTCAAAGCGCCTGTCTAGTAAACAGGAGATCCTAGGTTTGAATCCCAGCAGTGCCTATGCCACAGGATGTTGGTGCAGCTCACTTAATCATTTTACAAATGGAAATATTTGTATGCTGAACAGTGTGAATCTCCACAACAAGTGGAAATCTAAGAAGTCATGTGCATGCAATAGCGTCTTAAAGGCTGGCTTTTCGTGGCTCTGTGGCGCAATGGATAGCGCATTGGACTTCTAGGTTGTGAATGGAGTTATTCAAAGGTTGTGGGTTCGAGTCCCACCAGAGTCGTGCATACCCTCTTTTGCTCAGATATATTTGTGTTGGACAAGCATGCGCTTAAACCTGGGATCCACAAATTACTTCAGAAGCATACCCTTCACGTTCTGCTCATTTCTCTTATTGGACTCACCCAACTCAGATCATAGAGTGCTCTACTAATTAGCTTAAGTCACCTATTTAAATAAGGGAGGTAACAAGAATGGGTTGAAATCCACTGGCTTAGGCCAAAATCTGCAACTACCTATTGTTGGCCACCTACCTAGCAACAACAACAACAAATGCTTTCCATTTCTCCCAGCTGAAACAGCGTTTAGATGTATCGTAACTGGAGGTTCCCAAAACATTTGAGACACGAGTACTGAGAGTTTCGATCCAAATTGAAATGGTTTGAGATATTCCCTTGTCCCTGAACAGAAGCCTGCACACCTTTCCGGTTTTGGAAATTATCCTCTAACTTCAAAGGGACCTATTCATGATGTAATCAGCTATTCTCCTGACGCGCAACCTCATTTAGACTTTGTATACAAACGAATCGAACTGGCGACAGTACATGGCGCTGTGGCTTAGTTGGTCAAAGCGCCTGTCTTGTAAACAGGAGATCCTGGGTTCGAATCCCAGCAGTGCCTATGACACAGGAAGTGGACACCGCTCACTTACGACTTTTACATATGGAAATATTTGCATGCTGAACAGTGTGAATCTGCACAATGAGCGGAAATCTAAGAAGTCATGTGCATGCAATAGCGTCTTAAAGGCTGGCTTTTCGTGGCTCTGTGGCGCAATGGATAGCGCATTGGACTTCTAGGTTGTGAATGAAGTTATTCAAAGGTTGTGGGTTCGAGTCCCACCAGAGTCGTGCATACCCTCTTTTGCTCAGATGTATTTGTGTTGGACAAGCATACGCTTAAACCTGGGATCCACAAACTACTACAGAAGCATACCCTTCACGTTCTGCTCATTTCTCTTATTGGACTCACCCAACTCAGATCATAGAGTGCTCTACTAATTAGCTTAAGTCACCTATTTAAATAAGGGAGGTAACAAGAATGGGTTGAAATCCACTGGCTTAGGCCAAAATCTGCAACTACCTATTGTTGGCCACCTACCTAGCAACAACAACAAATGCTTTCCATTTCTCCCAGCTGAAACAGCGTTTAGATGTATCGTAACTGGAGGTTCCCAAAACATTTGAGAAACGAGTACTGAGAGTTTCGATCCAAATTTAAATGGTTTGAGATATTCCCTTGTCCCTGAACAGAAGCCTGCACACCTTTCAGGTTTTGGAAATTATCCTCTAACTTCAAAGGGACCTATTCATGATGTAATCAGCTATTCTCTTGATGTGCAACCTCATTTAGACTTTGCTTACAAAATAATCTTGTCGATGATAGTACCTGGCGCTGTGGCTTAGATGGTCAAAGCGCCTGTCTAGTAAACAGGAGATCCTGGGTTCGAATCCCAGCAGTGCCTATGCCACAGGATGTGGGTGCAGCTCACTTAATAATTTTACATATGGAAATAGTTGCATGCTGAACAGTGTGAATCTGCACAACAAGCGGAAATCTAAGAAGTCATGTGCATGCAATAGCGTCTTAAAGGCTGGGTTTTCGTGGCTCTGTGGCGCAATGGATAGCGCATTGGACTTCTAGGTTGTGAATGGAGTTATTCAAAGGTATGTTCCTTTCGAGTCCCACCAGAGTCGTGCATACCCTCTTTTGCTCAGATGTATTTGTGTTGGACAAGCATACGCTTAAACCTGGGATCCACAAACTACTACAGAAGCATACCCTTCACGTTCTGCTCATTTCTCTTATTGGACTCACCCAACTCAGATCATAGAGTGCTCTACTAATTAGCTTAAGTCACCTATTTAAATAAGGGAGGTAACAAGAATGGGTTGAAATCCACTGGCTTAGGCCAAAATCTGCAACTACCTATTGTTGGCCACCTACCTAGCAACAACAACAAATGCTTTCCATTTCTCCCAGCTGAAACAGCGTTTAGATGTATCGTAACTGGAGGTTCCCAAAACATTTGAGACACGAGTACTGAGAATTTCGATCCAAATTGAAATGGTTTGAGATATTCCCTTGTCCCTGAACAGAAGCCTGCACACCTTTCCGGTTTTGGAAATTATCCTCTAACTTCAAAGGGACCTATTCATGATGTAATCAGCTATTCTCCTGATGTGCAACCTCATTTAGACTTTGCATACAAAATAATCTTATCGATGACAGTACCTGGCGCTGTGGCTTAGATGGTCAAAGCGCCTGTCTAGTAAACAGGAGATCCTGGGTTCGAATCCCAGCAGTGCCTATGCCACAGGATGTTGGTGCAGCTCACTTAATCATTTTACAAATGGAAATATTTGTATGCTGAACAGTGTGAATCTCCACAACAAGTGGAAATCTAAGAAGTCATGTGCATGCAATAGCGTCTTAAAGGCTGGCTTTTCGTGGCTCTGTGGCGCAATGGATAGCGCATTGGACTTCTAGGTTGTGAATGGAGTTATTCAAAGGTTGTGGGTTCGAGTCCCACCAGAGTCGTGCATACCCTCTTTTGCTCAGATGTATTTGTGTTGGACAAGCATGCGCTTAAACCTGGGATCCACAAATTACTTCAGAAGCATACCCTTCACGTTCTGCTCATTTCTCTTATTGGACTCACCCAACTCAGATCATAGAGTGCTCTACTAATTAGCTTAAGTCACCTATTTAAATAAGGGAGGTAACAAGAATGGGTTGAAATCCACTGGCTTAGGCCAAAATCTGCAACTACCTATTGTTGGCCACCTACCTAGCAACAACAACAACAAATGCTTTCCATTTCTCCCAGCTGAAACAGCGTTTAGATGTATCGTAACTGGAGGTTCCCAAAACATTTGAGACACGAGTACTGAGAGTTTCGATCCAAATTGAAATGGTTTGAGATATTCCCTTGTCCCTGAACAGAAGCCTGCACACCTTTCCGGTTTTGGAAATTATCCTCTAACTTCAAAGGGACCTATTCATGATGTAATCAGCTATTCTCCTGACGCGCAACCTCATTTAGACTTTGTATACAAACGAATCGAACTGGCGACAGTACATGGCGCTGTGGCTTAGTTGGTCAAACTGCCTGTCTTGTAAACAGGAGATCCTGGGTTCGAATCCCAGCAGTGCCTATGACACAGGAAGTGGACACCGCTCACTTACGAATTTTACATATGGAAATATTTGCATGCTGAACAGTGTGAATCTGCACAATGAGCGGAAATCTAAGAAGTCATGTGCATGCAATAGCGTCTTAAAGGCTGGCTTTTCGTGGCTCTGTGGCGCAATGGATAGCGCATTGGACTTCTAGGTTGTGAATGGAGTTATTCAAAGGTTGTGGGTTCGAGTCCCACCAGAGTCGTGCATACCCTCTTTTGCTCAGATGTATTTGTGTTGGACAAGCATACGCTTAAACCTGGGATCCACAAATTACTTCAGAAGCATACCCTTCACGTTCTGCTCATTTCTCTTATTGAACTCACCCAACTCAGATCATAGAGTGCTCTACTAATTAGCTTAAGTCACCTATTTAAATAAGGGAGGTAACAAGAATGGGTTGAAATCCACTGGCTTAGGCCAAAATCTGCAACTACCTATTGTTGGCCACCTACCTAGCAACAACAACAAATGCTTTCCATTTCTCCCAGCTGAAACAGCGTTTAGATGTATCGTAACTGGAGGTTCCCAAAACATTTGAGACACGAGTACTGAGAGTTTCGATCCAAATTGAAATGGTTTGAGATATTCCCTTGTCCCTGAACAGAAGCCTGCACACCTTTCAGGTTTTGGAAATTATCCTCTAACTTCAAAGGGACCTATTCATGATGTAATCAGCTATTCTCCTGATGTGCAACCTCATTTAGACTTTGCATACAAAATAATCTAATCAATGATAGTACCTGGCGCTGTGGCTTAGATGGTCAAAGCGCCTGTCTAGTAAACAGGAGATCCTGGGTTCGAATCCCAGCAGTGCCTATGCCACAGGATGTGGGTGCAGCTCACTTAATCATTTTACATATGGAAATATTTGTATGCTGAACAGTGTGAATCTCCACAACAAGTGGAAATCTAAGAAGTCATGTGCATGCAATAGCGTCTTAAAGGCTGGCTTTTCGTGGCTCTGTGGCGCAATGGATAGCGCATTGGACTTCTAGGTTGTGAATGGAGTTATTCAAAGGTTGTGGGTTCAAGTCCCACCAGAGTCGTGCATACCTTCTTTTGCTCAGATGTATTTGTGTTGGACAAGCATGCGCTTAAACCTGGGATCCACAAATTACTTCAGAAGCATACCCTTCACGTTCTGCTCATTTCTCTTATTGGACTCACCCAACTCAGATCATAGAGTGCTCTACTAATTAGCTTAAGTCACCTATTTAAATAAGGGAGGTAACAAGAATGGGTTGAAATCCACTGGCTTAGGCCAAAATCTGCAACTACCTATTGTTGGCCACCTACCTAGCAACAACAACAACAAATGCTTTCCATTTCTCCCAGCTGAAACAGCGTTTAGATGTATCGTAACTGGAGGTTCCCAAAACATTTGAGACACGAGTACTGAGAGTTTCGATCCAAATTGAAATGGTTTGAGATATTCCCTTGTCCCTGAACAGAAGCCTGCACACCTTTCCGGTTTTGGAAATTATCCTCTAACTTCAAAGGGACCTATTCATGATGTAATCAGCTATTCTCCTGACGCGCAACCTCATTTAGACTTTGTATACAAACGAATCGAACTGGCGACAGTACATGGCGCTGTGGCTTAGTTGGTCAAACCGCCTGTCTTGTAAACAGGAGATCCTGGGTTCGAATCCCAGCAGTGCCTATGACACAGGAAGTGGACACCGCTCACTTACGAATTTTACATATGGAAATATTTGCATGCTGAACAGTGTGAATCTGCACAATGAGCGGAAATCTAAGAAGTCATGTGCATGCAATAGCGTCTTAAAGGCTGGCTTTTCGTGGCTCTGTGGCGCAATGGATAGCGCATTGGACTTCTAGGTTGTGAATGGAGTTATTCAAAGGTTGTGGGTTCGAGTCCCACCAGAGTCGTGCATACCCTCTTTTGCTCAGATGTATTTGTGTTGGACAAGCATGCGCTTAAACCTGGGATCCACAAATTACTTCAGAAGCATACCCTTCACGTTCTGCTCATTTCTCTTATTGGACTCACCCAACTCAGATCATAGAGTGCTCTACTAATTAGCTTAAGTCACCTATTTAAATAAGGGAGGTAACAAGAATGGGTTGAAATCCACTGGCTTAGGCCAAAATCTGCAACTACCTATTGTTGGCCACCTCCCTAGCAACAACAACAACAAATGCTTTCCATTTCTCCCAGCTGAAACAGCGTTTAGATGTATCGTAACTGGAGGTTCCCAAAACATTTGAGACACGAGTACTGAGAATTTCGATCCAAATTGAAATGGTTTGAGATATTCCCTTGTCCCTGAACAGAAGCCTGCACACCTTTCCGGTTTTGGAAATTATCCTCTAACTTCAAAGGGACCTATTCATGATGTAATCAGCTATTCTCCTGATGTGCAACCTCATTTAGACTTTGCATACAAAATAATCTAATCAATGATAGTACCTGGCGCTGTGGCTTAGATGGTCAAAGCGCCTGTCTAGTAAACAGGAGATCCTGGGTTCGAATCCCAGCAGTGCCTATGCCACAGGATGTGGGTGCAGCTCACTTAATCATTTTACATATGGAAATATTTGTATGCTGAACAGTGTGAATCTCCACAACAAGTGGAAATCTAAGAAGTCATGTGCATGCAATAGTGTCTTAAAGGCTGGCTTTTCGTGGCTCTGTGGCGCAATGGATAGCGCATTGGACTTCTAGGTTGTGAATGGAGTTATTCAAAGGTTGTGGGTTCAAGTCCCACCAGAGTCGTGCATACCTTCTTTTGCTCAGATGTATTTGTGTTGGACAAGCATGCGCTTAAACCTGGGATCCACAAATTACTTCAGAAGCATACCCTTCACGTTCTGCTCATTTCTCTTATTGGACTCACCCAACTCAGATCATAGAGTGCTCTACTAATTAGCTTAAGTCACCTATTTAAATAAGGGAGGTAACAAGAATGGGTTGAAATCCACTGGCTTAGGCCAAAATCTGCAACTACCTATTGTTGGCCACCTACCTAGCAACAACAACAAATGCTTTCCATTTCTCCCAGCTGAAACAGCGTCTAGATGTATCGTAACTGGAGGTTCCCAAAACATATGAGAAACGAGTACTGAGAGTTTCGATCCAAATTGAAATGGTTTGAGATATTCCCTTGTCCCTGAACAGAAGCCTGCACACCTTTCCGGTTTTGGAAATTATCCTCTAACTTCAAAGGGACCTATTCATGATGTAATCAGCTATTCTCCTGACGCGCAACCTCATTTAGACTTTGTATACAAACGAATCGAACTGGTGACAGTACATGGCGCTGTGGCTTAATTGGTCAAAGCGCCTGTCTTGTAAACAGGAGATCCTGGGTTCGAATCCCAGCAGTGCCTATGACACAGGAAGTGGACACCGCTCACTTACGAATTTTACATATGGAAATATTTGCATGCTGAACAGTGTGAATCTGCACAACAAGCGGAAATCTCAGAAGTCATGTGCATGCAATAGCGTCTTAAAGGCTGGCTTTTCGTGGCTCTGTGGCGCAATGGATAGCGCATTGGACTTCTAGGTTGTGAATGGAGTTATTCAAAGGTTGTGGGTTCAAGTCCAACCAGAGTCGTGCATACCCTCTTTTGCTCAGATGTATTTGTGTTGGACAAGCATGCGCTTAAACCTGGGATCCACAAATTACTTCAGAAGCATACCCTTCACGTTCTGCTCATTTCTCTTATTGGACTCACCCAACTCAGATCATAGAGTGCTCTACTAATTAGCTTAAGTCACCTATTTAAATAAGGGAGGTAACAAGAATGGGTTGAAATCCACTGGCTTAGGCCAAAATCTGCAACTACCTATTGTTGGCCACCTCCCTAGCAACAACAACAACAAATGCTTTCCATTTCTCCCAGCTGAAACAGCGTTTAGATGTATCGTAACTGGAGGTTCCCAAAACATTTGAGACACGAGTACTGAGAATTTCGATCCAAATTGAAATGGTTTGAGATATTCCCTTGTCCCTGAACAGAAGCCTGCACACCTTTCCGGTTTTGGAAATTATCCTCTAACTTCAAAGGGACCTATTCATGATGTAATCAGCTATTCTCCTGATGTGCAACCTCATTTAGACTTTGCATACAAAATAATCTTATCGATGATAGTACCTGGCGCTGTGGCTTAGATGGTCAAAGCGCCTGTCTAGTAAACAGGAGATCCTGGGTTCGAATCCCAGCAGTGCCTATGCCACAGGATGTTGGTGCAGCTCACTTAATCATTTTACAAATGGAAATATTTGTATGCTGAACAGTGTGAATCTCCACAACAAGTGGAAATCTAAGAAGTCATGTGCATGCAATAGCGTCTTAAAGGCTGGCTTTTCGTGGCTCTGTGGCGCAATGGATAGCGCATTGGACTTCTAGGTTGTGAATGGAGTTATTCAAAGGTTGTGGGTTCGAGTCCCACCAGAGTCGTGCATACCCTCTTTTGCTCAGATGTATTTGTGTTGGACAAGCATGCGCTTAAACCTGGGATCCACAAATTACTTCAGAAGCATACTCTTCACGTTCTGCTCATTTCTCTTATTGGACTCACCCAACTCAGATCATAGAGTGCTCTACTAATTAGCTTAAGTCACCTATTTAAATAAGGGAGGTAACAAGAATGGGTTGAAATCCACTGGCTTAGGCCAAAATCTGCAACTACCTATTGTTGGCCACCTACCTAGCAACAACAACAACAAATGCTTTCCATTTCTCCCAGCTGAAACAGCGTTTAGATGTATCGTAACTGGAGGTTCCCAAAACATTTGAGACACGAGTACTGAGAGTTTCAATCCAAATTGAAATGGTTTGAGATATTCCCTTGTCCCTGAACAGAAGCCTGCACACCTTTCCGGTTTTGGAAATTATCCTCTAACTTCAAAGGGACCTATTCATGATGTAATCAGCTATTCTCCTGACGCGCAACCTCATTTAGACTTTGTATACAAACGAATCGAACTGGCGACAGTACATGGCGCTGTGGCTTAGTTGGTCAAACCGCCTGTCTTGTAAACAGGAGATCCTGGGTTCGAATCCCAGCAGTGCCTATGACACAGGAAGTGGACACCGCTCACTTACGAATTTTACATATGGAAATATTTGCATGCTGAACAGTGTGAATCTGCACAACAAGCGGAAATCTAAGAAGTCATGTGCATGCAATAGCGTCTTAAAGGCTGGCTTTTCGTGGCTCTGTGGCGCAATGGATAGCGCATTGGACTTCTAGGTTGTGAATGGAGTTATTCAAAGGTTATGGGTTCGAGTCCCACCAGAGTCGTGCATACCCTCTTTTGCTCAGATGTATTTGTGTTGGACAAGCATACGCTTAAACCTGGGATCCACAAACTACTACAGAAGCATACCCTTCACGTTCTGCTCATTTCTCTTATTGGACTCACCCAACTCAGATCATAGAGTGCTCTACTAATTAGCTTAAGTCACCTATTTAAATAAGGGAGGTAACAAGAATGGGTTGAAATCCACTGGCTTAGGCCAAAATCTGCAACTACCTATTGTTGGCCACCTACCTAGCAACAACAACAAATGCTTTCCATTTCTCCCAGCTGAAACAGCGTTTAGATGTATCGTAACTGGAGGTTCCCAAAACATTTGAGAAACGAGTACTGAGAGTTTCGATCCAAATTTAAATGGTTTGAGATATTCCCTTGTCCCTGAACAGAAGCCTGCACACCTTTCAGGTTTTGGAAATTATCCTCTAACTTCAAAGGGACCTATTCATGATGTAATCAGCTATTCTCCTGATGTGCAACCTCATTTAGACTTTGCATACAAAATAATCTAATCAATGATAGTACCTGGCGCTGTGGCTTAGATGGTCAAAGCGCCTGTCTAGTAAACAGGAGATCCTGGGTTCGAATCCCAGCAGTGCCTATGCCACAGGATGTGGGTGCAGCTCACTTAATCATTTTACATATGGAAATATTTGTATGCTGAACAGTGTGAATCTCCACAACAAGTGGAAATCTAAGAAGTCATGTGCATGCAATAGTGTCTTAAAGGCTGGCTTTTCGTGGCTCTGTGGCGCAATGGATAGCGCATTGGACTTCTAGGTTGTGAATGGAGTTATTCAAAGGTTGTGGGTTCAAGTCCCACCAGAGTCGTGCATACCTTCTTTTGCTCAGATGTATTTGTGTTGGACAAGCATGCGCTTAAACCTGGGATCCACAAATTACTTCAGAAGCATACCCTTCACGTTCTGCTCATTTCTCTTATTGGACTCACCCAACTCAGATCATAGAGTGCTCTACTAATTAGCTTAAGTCACCTATTTAAATAAGGGAGGTAACAAGAATGGGTTGAAATCCACTGGCTTAGGCCAAAATCTGCAACTACCTATTGTTGGCCACCTACCTAGCAACAACAACAACAAATGCTTTCCATTTCTCCCAGCTGAAACAGCGTTTAGATGTATCGTAACTGGAGGTTCCCAAAACATTTGAGACACGAGTACTGAGAGTTTCGATCCAAATTGAAATGGTTTGAGATATTCCCTTGTCCCTGAACAGAAGCCTGCACACCTTTCCGGTTTTGGAAATTATCCTCTAACTTCAAAGGGACCTATTCATGATGTAATCAGCTATTCTCCTGACGCGCAACCTCATTTAGACTTTGTATACAAACGAATCGAACTGGCGACAGTACATGGCGCTGTGGCTTAGTTGGTCAAACCGCCTGTCTTGTAAACAGGAGATCCTGGGTTCGAATCCCAGCAGTGCCTATGACACAGGAAGTGGACACCGCTCACTTACGAATTTTACATATGGAAATATTTGCATGCTGAACAGTGTGAATCTGCACAACAAGCGGAAATCTAAGAAGTCATGTGCATGCAATAGCGTCTTAAAGGCTGGCTTTTTGTGGCTCTGTGGCGCAATGGATAGCGCATTGGACTTCTAGGTTGTGAATGTAGTTATTCAAAGGTTGTGGGTTCGAGTCCCACCAGAGTCGTGCATACCCTCTTTTGCTCAGATGTATTTGTGTTGGACAAGCATACGCTTAAACCTGGGATCCACAAACTACTACAGAAGCATACCCTTCACGTTCTGCTCATTTCTCTTATTGGACTCACCCAACTCAGATCATAGAGTGCTCTACTAATTAGCTTAAGTCACCTATTTAAATAAGGGAGGTAACAAGAATGGGTTGAAATCCACTGGCTTAGGCCAAAATCTGCAACTACCTATTGTTGGCCACCTACCTAGCAACAACAACAAATGCTTTCCATTTCTCCCAGCTGAAACAGCGTTTAGATGTATCGTAACTGGAGGTTCCCAAAACATTTGAGACACGAGTACTGAGAATTTCGATCCAAATTGAAATGGTTTGAGATATTCCCTTGTCCCTGAACAGAAGCCTGCACACCTTTCCGGTTTTGGAAATTATCCTCTAACTTCAAAGGGACCTATTCATGATGTAATCAGCTATTCTCCTGATGTGCAACCTCATTTAGACTTTGCATACAAAATAATCTTATCGATGATAGTACCTGGCGCTGTGGCTTAGATGGTCAAAGCGCCTGTCTAGTAAACAGGAGATCCTGGGTTCGAATCCCAGCAGTGCCTATGCCACAGGATGTTGGTGCAGCTCACTTAATCATTTTACAAATGGAAATATTTGTATGCTGAACAGTGTGAATCTCCACAACAAGTGGAAATCTAAGAAGTCATGTGCATGCAATAGCGTCTTAAAGGCTGGCTTTTCGTGGCTCTGTGGCGCAATGGATAGCGCATTGGACTTCTAGGTTGTGAATGGAGTTATTCAAAGGTTGTGGGTTCGAGTCCCACCAGAGTCGTGCATACCCTCTTTTGCTCAGATGTATTTGTGTTGGACAAGCATGCGCTTAAACCTGGGATCCACAAATTACTTCAGAAGCATACCCTTCACGTTCTGCTCATTTCTCTTATTGGACTCACCCAACTCAGATCATAGAGTGCTCTACTAATTAGCTTAAGTCACCTATTTAAATAAGGGAGGTAACAAGAATGGGTTGAAATCCACTGGCTTAGGCCAAAATCTGCAACTACCTATTGTTGGCCACCTACCTAGCAACAACAACAACAAATGCTTTCCATTTCTCCCAGCTGAAACAGCGTTTAGATGTATCGTAACTGGAGGTTCCCAAAACATTTGAGACACGAGTACTGAGAGTTTCGATCCAAATTGAAATGGTTTGAGATATTCCCTTGTCCCTGAACAGAAGCCTGCACACCTTTCCGGTTTTGGAAATTATCCTCTAACTTCAAAGGGACCTATTCATGATGTAATCAGCTATTCTCCTGACGCGCAACCTCATTTAGACTTTGTATACAAACGAATCGAACTGGCGACAGTACATGGAGCTGTGGCTTAGTTGGTCAAACCGCCTGTCTTGTAAACAGGAGATCCTGGGTTCGAATCCCAGCAGTGCCTATGACACAGGAAGTGGACACCGCTCACTTACGACTTTTACATATGGAAATATTTGCATGCTGAACAGTGTGAATCTGCACAATGAGCGGAAATCTAAGAAGTCATGTGCATGCAATAGCGTCTTAAAGGCTGGCTTTTCGTGGCTCTGTGGCGCAATGGATAGCGCATTGGACTTCTAGGTTGTGAATGGAGTTATTCAAAGGTTGTGGGTTCGAGTCCCACCAGAGTCGTGCATACCCTCTTTTGCTCAGATGTATTTGTGTTGGACAAGCATACGCTTAAACCTGGGATCCACAAACTACTACAGAAGCATACCGTTCACGTTCTGCTCATTTCTCTTATTGGACTCACCCAACTCAGATCATAGAGTGCTCTACTAATTAGCTTAAGTCACCTATTTAAATAAGGGAGGTAACAAGAATGGGTTGAAATCCACTGGCTTAGGCCAAAATCTGCAACTACCTATTGTTGGCCACCTACCTAGCAACAACAACAAATGCTTTCCATTTCTCCCAGCTGAAACAGCGTTTAGATGTATCGTAACTGGAGGTTCCCAAAACATTTGAGAAACGAGTACTGAGAGTTTCGATCCAAATTTAAATGGTTTGAGATATTCCCTTGTCCCTGAACAGAAGCCTGCACACCTTTCAGGTTTTGGAAATTATCCTCTAACTTCAAAGGGACCTATTCATGATGTAATCAGCTATTCTCCTGATGTGCAACCTCATTTAGACTTTGCATACAAAATAATCTAATCAATGATAGTACCTGGCGCTGTGGCTTAGATGGTCAAAGCGCCTGTCTAGTAAACAGGAGATCCTGGGTTCGAATCCCAGCAGTGCCTATGCCACAGGATGTGGGTGCAGCTCACTTAATCATTTTACATATGGAAATATTTGTATGCTGAACAGTGTGAATCTCCACAACAAGTGGAAATCTAAGAAGTCATGTGCATGCAATAGTGTCTTAAAGGCTGGCTTTTCGTGGCTCTGTGGCGCAATGGATAGCGCATTGGACTTCTAGGTTGTGAATGGAGTTATTCAAAGGTTGTGGGTTCAAGTCCCACCAGAGTCGTGCATACCTTCTTTTGCTCAGATGTATTTGTGTTGGACAAGCATGCGCTTAAACCTGGGATCCACAAATTACTTCAGAAGCATACCCTTCACGTTCTGCTCATTTCTCTTATTGGACTCACCCAACTCAGATCATAGAGTGCTCTACTAATTAGCTTAAGTCACCTATTTAAATAAGGGAGGTAACAAGAATGGGTTGAAATCCACTGGCTTAGGCCAAAATCTGCAACTACCTATTGTTGGCCACCTACCTAGCAACAACAACAACAAATGCTTTCCATTTCTCCCAGCTGAAACAGCGTTTAGATGTATCGTAACTGGAGGTTCCCAAAACATTTGAGACACGAGTACTGAGAGTTTCGATCCAAATTGAAATGGTTTGAGATATTCCCTTGTCCCTGAACAGAAGCCTGCACACCTTTCCGGTTTTGGAAATTATCCTCTAACTTCAAAGGGACCTATTCATGATGTAATCAGCTATTCTCCTGACGCGCAACCTCATTTAGACTTTGTATACAAACGAATCGAACTGGCGACAGTACATGGCGCTGTGGCTTAGTTGGTCAAACCGCCTGTCTTGTAAACAGGAGATCCTGGGTTCGAATCCCAGCAGTGCCTATGACACAGGAAGTGGACACCGCTCACTTACGAATTTTACATATGGAAATATTTGCATGCTGAACAGTGTGAATCTGCACAATGAGCGGAAATCTAAGAAGTCATGTGCATGCAATAGCGTCTTAAAGGCTGGCTTTTCGTGGCTCTGTGGCGCAATGGATAGCGCATTGGACTTCTAGGTTGTGAATGGAGTTATTCAAAGGTTGTGGGTTCGAGTCCCACCAGAGTCGTGCATACCCTCTTTTGCTCAGATGTATTTGTGTTGGACAAGCATGCGCTTAAACCTGGGATCCACAAATTACTTCAGAAGCATACCCTTCACGTTCTGCTCATTTCTCTTATTGGACTCACCCAACTCAGATCATAAAGTGCTCTACTAATTAGCTTAAGTCACCTATTTAAATAAGGGAGGTAACAAGAATGGGTTGAAATCCACTGGCTTAGGCCAAAATCTGCAACTACCTATTGTTGGCCACCTCCCTAGCAACAACAACAACAAATGCTTTCCATTTCTCCCAGCTGAAACAGCGTTTAGATGTATCGTAACTGGAGGTTCCCAAAACATTTGAGACACGAGTACTGAGAATTTCGATCCAAATTGAAATGGTTTGAGATATTCCCTTGTCCCTGAACAGAAGCCTGCACACCTTTCCGGTTTTGGAAATTATCCTCTAACTTCAAAGGGACCTATTCATGATGTAATCAGCTATTCTCCTGATGTGCAACCTCATTTAGACTTTGCATACAAAATAATCTTATCGATGATAGTACCTGGCGCTGTGGCTTAGATGGTCAAAGCGCCTGTCTAGTAAACAGGAGATCCTGGGTTCGAATCCCAGCAGTGCCTGTGCCACAGGATGTTGGTGCAGCTCACTTAATCATTTTACAAATGGAAATATTTGTATGCTGAACAGTGTGAATCTCCACAACAAGTGGAAATCTAAGAAGTCATGTGCATGCAATAGCGTCTTAAAGGCTGGGCTTTTCGTGGCTCTGTGGCGCAATGGATAGCGCATTGGACTTCTAGGTTGTGAATGGAGTTATTCAAAGGTTGTGGGTTCGAGTCCCACCAGAGTCGTGCATACCCTCTTTTGCTCAGATGTATTTGTGTTGGACAAGCATGCGCTTAAACCTGGGATCCACAAATTACCTCAGAAGCATACCCTTCACGTTCTGCTCATTTCTCTTATTGGACTCACCCAACTCAGATCATAGAGTGCTCTACTAATTAGCTTAAGTCACCTATTTAAATAAGGGAGGTAACAAGAATGGGTTGAAATCCACTGGCTTAGGCCAAAATCTGCAACTACCTATTGTTGGCCACCTACCTAGCAACAACAACAACAAATGCTTTCCATTTCTCCGAGCTGAAACAGCGTTTAGATGTATCGTAACTGGAGGTTCCCAAAACATTTGAGACACGAGTACTGAGAGTTTCGATCCAAATTGAAATGGTTTGAGATATTCCCTTGTCCCTGAACAGAAGCCTGCACACCTTTCCGGTTTTGGAAATTATCCTCTAACTTCAAAGGGACCTATTCATGATATAATCAGCTATTCTCCTGACGCGCAACCTCATTTAGACTTTGTATACAAACGAATCGAACTGGCGACAGTACATGGCGCTGTGGCTTAGTTGGTCAAAGCGCCTGTCTTGTAAACAGGAGATCCTGGGTTCGAATCCCAGCAGTGCCTATGACACAGGAAGTGGGCACCGCTCACTTACGAATTTTACATATGGAAATATTTGCATGCTGAACAGTGTGAATCTGCACAACAAGCGGAAATCTAAGAAGTCATGTGCATGCAATAGCGTCTTAAAGGCTGGGTTTTCGTGGCTCTGTGGCGCAATGGATAGCGCATTGGACTTCTAGGTTGTGAATGGAGTTATTCAAAGGTATGTTCCTTTCGAGTCCCACCAGAGTCGTGCATACCCTCTTTTGCTCAGATGTATTTGTGTTGGACAAGCATACGCTTAAACCTGGGATCCACAAACTACTACAGAAGCATACCATTCACGTTCTGCTCATTTCTCTTATTGGACTCACCCAACTCAGATCATAGAGTGCTCTACTAATTAGCTTAAGTCACCTATTTAAATAAGGGAGGTAACAAGAATGGGTTGAAATCCACTGGCTTAGGCCAAAATCTGCAACTACCTATTGTTGGCCACCTACCTAGCAACAACAACAAATGCTTTCCATTTCTCCCAGCTGAAACAGCGTTTAGATGTATCGTAACTGGAGGTTCCCAAAACATTTGAGACACGAGTACTGAGAATTTCGATCCAAATTGAAATGGTTTGAGATATTCCCTTGTCCCTGAACAGAAGCCTGCACACCTTTCCGGTTTTGGAAATTATCCTCTAACTTCAAAGGGACCTATTCATGATGTAATCAGCTATTCTCCTGATGTGCAACCTCATTTAGACTTTGCATACAAAATAATCTTATCGATGATAGTACCTGGCGCTGTGGCTTAGATGGTCAAAGCGCCTGTCTAGTAAACAGGAGATCCTGGGTTCGAATCCCAGCAGTGCCTATGCCACAGGATGTTGGTGCAGCTCACTTAATCATTTTACAAATGGAAATATTTGTATGCTGAACAGTGTGAATCTCCACAACAAGTGGAAATCTAAGAATTCATGTGCATGCAATAGCGTCTTAAAGGCTGGCTTTTCGTGGCTCTGTGGCGCAATGGATAGCGCATTGGACTTCTAGGTTGTGAATGGAGTTATTCAAAGGTTGTGGGTTCGAGTCCAACCAGAGTCGTGCATACCCTCTTTTGCTCAGATGTATTTGTGTTGGACAAGCATGCGCTTAAACCTGGGATCCACAAATTACTTCAGAAGCATACCCTTCACGTTCTGCTCATTTCTCTTATTGGACTCACCCAACTCAGATCATAGAGTGCTCTACTAATTAGCTTAAGTCACCTATTTAAATAAGGGAGGTAACAAGAATGGGTTGAAATCCACTGGCTTAGGCCAAAATCTGCAACTACCTATTGTTGGCCACCTACCTAGCAACAACAACAACAAATGCTTTCCATTTCTCCCAGCTGAAACAGCGTTTAGATGTATCGTAACTGGAGGTTCCCAAAACATTTGAGACACGAGTACTGAGAGTTTCGATCCAAATTGAAATGGTTTGAGATATTCCCTTGTCCCTGAACAGAAGCCTGCACACCTTTCCGGTTTTGGAAATTATCCTCTAACTTCAAAGGGACCTATTCATGATGTAATCAGCTATTCTCCTGACGCGCAACCTCATTTAGACTTTGTATACAAACGAATCGAACTGGCGACAGTACATGGCGCTGTGGCTTAGTTGGTCAAACCGCCTGTCTTGTAAACAGGAGATCCTGGGTTCGAATCCCAGCAGTGCCTATAACACAGGAAGTGGACACCGCTCACTTACGAATTTTACATATGGAAATATTTGCATGCTGAACAGTGTGAATCTGCACAATGAGCGGAAATCTAAGAAGTCATGTGCATGCAATAGCGTCTTAAAGGCTGGCTTTTCGTGGCTCTGTGGCGCAATGGATAGCGCATTGGACTTCTAGGTTGTGAATGGAGTTATTCAAAGGTTGTGGGTTCGAGTCCCACCAGAGTCGTGCATACCCTCTTTTGCTCAGATGTATTTGTGTTGGACAAGCATACGCTTAAACCTGGGATCCACAAACTACTACAGAAGCATACCCTTCACGTTCTGCTCATTTCTGTTATTGGACTCACCCAACTCAGATCATAGAGTGCTCTACTAATTAGCTTAAGTCACCTATTTAAATAAGGGAGGTAACAAGAATGGGTTGAAATCCACTGGCTTAGGCCAAAATCTGCAACTACCTATTGTTGGCCACCTACCTAGCAACAACAACAAATGCTTTCCATTTCTCCCAGCTGAAACAGCGTTTAGATGTATCGTAACTGGAGGTTCCCAAAACATCTGAGAAACGAGTACTGAGAGTTTCGATCCAAATTGAAATGGTTTGAGATATTCCCTTTTCCCTGAACAGAAGCCTGCACACCTTTCAGGTTTTGGAAATTATCCTCTAACTTCAAAGGGACCTATTCATGATGTAATCAGCTATTCTCCTGATGTGCAACCTCATTTAGACTTTGCATACAAAATAATCTTATCGATGATAGTACCTGGCGCTGTGGCTTAGATGGTCAAAGCGCCTGTCTAGTAAACAGGAGATCCTGGGTTCGAATCCCAGCAGTGCCTATGCCACAGGATGTTGGTGCAGCTCACTTAATCATTTTACAAATGGAAATATTTGTATGCTGAACAGTGTGAATCTCCACAACAAGTGGAAATCTAAGAAGTCATGTGCATGCAATAGCGTCTTAAAGGCTGGCTTTTCGTGGCTCTGTGGCGCAATGGATAGCGCATTGGACTTCTAGGTTGTGAATGGAGTTATTCAAAGGTTGTGGGTTCGAGTCCCACCAGAGTCGTGCATACCCTCTTTTGCTCAGATGTATTTGTGTTGGACAAGCATGCGCTTAAACCTGGGATCCACAAATTACTTCAGAAGCATACCCTTCACGTTCTGCTCATTTCTCTTATTGGACTCACCCAACTCAGATCATAGAGTGCACTACTAATTAGCTTAAGTCACCTATTTAAATAAGGGAGGTAACAAGAATGGGTTGAAATCCACTGGCTTAGGCCAAAATCTGCAACTACCTATTGTTGGCCACCTACCTAGCAACAACAACAACAAATGCTTTCCATTTCTCCCAGCTGAAACAGCGTTTAGATGTATCGTAACTGGAGGTTCCCAAAACATTTGAGACACGAGTACTGAGAGTTTCGATCCAAATTGAAATGGTTTGAGATATTCCCTTGTCCCTGAACAGAAGCCTGCACACCTTTCCGGTTTTGGAAATTATCCTCTAACTTCAAAGGGACCTATTCATGATGTAATCAGCTATTCTCCTGACGCGCAACCTCATTTAGACTTTGTATACAAACGAATCGAACTGGTGACAGTACATGGCGCTGTGGCTTAGTTGGTCAAAGCGCCTGTCTTGTAAACAGGAGATCCTGGGTTCGAATCCCAGCAGTGCCTATGACACAGGAAGTGGGCACCGCTCACTTACGAATTTTACATATGGAAATATTTGCATGCTGAACAGTGTGAATCTGCACAACAAGCGGAAATCTAAGAAGTCATGTGCATGCAATAGCGTCTTAAAGGCTGGCTTTTCGTGGCTCTGTGGCGCAATGGATAGCGCATTGGACTTCTAGGTTGTGAATGGAGTTATTCAAAGGTTGTGGGTTCGAGTCCCACCAGAGTCGTGCATACCCTCTTTTGCTCAGATGTATTTGTGTTGGACAAGCATACGCTTAAACCTGGGATCCACAAACTACTACAGAAGCATACCCTTCATGTTCTGCTCATTTCCCTTATTGGACTCACCCAACTCAGATCATAGAGTGCTCTACTAATTATCTTAGTCACCTATTTAAATAAGGGAGATAACAAGAATGGGTTGAAATCCATTGGCTTAGGCCAAAATCTGCAACTACCTATTGTTGGCCACCTACCTAGCAACAACAACAAATGCTTTCCATTTCTCCCAGCTGAAACAGCGTTTAGATGTATCGTAACTGGAGGTTTCCAAAACATTTGAGACACGAGTACTGAGAGTTTCGATCCAAATTGAAATGGTTTGAGATATTCCCTTGTCCCTGAACAGAAGCCTGCACACCTTTCCGGTTTTGGAAATTATCCTCTAACTTCAAAGGGACCTATTCATGATGTAATCAGCTATTCTCCTGATGTGCAACCTCATTTAGACTTTGCATACAAAATAATCTTATCGATGATAGTACCTGGCGCTGTGGCTTAGATGGTCAAAGCGCCTGTCTAGTAAACAGGAGATCCTGGGTTCGAATCCCAGCAGTGCCTATGCCACAGGATGTTGGTGCAGCTCACTTAATCATTTTACAAATGGAAATATTTGTATGCTGAACAGTGTGAATCTCCACAACAAGTGGAAATCTAAGAAGTCATGTGCATGCAATAGCGTCTTAAAGGCTGGCTTTTCGTGGCTCTGTGGCGCAATGGATAGCGCATTGGACTTCTAGGTTGTGAATGGAGTTATTCAAAGGTTGTGGGTTCGAGTCCAACCAGAGTCGTGCATACCCTCTTTTGCTCAGATGTATTTGTGTTGGACAAGCATGCGCTTAAACCTGGGATCCACAAATTACTTCAGAAGCATACCCTTCACGTTCTGCTCATTTCTCTTATTGGACTCACCCAACTCAGATCATAGAGTGCTCTACTAATTAGCTTAAGTCACCTATTTAAATAAGGGAGGTAACAAGAATGGGTTGAAATCCACTGGCTTAGGCCAAAATCTGCAACTACCTATTGTTGGCCACCTACCTAGCAACAACAACAACAAATGCTTTCCATTTCTCCCAGCTGAAACAGCGTTTAGATGTATCGTAACTGGAGGTTCCCAAAACATTTGAGACACGAGTACTGAGAGTTTCGATCCAAATTGAAATGGTTTGAGATATTCCCTTGTCCCTGAACAGAAGCCTGCACACCTTTCCGGTTTTGGAAATTATCCTCTAACTTCAAAGGGACCTATTCATGATGTAATCAGCTATTCTCCTGACGCGCAACCTCATTTAGACTTTGTATACAAACGAATCGAACTGGTGACAGTACATGGCGCTGTGGCTTAGTTGGTCAAAGTGCCTGTCGTGTACACAGGAGATCCTGGGTTCGAATCCCAGCAGTGCCTATGACACAGGAAGTGGGCACCGCTCACTTATGAATTTTACATATGGAAATATTTGCATGCTGAACAGTGTGAATCTGCACAACAAGCGGAAATCTAAGAAGTCATGTGCATGCAATAGCGTCTTAAAGGCTGACTTTTCGTGGCTCGGTGGCGCAATGGATAGCGCATTGGACTTCTAGGATGTGAATGGAGTTATTCAAAGGTTGTGGGTTCGAGTCCCACCAGAGTCGTGCATACCCTCTTTTGCTCAGATGTATTTGTGTTGGACAAGCATACGCTTAAACCTGGGATCCACAAACTACTACAGAAGCATACCCTTCACGTTCTGCTCATTTCCCTTATTGGACTCACCCAACTCAGATCATAGAGTGCTCTACTAATTATCTTAGTCACCTATTTAAATAAGGGAGATAACAAGAATGGGTTGAAATCCACTGGCTTAGGCCAAAATCTGCAACTACCTATTGTTGGCCACCTACCTAGCAACAACAACAAATGCTTTCCATTTCTCCCAGCTGAAACAGCGTTTAGATGTATCGTAACTGGAGGTTCCCAAAACATTTGAGACACGAGTACTGAGAGTTTCGATCCAAATTGAAATGGTTTGAGATATTCCCTTGTCCCTGAACAGAAGCCTGCACACCTTTCCGGTTTTGGAAATTATCCTCTAACTTCAAAGGGACCTATTCATGATGTAATCAGCTATTCTCCTGACGCGCAACCTCATTTAGACTTTGTATACAAACGAATCGAACTGGCAACAGTACATGGTGCTGTGGCTTAGTTGGTCAAAGCGCCTGTCTTGTAAACAGGAGATCGTGGGTTCGAATCCCAGCAGTGCCTATGACACAGAAAGTGGGCACCGCTCACTTACGCATTTTACATATGGAAATATTTGCATGCTGAACAGTGTGAATCTGCACAACAAGCGGAAATCTAAGAAGTCATGTGCATGCAATAGCGTCTTAAAGGCTGGCTTTTCGTGGCTCTGTGGCGCAATGGATAGCGCATTGGACTTCTAGGTTGTGAATGGAGTTATTCAAAGGTATGTTCCTTTCGAGTCCCACCAGAGTCGTGCATACCCTCTTTTGCTCAGATGTATTTGTGTTGGACAAGCATACGCTTAAACCTGGGATCCACAAATTACTTCAGAAGCATACCCTTCACGTTCTGCTCATTTCTCTTATTGGACTCACCCAACTCAGATCATAGAGTGCTCTACTAATTAGCTTAAGTCACCTATTTAAATAAGGGAGGTAACAAGAATGGGTTGAAATCCACTGGCTTAGACCAAAATCTGCAACTACCTATTGTTGGCCACCAACCTAGCAACAACAACAAATGGTTTCCATTTCTCCCAGCTGAAACAGCGTTTAGATGTATCGTAACTGGAGGTTCCCAACACATTTGAGACACGAGTACTGAGAGTTTCGATCCAAATTGAAATGGTTTGAGATATTCCCTTGTCCCTGAACAGAAGCCTGCACACCTTTCCGGTTTTGGAAATTATCCTCTAACTTCAAAGGGACCTATTCATGATGTAATCAGCTATTCTCCTGATGTGCAACCTCATTTAGACTTTGCATACAAACGAATCGAACTGGTTATAGTACCTGGCGCTGTAGCTTAGATGGGCAAAGCGCCTGTCTAGTAAACAGGAGATCCTAGGTTCGAATCCCAGCAGTGCCTATGCCACAGGATGTGGGTGCAGCTCACTTAATCATTTTACATATGGAAATATTTGTATACTGAACAGTGTGAATCTCCAAAACAAGTGGAAATCTAAGAAGTCATGTGCATGCAATAGCGTCTTAAAGGCTGGCTTTTCGTGGCTCTATGGCGCAATGGATAGCGCATTGGACTTCTAGGTTGTGAATGGAGTTATTCAAAGGTTGTGGGTTCAAGTCCCACCAGAGTCGTGCAGACCCTCTTTTGCTCAGATGTATTTGTGTTGGACAAGCATGCGCTTAAACCTGGGATCCACAAATTACTTCAGAAGCATACCCTTCACGTTCTGCTCATTTCTCTTATTGGACTCACCCAACTCAGATCATAGAGTGCTCTACTAATTAGCTTAAGTCACCTATTTAAATAAGGGAGGTAACAAGAATGGGTTGAAATCCACTGGCTTAGGCCAAAATCTGCAACTACCTATTGTTGGCCACCTCCCTAGCAACAACAACAACAAATGCTTTCCATTTCTCCCAGCTGAAACAGCGTTTAGATGTATCGTAACTGGAGGTTCCCAAAACATTTGAGACACGAGTACTGAGAATTTCGATCCAAATTGAAATGGTTTGAGATATTCCCTTGTCCCTGAACAGAAGCCTGCACACCTTTCCGGTTTTGGAAATTATCCTCTAACTTCAAAGGGACCTATTCATGATGTAATCAGCTATTCTCCTGATGTGCAACCTCATTTAGACTTTGCATACAAAATAATCTTATCGATGATAGTACCTGTCACTGTGGCTTAGATGGTCAAAGCGCCTGTCTAGTAAACAGGAGATCCTGGGTTCGAATCCCAGCAGTGCCTATGCCACAGGATGTTGGTGCAGCTCACTTAATCATTTTACAAATGGAAATATTTGTATGCTGAACAGTGTGAATCTCCACAACAAGTGGAAATCTAAGAAGTCATGTGCGTGCAATAGCGTCTTAAAGGCTGGCTTTTCGTGGCTCTGTGGCGCAATGGATAGCGCATTGGACTTCTAGGTTGTGAATGGAGTTATTCAAAGGTTGTGGGTTCGAGTCCCACCAGAGTCGTGCATACCCTCTTTTGCTCAGATGTATTTGTGTTGGACAAGCATGCGCTTAAACCTGGGATCCACAAATTACTTCAGAAGCATACCCTTCACGTTCTGCTCATTTCTCTTATTGGACTCACCCAACTCAGATCATAGAGTGCTCTACTAATTAGCTTAAGTCACCTATTTAAATAAGGGAGGTAACAAGAATGGGTTGAAATCCACTGGCTTAGGCCAAAATCTGCAACTACCTATTGTTGGCCACCTACCTAGCAACAACAACAACAAATGCTTTCCATTTCTCCCAGCTGAAACAGCGTTTAGATGTATCGTAACTGGAGGTTCCCAAAACATTTGAGACACGAGTACTGAGAGTTTCGATCCAAATTGAAATGGTTTGAGATATTCCCTTGTCCCTGAACAGAAGCCTGCACACCTTTCCGGTTTTGGAAATTATCCTCTAACTTCAAAGGGACCTATTCATGATGTAATCAGCTATTCTCCTGACGCGCAACCTCATTTAGACTTTGTATACAAACGAATCGAACTGGCGACAGTACATGGCGCTGTGGCTTAGTTGGTCAAAGCGCCTGTCTTGTAAACAGGAGATCCTGGGTTCGAATCCCAGCAGTGCCTATGACACAGGAAGTGGGCACCGCTCACTTACGAATTTTACATATGGAAATATTTGCATGCTGAACAGTGTGAATCTGCACAACAAGCGGAAATCTAAGAAGTCATGTGCATGCAATAGCGTCTTAAAGGCTGGCTTTTCGTGGCTCTGTGGCGCAATGGATAGCGCATTGGACTTCTAGGTTGTGAATGGAGTTATTCAAAGGTATGTTCCTTTCGAGTCCCACCAGAGTCGTGCATACCCTCTTTTGCTCAGATGTATTTGTGTTGGACAAGCATGCGCTTAAACCTGGGATCCACAAATTACTTCAGAAGCATACCCTTCACGTTCTGCTCATTTCTCTTATTGGACTCACCCAACTCAGATCATAGAGTGCTCTACTAATTAGCTTAAGTCACCTATTTAAATAAGGGAGGTAACAAGAATGGGTTGAAATCCACTGGCTTAGGCCAAAATCTGCAACTACCTATTGTTGGCCACCTACCTAGCAACAACAACAACAAATGCTTTCCATTTCTCCCAGCTGAAACAGCGTTTAGATGTATCGTAACTGGAGGTTCCCAAAACATTTGAGACACGAGTACTGAGAGTTTCGATCCAAATTGAAATGGTTTGAGATATTCCCTTGTCCCTGAACAGAAGCCTGCACACCTTTCCGGTTTTGGAAATTATCCTCTAACTTCAAAGGGACCTATTCATGATGTAATCAGCTATTCTCCTGACGCGCAACCTCATTTAGACTTTGTATACAAACGAATCGAACTGGCGACAGTACATGGCGCTGTGGCTTAGTTGGTCAAAGCGCCTGTCTTGTAAACAGGAGATCCTGGGTTCGAATCCCAGCAGTGCCTATGACACAGGAAGTGGGCACCGCTCACTTACGAATTTTACATATGGAAATATTTGCATGCTGAACAGTGTGAATCTGCACAACAAGCGGAAATCTAAGAAGTCATGTGCATGCAATAGCGTCTTAAAGGCTGGGTTTTCGTGGCTCTGTGGCGCAATGGATAGCGCATTGGACTTCTAGGTTGTGAATGGAGTTATTCAAAGGTATGTTCCTTTCGAGTCCCACCAGAGTCGTGCATACCCTCTTTTGCTCAGATGTATTTGTGTTGGACAAGCATACGCTTAAACCTGGGATCCACAAACTACTACAGAAGCATACCCTTCACGTTCTGCTCATTTCTCTTATTGGACTCACCCAACTCAGATCATAGAGTGCTCTACTAATTAGCTTAAGTCACCTATTTAAATAAGGGAGGTAACAAGAATGGGTTGAAATCCACTGGCTTAGGCCAAAATCTGCAACTACCTATTGTTGGCCACCTACCTAGCAACAACAACAAATGCTTTCCATTTCTCCCAGCTGAAACAGCGTTTAGATGTATCGTAACTGGAGGTTCCCAAAACATTTGAGACACGAGTACTGAGAATTTCGATCCAAATTGAAATGGTTTGAGATATTCCCTTGTCCCTGAACAGAAGCCTGCACACCTTTCCGGTTTTGGAAATTATCCTCTAACTTCAAAGGGACCTATTCATGATGTAATCAGCTATTCTCCTGATGTGCAACCTCATTTAGACTTTGCATACAAAATAATCTTATCGATGATAGTACTTGGCGCTGTGGCTTAGATGGTCAAAGCGCCTGTCTAGTAAACAGGAGATCCTGGGTTCGAATCCCAGCAGTGCCTATGCCACAGGATGTTGGTGCAGCTCACTTAATCATTTTACAAATGGAAATATTTGTATGCTGAACAGTGTGAATCTCCACAACAAGTGGAAATCTAAGAAGTCATGTGCATGCAATAGCGTCTTAAAGGCTGGCTTTTCGTGGCTCTGTGGCGCAATGGATAGCGCATTGGACTTCTAGGTTGTGAATGGAGTTATTCAAAGGTTGTGGGTTCGAGTCCAACCAGAGTCGTGCATACCCTCTTTTGCTCAGATGTATTTGTGTTGGACAAGCATGCGCTTAAACCTGGGATCCACAAATTACTTCAGAAGCATACCCTTCACGTTCTGCTCATTTCTCTTATTGGACTCACCCAACTCAGATCATAGAGTGCTCTACTAATTAGCTTAAGTCACCTATTTAAATAAGGGAGGTAACAAGAATGGGTTGAAATCCACTGGCTTAGGCCAAAATCTGCAACTACCTATTGTTGGCCACCTACCTAGCAACAACAACAACAAATGCTTTCCATTTCTCCCAGCTGAAACAGCGTTTAGATGTATCGTAACTGGAGGTTCCCAAAACATTTGAGACACGAGTACTGAGAGTTTCGATCCAAATTGAAATGGTTTGAGATATTCCCTTGTCCCTGAACAGAAGCCTGCACACCTTTCCGGTTTTGGAAATTATCCTCTAACTTCAAAGGGACCTATTCATGATGTAATCAGCTATTCTCCTGACGCGCAACCTCATTTAGACTTTGTATACAAACGAATCGAACTGGCGACAGTACATGGCGCTGTGGCTTAGTTGGTCAAACCGCCTGTCTTGTAAACAGGAGATCCTGGGTTCGAATCCCAGCAGTGCCTATAACACAGGAAGTGGACACCGCTCACTTACGAATTTTACATATGGAAATATTTGCATGCTGAACAGTGTGAATCTGCACAATGAGCGGAAATCTAAGAAGTCATGTGCATGCAATAGCGTCTTAAAGGCTGGCTTTTCGTGGCTCTGTGGCGCAATGGATAGCGCATTGGACTTCTAGGTTGTGAATGGAGTTATTCAAAGGTTGTGGGTTCGAGTCCCACCAGAGTCGTGCATACCCTCTTTTAATCAGATGTATTTGTGTTGGACAAGCATACGCTTAAACCTGGGATCCACAAACTACTACAGAAGCATACCCTTCACGTTCTGCTCATTTCTCTTATTGGACTCACCCAACTCAGATCATAGAGTGCTCTACTAATTAGCTTAAGTCACCTATTTAAATAAGGGAGGTAACAAGAATGGGTTGAAATCCACTGGCTTAGGCCAAAATCTGCAACTACCTATTGTTGGCCACCTACCTAGCAACAACAACAAATGCTTTCCATTTCTCCCAGCTGAAACAGCGTTTAGATGTATCGTAACTGGAGGTTCCCAAAACATTTGAGACACGAGTACTGAGAATTTCGATCCAAATTGAAATGGTTTGAGATATTCCCTTGTCCCTGAACAGAAGCCTGCACACCTTTCCGGTTTTGGAAATTATCCTCTAACTTCAAAGGGACCTATTCATGATGTAATCAGCTATTCTCCTGATGTGCAACCTCATTTAGACTTTGCATACAAAATAATCTTATCGATGATAGTACCTGGCGCTGTGGCTTAGATGGTCAAAGCGCCTGTCTAGTAAACAGGAGATCCTGGGTTCGAATCCCAGCAGTGCCTATGCCACAGGATGTTGGTGCAGCTCACTTAATCATTTTACAAATGGAAATATTTGTATGCTGAACAGTGTGAATCTCCACAACAAGTGGAAATCTAAGAAGTCATGTGCATGCAATAGCGTCTTAAAGGCTGGCTTTTCGTGGCTCTGTGGCGCAATGGATAGCGCATTGGACTTCTAGGTTGTGAATGGAGTTATTCAAAGGTTGTGGGTTCGAGTCCAACCAGAGTCGTGCATACCCTCTTTTGCTCAGATGTATTTGTGTTGGACAAGCATGCGCTTAAACCTGGGATCCACAAATTACTTCAGAAGCATACCCTTCACGTTCTGCTCATTTCTCTTATTGGACTCACCCAACTCAGATCATAGAGTGCTCTACTAATTAGCTTAAGTCACCTATTTAAATAAGGGAGGTAACAAGAATGGGTTGAAATCCACTGGCTTAGGCCAAAATCTGCAACTACCTATTGTTGGCCACCTACCTAGCAACAACAACAACAAATGCTTTCCATTTCTCCCAGCTGAAACAGCGTTTAGATGTATCGTAACTGGAGGTTCCCAAAACATTTGAGACACGAGTACTGAGAGTTTCGATCCAAATTGAAATGGTTTGAGATATTCCCTTGTCCCTGAACAGAAGCCTGCACACCTTTCCGGTTTTGGAAATTATCCTCTAACTTCAAAGGGACCTATTCATGATGTAATCAGCTATTCTCCTGACGCGCAACCTCATTTAGACTTTGTATACAAACGAATCGAACTGGCGACAGTACATGGCGCTGTGGCTTAGTTGGTCAAACCGCCTGTCTTGTAAACAGGAGATCCTGGGTTCGAATCCCAGCAGTGCCTATAACACAGGAAGTGGACACCGCTCACTTATGAATTTTACATATGGAAATATTTGCATGCTGAACAGTGTGAATCTGCACAATGAGCGGAAATCTAAGAAGTCATGTGCATGCAATAGCGTCTTAAAGGCTGGCTTTTCGTGGCTCTGTGGCGCAATGGATAGCGCATTGGACTTCTAGGTTGTGAATGGAGTTATTCAAAGGTTGTGGGTTCGAGTCCCACCAGAGTCGTGCATACCCTCTTTTGCTCAGATGTATTTGTGTTGGACAAGCATACGCTTAAACCTGGGATCCACAAACTACTACAGAAGCATACCCTTCACGTTCTGCTCATTTCTCTTATTGGACTCACCCAACTCAGATCATAGAGTGCTCTACTAATTAGCTTAAGTCACCTATTTAAATAAGGGAAGTAACAAGAATGGGTTGAAATCCACTGGCTTAGGCCAAAATCTGCAACTACCTATTGTTGGCCACCTACCTAGCAACAACAACAAATGCTTTCCATTTCTCCCAGCTGAAACAGCGTTTAGATGTATCGTAACTGGAGGTTCCCAAAACATTTGAGACACGAGTACTGAGAGTTTCGATCCAAATTGAAATGGTTTGAGATATTCCCTTGTCCCTGAACAGAAGCCTGCACACCTTTCCGGTTTTGGAAATTATCCTCTAACTTCAAAGGGACCTATTCATGATGTAATCAGCTATTCTCCTGACGCGCAACCTCATTTAGACTTTGTATACAAACGAATCGAATTGGCGACAGTACATGGCGCTGTGGCTTAGTTGGTCAAAGCGCCTGTCTTGTAAACAGGAGATCCTGGGTTCGAATCCCAGCAGTGCCTATGACACAGGAAGTGGGCACCGCTCACTTACGAATTTTACATATGGAAATATTTGCATGCTGAACAGTGTGAATCTCCACAACAAGCGGAAATCTAAGAAGTCATGTGCATGCAATAGCGTCTTAAAGGCTGGCTTTTCGTGGCTCTGTGGCGCAATGGATAGCGCATTGGACTTCTAGGTTGTGAATGGAGTTATTCAAAGGTATGTTCCTTTCGAGTCCCACCAGAGTCGTGCATACCCTCTTTTGCTCAGATGTATTTGTGTTGGACAAGCATGCGCTTAAACCTGGGATCCACAAATTACTTCAGAAGCATACCCTTCACGTTCTGCTCATTTCTCTTATTGGACTCACCCAACTCAGATCATAGAGTGCTCTACTAATTAGCTTAAGTCACCTATTTAAATAAGGGAGGTAACAAGAATGGGTTGAAATCCACTGGCTTAGGCCAAAATCTGCAACTACCTATTGTTGGCCACCTACCTAGCAACAACAACAACAAATGCTTTCCATTTCTCCCAGCTGAAACAGCGTTTAGATGTATCGTAACTGGAGGTTCCCAAAACATTTGAGACACGAGTACTGAGAGTTTCGATCCAAATTGAAATGGTTTGAGATATTCCCTTGTCCCTGAACAGAAGCCTGCACACCTTTCCGGTTTTGGAAATTATCCTCTAACTTCAAAGGGACCTATTCATGATGTAATCAGCTATTCTCCTGATGTGCAACCTCATTTAGACTTTGCATACAAAATAATCTTATCGATGATAGTACCTGGCGCTGTGGCTTAGATGGTCAAAGCGCCTGTCTAGTAAACAGGAGATCCTGGGTTCGAATCCCAGCAGTGCCTATGCCACAGGATGTTGGTGCAGCTCACTTAATCATTTTACAAATGGAAATATTTGTATGCTGAACAGTGTGAATCTCCACAACAAGTGGAAATCTAAGAAGTCATGTGCATGCAATAGCGTCTTAAAGGCTGGCTTTTCGTGGCTCTGTGGCGCAATGGATAGCGCATTGGACTTCTAGGTTGTGAATGGAGTTATTCAAAGGTTGTGGGTTCGAGTCCAACCAGAGTCGTGCATACCCTCTTTTGCTCAGATGTATTTGTGTTGGACAAGCATGCGCTTAAACCTGGGATCCACAAATTACTTCAGAAGCATACCCTTCACGTTCTGCTCATTTCTCTTATTGGACTCACCCAACTCAGATCATAGAGTGCTCTACTAATTAGCTTAAGTCACCTATTTAAATAAGGGAGGTAACAAGAATGGGTTGAAATCCACTGGCTTAGGCCAAAATCTGCAACTACCTATTGTTGGCCACCTACCTAGCAACAACAACAACAAATGCTTTCCATTTCTCCCAGCTGAAACAGCGTTTAGATGTATCGTAACTGGAGGTTCCCAAAACATTTGAGACACGAGTACTGAGAGTTTCGATCCAAATTGAAATGGTTTGAGATATTCCCTTGTCCCTGAACAGAAGCCTGCACACCTTTCCGGTTTTGGAAATTATCCTCTAACTTCAAAGGGACCTATTCATGATGTAATCAGCTATTCTCCTGACGCGCAACCTCATTTAGACTTTGTATACAAACGAATCGAACTGGCGACAGTACATGGCGCTGTGGCTTAGTTGGTCAAACCGCCTGTCTTGTAAACAGGAGATCCTGGGTTCGAATCCCAGCAGTGCCTATAACACAGGAAGTGGACACCGCTCACTTACGAATTTTACATATGGAAATATTTGCATGCTGAACAGTGTGAATCTGCACAATGAGCGGAAATCTAAGAAGTCATGTGCATGCAATAGCGTCTTAAAGGCTGGCTTTTCGTGGCTCTGTGGCGCAATGGATAGCGCATTGGACTTCTAGGTTGTGAATGGAGTTATTCAAAGGTTGTGGGTTCGAGTCCCACCAGAGTCGTGCATACCCTCTTTTGCTCAGATGTATTTGTGTTGGACAAGCATACGCTTAAACCTGGGATCCACAAACTACTACAGAAGCATACCCTTCACGTTCTGCTCATTTCTCTTATTGGACTCACCCAACTCAGATCATAGAGTGCTCTACTAATTAGCTTAAGTCACCTATTTAAATAAGGGAGGTAACAAGAATGGGTTGAAATCCACTGGCTTAGGCCAAAATCTGCAACTACCTATTGTTGGCCACCTACCTAGCAACAACAACAAATGCTTTCCATTTCTCCCAGCTGAAACAGCGTTTAGATGTATCGTAACTGGAGGTTCCCAAAACATTTGAGACACGAGTACTGAGAATTTCGATCCAAATTGAAATGGTTTGAGATATTCCCTTGTCCCTGAACAGAAGCCTGCACACCTTTCCGGTTTTGGAAATTATCCTCTAACTTCAAAGGGACCTATTCATGATGTAATCAGCTATTCTCCTGATGTGCAACCTCATTTAGACTTTGCATACAAAATAATCTTATCGATGATAGTACCTGGCGCTGTGGCTTAGATGGTCAAAGCGCCTGTCTAGTAAACAGGAGATCCTGGGTTCGAATCCCAGCAGTGCCTATGCCACAGGATGTTGGTGCAGCTCACTTAATCATTTTACAAATGGAAATATTTGTATGCTGAACAGTGTGAATCTCCACAACAAGTGGAAATCTAAGAAGTCATGTGCATGCAATAGCGTCTTAAAGGCTGGCTTTTCGTGGCTCTGTGGCGCAATGGATAGCGCATTGGACTTCTAGGTTGTGAATGGAGTTATTCAAAGGTTGTGGGTTCGAGTCCAACCAGAGTCGTGCATACCCTCTTTTGCTCAGATGTATTTGTGTTGGACAAGCATGCGCTTAAACCTGGGATCCACAAATTACTTCAGAAGCATACCCTTCACGTTCTGCTCATTTCTCTTATTGGACTCACCCAACTCAGATCATAGAGTGCTCTACTAATTAGCTTAAGTCACCTATTTAAATAAGGGAGGTAACAAGAATGGGTTGAAATCCACTGGCTTAGGCCAAAATCTGCAACTACCTATTGTTGGCCACCTACCTAGCAACAACAACAACAAATGCTTTCCATTTCTCCCAGCTGAAACAGCGTTTAGATGTATCGTAACTGGAGGTTCCCAAAACATTTGAGACACGAGTACTGAGAGTTTCGATCCAAATTGAAATGGTTTGAGATATTCCCTTGTCCCTGAACAGAAGCCTGCACACCTTTCCGGTTTTGGAAATTATCCTCTAACTTCAAAGGGACCTATTCATGATGTAATCAGCTATTCTCCTGACGCGCAACCTCATTTAGACTTTGTATACAAACGAATCGAACTGGTGACAGTACATGGCGCTGTGGCTTAGTTGGTCAAAGCGCCTGTCGTGTACACAGGAGATCCTGGGTTCGAATCCCAGCAGTGCCTATGACACAGGAAGTGGGCACCGCTCACTTATGAATTTTACATATGGAAATATTTGCATGCTGAACAGTGTGAATCTGCACAACAAGCGGAAATCTAAGAAGTCATGTGCATGCAATAGCGTCTTAAAGGCTGACTTTTCGTGGCTCGGTGGCGCAATGGATAGCGCATTGGACTTCTAGGATGTGAATGGAGTTATTCAAAGGTTGTGGGTTCGAGTCCCACCAGAGTCGTGCATACCCTCTTTTGCTCAGATGTATTTGTGTTGGACAAGCATACGCTTAAACCTGGGATCCACAAACTACTACAGAAGCATACCCTTCACGTTCTGCTCATTTCCCTTATTGGACTCACCCAACTCAGATCATAGAGTGCTCTACTAATTATCTTAGTCACCTATTTAAATAAGGGAGATAACAAGAATGGGTTGAAATCCACTGGCTTAGGCCAAAATCTGCAACTACCTATTGTTGGCCACCTACCTAGCAACAACAACAAATGCTTTCCATTTCTCCCAGCTGAAACAGCGTTTAGATGTATCGTAACTGGAGGTTCCCAAAACATTTGAGACACGAGTACTGAGAGTTTCGATCCAAATTGAAATGGTTTGAGATATTCCCTTGTCCCTGAACAGAAGCCTGCACACCTTTCCGGTTTTGGAAATTATCCTCTAACTTCAAAGGGACCTATTCATGATGTAATCAGCTATTCTCCTGACGCGCAACCTCATTTAGACTTTGTATACAAACGAATCGAACTGGCAACAGTACATGGTGCTGTGGCTTAGTTGGTCAAAGCGCCTGTCTTGTAAACAGGAGATCCTGGGTTCGAATCCCAGCAGTGCCTATGACACAGAAAGTGGGCACCGCTCACTTACGAATTTTACATATGGAAATATTTGCATGCTGAACAGTGTGAATCTGCACAACAAGCGGAAATCTAAGAAGTCATGTGCATGCAATAGCGTCTTAAAGGCTGGCTTTTCGTGGCTCTGTGGCGCAATGGATAGCGCATTGGACTTCTAGGTTGTGAATGGAGTTATTCAAAGGTATGTTCCTTTCGAGTCCCACCAGAGTCGTGCATACCCTCTTTTGCTCAGATGTATTTGTGTTGGACAAGCATACGCTTAAACCTGGGATCCACAAATTACTTCAGAAGCATACCCTTCACGTTCTGCTCATTTCTCTTATTGGACTCACCCAACTCAGATCATAGAGTGCTCTACTAATTAGCTTAAGTCACCTATTTAAATAAGGGAGGTAACAAGAATGGGTTGAAATCCACTGGCTTAGACCAAAATCTGCAACTACCTATTGTTGGCCACCTACCTAGCAACAACAACAAATGGTTTCCATTTCTCCCAGCTGAAACAGCGTTTAGATGTATCGTAACTGGAGGTTCCCAACACATTTGAGACACGAGTACTGAGAGTTTCGATCCAAATTGAAATGGTTTGAGATATTCCCTTGTCCCTGAACAGAAGCCTGCACACCTTTCCGGTTTTGGAAATTATCCTCTAACTTCAAAGGGACCTATTCATGATGTAATCAGCTATTCTCCTGATGTGCAACCTCATTTAGACTTTGCATACAAACGAATCGAACTGGTGATAGTACCTGGCGCTGTAGCTTAGATGGGCAAAGCGCCTGTCTAGTAAACAGGAGATCCTGGGTTCGAATCCCAGCAGTGCCTATGCCACAGGATGTGGGTGCAGCTCACTTAATCATTTTACATATGGAAATATTTGTATACTGAACAGTGTGAATCTCCAAAACAAGTGGAAATCTAAGAAGTCATGTGCATGCAATAGCGTCTTAAAGGCTGGCTTTTCGTGGCTCTATGGCGCAATGGATAGCGCATTGGACTTCTAGGTTGTGAATGGAGTTATTCAAAGGTTGTGGGTTCAAGTCCCACCAGAGTCGTGCAGACCCTCTTTTGCTCAGATGTATTTGTGTTGGACAAGCATGCGCTTAAACCTGGGATCCACAAATTACTTCAGAAGCATACCCTTCACGTTCTGCTCATTTCTCTTATTGGACTCACCCAACTCAGATCATAGAGTGCTCTACTAATTAGCTTAAGTCACCTATTTAAATAAGGGAGGTAACAAGAATGGGTTGAAATCCACTGGCTTAGGCCAAAATCTGCAACTACCTATTGTTGGCCACCTCCCTAGCAACAACAACAACAAATGCTTTCCATTTCTCCCAGCTGAAACAGCGTTTAGATGTATCGTAACTGGAGGTTCCCAAAACATTTGAGACACGAGTACTGAGAATTTCGATCCAAATTGAAATGGTTTGAGATATTCCCTTGTCCCTGAACAGAAGCCTGCACACCTTTCCGGTTTTGGAAATTATCCTCTAACTTCAAAGGGACCTATTCATGATGTAATCAGCTATTCTCCTGATGTGCAACCTCATTTAGACTTTGCATACAAAATAATCTTATCGATGATAGTACCTGGCACTGTGGCTTAGATGGTCAAAGCGCCTGTCTAGTAAACAGGAGATCCTGGGTTCGAATCCCAGCAGTGCCTATGCCACAGGATGTTGGTGCAGCTCACTTAATCATTTTACAAATGGAAATATTTGTATGCTGAACAGTGTGAATCTCCACAACAAGTGGAAATCTAAGAAGTCATGTGCGTGCAATAGCGTCTTAAAGGCTGGCTTTTCGTGGCTCTGTGGCGCAATGGATAGCGCATTGGACTTCTAGGTTGTGAATGGAGTTATTCAAAGGTTGTGGGTTCGAGTCCCACCAGAGTCGTGCATACCCTCTTTTGCTCAGATGTATTTGTGTTGGACAAGCATGCGCTTAAACCTGGGATCCACAAATTACTTCAGAAGCATACCCTTCACGTTCTGCTCATTTCTCTTATTGGACTCACCCAACTCAGATCATAGAGTGCTCTACTAATTAGCTTAAGTCACCTATTTAAATAAGGGAGGTAACAAGAATGGGTTGAAATCCACTGGCTTAGGCCAAAATCTGCAACTACCTATTGTTGGCCACCTACCTAGCAACAACAACAACAAATGCTTTCCATTTCTCCCAGCTGAAACAGCGTTTAGATGTATCGTAACTGGAGGTTCCCAAAACATTTGAGACACGAGTACTGAGAGTTTCGATCCAAATTGAAATGGTTTGAGATATTCCCTTGTCCCTGAACAGAAGCCTGCACACCTTTCCGGTTTTGGAAATTATCCTCTAACTTCAAAGGGACCTATTCATGATGTAATCAGCTATTCTCCTGACGCGCAACCTCATTTAGACTTTGTATACAAACGAATCGAACTGGCGACAGTACATGGCGCTGTGGCTTAGTTGGTCAAAGCGCCTGTCTTGTAAACAGGAGATCCTGGGTTCGAATCCCAGCAGTGCCTATGACACAGGAAGTGGTCACCGCTCACTTACGAATTTTACATATGGAAATATTTGCATGCTGAACAGTGTGAATCTGCACAACAAGCGGAAATCTAAGAAGTCATGTGCATGCAATAGCGTCTTAAAGGCTGGCTTTTCGTGGCTCTGTGGCGCAATGGATAGCGCATTGGACTTCTAGGTTGTGAATGGAGTTATTCAAAGGTATGTTCCTTTCGAGTCCCACCAGAGTCGTGCATACCCTCTTTTGCTCAGATGTATTTGTGTTGGACAAGCATGCGCTTAAACCTGGGATCCACAAATTACTTCAGAAGCATACCCTTCACGTTCTGCTCATTTCTCTTATTGGACTCACCCAACTCAGATCATAGAGTGCTCTACTAATTAGCTTAAGTCACCTATTTAAATAAGGGAGGTAACAAGAATGGGTTGAAATCCACTGGCTTAGGCCAAAATCTGCAACTACCTATTGTTGGCCACCTACCTAGCAACAACAACAACAAATGCTTTCCATTTCTCCCAGCTGAAACAGCGTTTAGATGTATCGTAACTGGAGGTTCCCAAAACATTTGAGACACGAGTACTGAGAGTTTCGATCCAAATTGAAATGGTTTGAGATATTCCCTTGTCCCTGAACAGAAGCCTGCACACCTTTCCGGTTTTGGAAATTATCCTCTAACTTCAAAGGGACCTATTCATGATGTAATCAGCTATTCTCCTGACGCGCAACCTCATTTAGACTTTGTATACAAACGAATCGAACTGGCGACAGTACATGGCGCTGTGGCTTAGTTGGTCAAAGCGCCTGTCTTGTAAACAGGAGATCCTGGGTTCGAATCCCAGCAGTGCCTATGACACAGGAAGTGGGCACCGCTCACTTACGAATTTTACATATGGAAATATTTGCATGCTGAACAGTGTGAATCTGCACAACAAGCGGAAATCTAAGAAGTCATGTGCATGCAATAGCGTCTTAAAGGCTGGGTTTTCGTGGCTCTGTGGCGCAATGGATAGCGCATTGGACTTCTAGGTTGTGAATGGAGTTATTCAAAGGTATGTTCCTTTCGAGTCCCACCAGAGTCGTGCATACCCTCTTTTGCTCAGATGTATTTGTGTTGGACAAGCATACGCTTAAACCTGGGATCCACAAACTACTACAGAAGCATACCCTTCACGTTCTGCTCATTTCTCTTATTGGACTCACCCAACTCAGATCATAGAGTGCTCTACTAATTAGCTTAAGTCACCTATTTAAATAAGGGAGGTAACAAGAATGGGTTGAAATCCACTGGCTTAGGCCAAAATCTGCAACTACCTATTGTTGGCCACCTACCTAGCAACAACAACAAATGCTTTCCATTTCTCCCAGCTGAAACAGCGTTTAGATGTATCGTAACTGGAGGTTCCCAAAACATTTGAGACACGAGTACTGAGAATTTCGATCCAAATTGAAATGGTTTGAGATATTCCCTTGTCCCTGAACAGAAGCCTGCACACCTTTCCGGTTTTGGAAATTATCCTCTAACTTCAAAGGGACCTATTCATGATGTAATCAGCTATTCTCCTGATGTGCAACCTCATTTAGACTTTGCATACAAAATAATCTTATCGATGATAGTACCTGGCGCTGTGGCTTAGATGGTCAAAGCGCCTGTCTAGTAAACAGGAGATCCTGGGTTCGAATCCCAGCAGTGCCTATGCCACAGGATGTTGGTGCAGCTCACTTAATCATTTTACAAATGGAAATATTTGTATGCTGAACAGTGTGAATCTCCACAACAAGTGGAAATCTAAGAAGTCATGTGCATGCAATAGCGTCTTAAAGGCTGGCTTTTCGTGGCTCTGTGGCGCAATGGATAGCGCATTGGACTTCTAGGTTGTGAATGGAGTTATTCAAAGGTTGTGGGTTCGAGTCCAACCAGAGTCGTGCATACCCTCTTTTGCTCAGATGTATTTGTGTTGGACAAGCATGCGCTTAAACCTGGGATCCACAAATTACTTCAGAAGCATACCCTTCACGTTCTGCTCATTTCTCTTATTGGACTCACCCAACTCAGATCATAGAGTGCTCTACTAATTAGCTTAAGTCACCTATTTAAATAAGGGAGGTAACAAGAATGGGTTGAAATCCACTGGCTTAGGCCAAAATCTGCAACTACCTATTGTTGGCCACCTACCTAGCAACAACAACAACAAATGCTTTCCATTTCTCCCAGCTGAAACAGCGTTTAGATGTATCGTAACTGGAGGTTCCCAAAACATTTGAGACACGAGTACTGAGAGTTTCGATCCAAATTGAAATGGTTTGAGATATTCCCTTGTCCCTGAACAGAAGCCTGCACACCTTTCCGGTTTTGGAAATTATCCTCTAACTTCAAAGGGACCTATTCATGATGTAATCAGCTATTCTCCTGACGCGCAACCTCATTTAGACTTTGTATACAAACGAATCGAACTGGCGACAGTACATGGCGCTGTGGCTTAGTTGGTCAAACCGCCTGTCTTGTAAACAGGAGATCCTGGGTTCGAATCCCAGCAGTGCCTATAACACAGGAAGTGGACACCGCTCACTTACGAATTTTACATATGGAAATATTTGCATGCTGAACAGTGTGAATCTGCACAATGAGCGGAAATCTAAGAAGTCATGTGCATGCAATAGCGTCTTAAAGGCTGGCTTTTCGTGGCTCTGTGGCGCAATGGATAGCGCATTGGACTTCTAGGTTGTGAATGGAGTTATTCAAAGGTTGTGGGTTCGAGTCCCACCAGAGTCGTGCATACCCTCTTTTAATCAGATGTATTTGTGTTGGACAAGCATACGCTTAAACCTGGGATCCACAAACTACTACAGAAGCATACCCTTCACGTTCTGCTCATTTCTCTTATTGGACTCACCCAACTCAGATCATAGAGTGCTCTACTAATTAGCTTAAGTCACCTATTTAAATAAGGGAGGTAACAAGAATGGGTTGAAATCCACTGGCTTAGGCCAAAATCTGCAACTACCTATTGTTGGCCACCTACCTAGCAACAACAACAAATGCTTTCCATTTCTCCCAGCTGAAACAGCGTTTAGATGTATCGTAACTGGAGGTTCCCAAAACATTTGAGACACGAGTACTGAGAATTTCGATCCAAATTGAAATGGTTTGAGATATTCCCTTGTCCCTGAACAGAAGCCTGCACACCTTTCCGGTTTTGGAAATTATCCTCTAACTTCAAAGGGACCTATTCATGATGTAATCAGCTATTCTCCTGATGTGCAACCTCATTTAGACTTTGCATACAAAATAATCTTATCGATGATAGTACCTGGCGCTGTGGCTTAGATGGTCAAAGCGCCTGTCTAGTAAACAGGAGATCCTGGGTTCGAATCCCAGCAGTGCCTATGCCACAGGATGTTGGTGCAGCTCACTTAATCATTTTACAAATGGAAATATTTGTATGCTGAACAGTGTGAATCTCCACAACAAGTGGAAATCTAAGAAGTCATGTGCATGCAATAGCGTCTTAAAGGCTGGCTTTTCGTGGCTCTGTGGCGCAATGGATAGCGCATTGGACTTCTAGGTTGTGAATGGAGTTATTCAAAGGTTGTGGGTTCGAGTCCAACCAGAGTCGTGCATACCCTCTTTTGCTCAGATGTATTTGTGTTGGACAAGCATGCGCTTAAACCTGGGATCCACAAATTACTTCAGAAGCATACCCTTCACGTTCTGCTCATTTCTCTTATTGGACTCACCCAACTCAGATCATAGAGTGCTCTACTAATTAGCTTAAGTCACCTATTTAAATAAGGGAGGTAACAAGAATGGGTTGAAATCCACTGGCTTAGGCCAAAATCTGCAACTACCTATTGTTGGCCACCTACCTAGCAACAACAACAACAAATGCTTTCCATTTCTCCCAGCTGAAACAGCGTTTAGATGTATCGTAACTGGAGGTTCCCAAAACATTTGAGACACGAGTACTGAGAGTTTCGATCCAAATTGAAATGGTTTGAGATATTCCCTTGTCCCTGAACAGAAGCCTGCACACCTTTCCGGTTTTGGAAATTATCCTCTAACTTCAAAGGGACCTATTCATGATGTAATCAGCTATTCTCCTGACGCGCAACCTCATTTAGACTTTGTATACAAACGAATCGAACTGGCGACAGTACATGGCGCTGTGGCTTAGTTGGTCAAACCGCCTGTCTTGTAAACAGGAGATCCTGGGTTCGAATCCCAGCAGTGCCTATAACACAGGAAGTGGACACCGCTCACTTACGAATTTTACATATGGAAATATTTGCATGCTGAACAGTGTGAATCTGCACAATGAGCAGAAATCTAAGAAGTCATGTGCATGCAATAGCGTCTTAAAGGCTGGCTTTTCGTCGCTCTGTGGCGCAATGGATAGCGCATTGGACTTCTAGGTTGTGAATTGAGTTATTCAAAGGTTGTGGGTTCGAGTCCCACCAGAGTCGTGCATACCCTCTTTTGCTCAGATGTATTTGTGTTGGACAAGCATACGCTTAAACCTGGGATCCACAAACTACTACAGAAGCATACCCTTCACGTTCTGCTCATTTCTCTTATTGGACTCACCCAACTCAGATCATAGAGTGCTCTACTAATTAGCTTAAGTCACCTATTTAAATAAGGGAAGTAACAAGAATGGGTTGAAATCCACTGGCTTAGGCCAAAATCTGCAACTACCTATTGTTGGCCACCTACCTAGCAACAACAACAAATGCTTTCCATTTCTCCCAGCTGAAACAGCGTTTAGATGTATCGTAACTGGAGGTTCCCAAAACATTTGAGACACGAGTACTGAGAGTTTCGATCCAAATTGAAATGGTTTGAGATATTCCCTTGTCCCTGAACAGAAGCCTGCACACCTTTCCGGTTTTGGAAATTATCCTCTAACTTCAAAGGGACCTATTCATGATGTAATCAGCTATTCTCCTGACGCGCAACCTCATTTAGACTTTGTATACAAACGAATCGAATTGGCGACAGTACATGGCGCTGTGGCTTAGTTGGTCAAAGCGCCTGTCTTGTAAACAGGAGATCCTGGGTTCGAATCCCAGCCGTGCCTATGACACAGGAAGTGGGCACCGCTCACTTACGAATTTTACATATGGAAATATTTGCATGCTGAACAGTGTGAATCTGCACAACAAGCGGAAATCTAAGAAGTCATGTGCATGCAATAGCGTCTTAAAGGCTGGCTTTTCGTGGCTCTGTGGCGCAATGGATAGCGCATTGGACTTCTAGGTTGTGAATGGAGTTATTCAAAGGTATGTTCCTTTCGAGTCCCACCAGAGTCGTGCATACCCTCTTTTGCTCAGATGTATTTGTGTTGGACAAGCATGCGCTTAAACCTGGGATCCACAAATTACTTCAGAAGCATACCCTTCACGTTCTGCTCATTTCTCTTATTGGACTCACCCAACTCAGATCATAGAGTGCTCTACTAATTAGCTTAAGTCACCTATTTAAATAAGGGAGGTAACAAGAATGGGTTGAAATCCACTGGCTTAGGCCAAAATCTGCAACTACCTATTGTTGGCCACCTACCTAGCAACAACAACAACAAATGCTTTCCATTTCTCCCAGCTGAAACAGCGTTTAGATGTATCGTAACTGGAGGTTCCCAAAACATTTGAGACACGAGTACTGAGAGTTTCGATCCAAATTGAAATGGTTTGAGATATTCCCTTGTCCCTGAACAGAAGCCTGCACACCTTTCCGGTTTTGGAAATTATCCTCTAACTTCAAAGGGACCTATTCATGATGTAATCAGCTATTCTCCTGACGCGCAACCTCATTTAGACTTTGTATACAAACGAATCGAACTGGCGACAGTACATGGCGCTGTGGCTTAGTTGGTCAAAGCGCCTGTCTTGTAAACAGGAGATCCTGGGTTCGAATCCCAGCAGTGCCTATGACACAGGAAGTGGGCACCGCTCACTTACGAATTTTACATATGGAAATATTTGCATGCTGAACAGTGTGAATCTGCACAACAAGCGGAAATCTAAGAAGTCATGTGCATGCAATAGCGTCTTAAAGGCTGGGTTTTCGTGGCTCTGTGGCGCAATGGATAGCGCATTGGACTTCTAGGTTGTGAATGGAGTTATTCAAAGGTATGTTCCTTTCGAGTCCCACCAGAGTCGTGCATACCCTCTTTTGCTCAGATGTATTTGTGTTGGACAAGCATACGCTTAAACCTGGGATCCACAAACTACTACAGAAGCATACCCTTCACGTTCTGCTCATTTCTCTTATTGGACTCACCCAACTCAGATCATAGAGTGCTCTACTAATTAGCTTAAGTCACCTATTTAAATAAGGGAGGTAACAAGAATGGGTTGAAATCCACTGGCTTAGGCCAAAATCTGCAACTACCTATTGTTGGCCACCTACCTAGCAACAACAACAAATGCTTTCCATTTCTCCCAGCTGAAACAGCGTTTAGATGTATTGTAACTGGAGGTTCCCAAAACATTTGAGACACGAGTACTGAGAATTTCGATCCAAATTGAAATGGTTTGAGATATTCCCTTGTCCCTGAACAGAAGCCTGCACACCTTTCCGGTTTTGGAAATTATCCTCTAACTTCAAAGGGACCTATTCATGATGTAATCAGCTATTCTCCTGATGTGCAACCTCATTTAGACTTTGCATACAAAATAATCTTATCGATGATAGTACCTGGCGCTGTGGCTTAGATGGTCAAAGTGCCTGTCTAGTAAACAGGAGATCCTGGGTTCGAATCCCAGCAGTGCCTATGCCACAGGATGTTGGTGCAGCTCACTTAATCATTTTACAAATGGAAATATTTGTATGCTGAACAGTGTGAATCTCCACAACAAGTGGAAATCTAAGAAGTCATGTGCATGCAATAGCGTCTTAAAGGCTGGCTTTTCGTGGCTCTGTGGCGCAATGGATAGCGCATTGGACTTCTAGGTTGTGAATGGAGTTATTCAAAGGTTGTGGGTTCGAGTCCAACCAGAGTCGTGCATACCCTCTTTTGCTCAGATGTATTTGTGTTGGACAAGCATGCGCTTAAACCTGGGATCCACAAATTACTTCAGAAGCATACCCTTCACGTTCTGCTCATTTCTCTTATTGGACTCACCCAACTCAGATCATAGAGTGCTCTACTAATTAGCTTAAGTCACCTATTTAAATAAGGGAGGTAACAAGAATGGGTTGAAATCCACTGGCTTAGGCCAAAATCTGCAACTACCTATTGTTGGCCACCTACCTAGCAACAACAACAACAAATGCTTTCCATTTCTCCCAGCTGAAACAGCGTTTAGATGTATCGTAACTGGAGGTTCCCAAAACATTTGAGACACGAGTACTGAGAGTTTCGATCCAAATTGAAATGGTTTGAGATATTCCCTTGTCCCTGAACAGAAGCCTGCACACCTTTCCGGTTTTGGAAATTATCCTCTAACTTCAAAGGGACCTATTCATGATGTAATCAGCTATTCTCCTGACGCGCAACCTCATTTAGACTTTGTATACAAACGAATCGAACTGGCGACAGTACATGGCGCTGTGGCTTAGTTGGTCAAACCGCCTGTCTTGTAAACAGGAGATCCTGGGTTCGAATCCCAGCAGTGCCTATAACACAGGAAGTGGACACCGCTCACTTACGAATTTTACATATGGAAATATTTGCATGCTGAACAGTGTGAATCTGCACAATGAGCGGAAATCTAAGAAGTCATGTGCATGCAATAGCGTCTTAAAGGCTGGCTTTTCGTGGCTCTGTGGCGCAATGGATAGCGCATTGGACTTCTAGGTTGTGAATGGAGTTATTCAAAGGTTGTGGGTTCGAGTCCCACCAGAGTCGTGCATACCCTCTTTTGCTCAGATGTATTTGTGTTGGACAAGCATACGCTTAAACCTGGGATCCACAAACTACTACAGAAGCATACCCTTCACGTTCTGCTCATTTCTGTTATTGGACTCACCCAACTCAGATCATAGAGTGCTCTACTAATTAGCTTAAGTCACCTATTTAAATAAGGGAGGTAACAAGAATGGGTTGAAATCCACTGGCTTAGGCCAAAATCTGCAACTACCTATTGTTGGCCACCTACCTAGCAACAACAACAAATGCTTTCCATTTCTCCCAGCTGAAACAGCGTTTAGATGTATCGTAACTGGAGGTTCCCAAAACATCTGAGAAACGAGTACTGAGAGTTTCGATCCAAATTGAAATGGTTTGAGATATTCCCTTGTCCCTGAACAGAAGCCTGCACACCTTTCAGGTTTTGGAAATTATCCTCTAACTTCAAAGGGACCTATTCATGATGTAATCAGCTATTCTCCTGATGTGCAACCTCATTTAGACTTTGCATACAAAATAATCTTATCGATGATAGTACCTGGCGCTGTGGCTTAGATGGTCAAAGCGCCTGTCTAGTAAACAGGAGATCCTGGGTTCGAATCCCAGCAGTGCCTATGCCACAGGATGTTGGTGCAGCTCACTTAATCATTTTACAAATGGAAATATTTGTATGCTGAACAGTGTGAATCTCCACAACAAGTGGAAATCTAAGAAGTCATGTGCATGCAATAGCGTCTTAAAGGCTGGCTTTTCGTGGCTCTGTGGCGCAATGGATAGCGCATTGGACTTCTAGGTTGTGAATGGAGTTATTCAAAGGTTGTGGGTTCGAGTCCCACCAGAGTCGTGCATACCCTCTTTTGCTCAGATGTATTTGTGTTGGACAAGCATGCGCTTAAACCTGGGATCCACAAATTACTTCAGAAGCATACCCTTCACGTTCTGCTCATTTCTCTTATTGGACTCACCCAACTCAGATCATAGAGTGCACTACTAATTAGCTTAAGTCACCTATTTAAATAAGGGAGGTAACAAGAATGGGTTGAAATCCACTGGCTTAGGCCAAAATCTGCAACTACCTATTGTTGGCCACCTACCTAGCAACAACAACAACAAATGCTTTCCATTTCTCCCAGCTGAAACAGCGTTTAGATGTATCGTAACTGGAGGTTCCCAAAACATTTGAGACACGAGTACTGAGAGTTTCGATCCAAATTGAAATGGTTTGAGATATTCCCTTGTCCCTGAACAGAAGCCTGCACACCTTTCCGGTTTTGGAAATTATCCTCTAACTTCAAAGGGACCTATTCATGATGTAATCAGCTATTCTCCTGACGCGCAACCTCATTTAGACTTTGTATACAAACGAATCGAACTGGTGACAGTACATGGCGCTGTGGCTTAGTTGGTCAAAGCGCCTGTCTTGTAAACAGGAGATCCTGGGTTCGAATCCCAGCAGTGCCTATGACACAGGAAGTGGGCACCGCTCACTTACGAATTTTACATATGGAAATATTTGCATGCTGAACAGTGTGAATCTGCACAACAAGCGGAAATCTAAGAAGTCATGTGCATGCAATAGCGTCTTAAAGGCTGGCTTTTCGTGGCTCTGTGGCGCAATGGATAGCGCATTGGACTTCTAGGTTGTGAATGGAGTTATTCAAAGGTTGTGGGTTCGAGTCCCACCAGAGTCGTGCATACCCTCTTTTGCTCAGATGTATTTGTGTTGGACAAGCATGCGCTTAAACCTGGGATCCACAAACTACTACAGAAGCATACCCTTCACGTTCTGCTCATTTCCCTTATTGGACTCACCCAACTCAGATCATAGAGTGCTCTACTAATTATCTTAGTCACCTATTTAAATAAGGGAGATAACAAGAATGGGTTGAAATCCACTGGCTTAGGCCAAAATCTGCAACTACCTATTGTTGGCCACCTACCTAGCAACAACAACAAATGCTTTCCATTTCTCCCAGCTGAAACAGCGTTTAGATGTATCGTAACTGGAGGTTCCCAAAACATTTGAGACACGAGTACTGAGAGTTTCGATCCAAATTGAAATGGTTTGAGATATTCCCTTGTCCCTGAACAGAAGCCTGCACACCTTTCCGGTTTTGGAAATTATCCTCTAACTTCAAAGGGACCTATTCATGATGTAATCAGCTATTCTCCTGATGTGCAACCTCATTTAGACTTTGCATACAAAATAATCTTATCGATGATAGTACCTGGCGCTGTGGCTTAGATGGTCAAAGCGCCTGTCTAGTAAACAGGAGATCCTGGGTTCGAATCCCAGCAGTGCCTATGCCACAGGATGTTGGTGCAGCTCACTTAGTCATTTTACAAATGGAAATATTTGTATGCTGAACAGTGTGAATCTCCACAACAAGTGGAAATCTAAGAAGTCATGTGCATGCAATAGCGTCTTAAAGGCTGGCTTTTCGTGGCTCTGTGGCGCAATGGATAGCGCATTGGACTTCTAGGTTGTGAATGGAGTTATTCAAAGGTTGTGGGTTCGAGTCCAACCAGAGTCGTGCATACCCTCTTTTGCTCAGATGTATTTGTGTTGGACAAGCATGCGCTTAAACCTGGGATCCACAAATTACTTCAGAAGCATACCCTTCACGTTCTGCTCATTTCTCTTATTGGACTCACCCAACTCAGATCATAGAGTGCTCTACTAATTAGCTTAAGTCACCTATTTAAATAAGGGAGGTAACAAGAATGGGTTGAAATCCACTGGCTTAGGCCAAAATCTGCAACTACCTATTGTTGGCCACCTACCTAGCAACAACAACAACAAATGCTTTCCATTTCTCCCAGCTGAAACAGCGTTTAGATGTATCGTAACTGGAGGTTCCCAAAACATTTGAGACACGAGTACTGAGAGTTTCGATCCAAATTGAAATGGTTTGAGATATTCCCTTGTCCCTGAACAGAAGCCTGCACACCTTTCCGGTTTTGGAAATTATCCTCTAACTTCAAAGGGACCTATTCATGATGTAATCAGCTATTCTCCTGACGCGCAACCTCATTTAGACTTTGTATACAAACGAATCGAACTGGTGACAGTACATGGCGCAGTGGCTTAGTTGGTCAAAGCGCCTGTCGTGTACACAGGAGATCCTGGGTTCGAATCCCAGCAGTGCCTATGACACAGGAAGTGGGCACCGCTCACTTATGAATTTTACATATGGAAATATTTGCATGCTGAACAGTGTGAATCTGCACAACAAGCGGAAATCTAAGAAGTCATGTGCATGCAATAGCGTCTTAAAGGCTGACTTTTCGTGGCTCGGTGGCGCAATGGATAGCGCATTGGACTTCTAGGTTGTGAATGGAGTTATTCAAAGGTTGTGGGTTCGAGTCCCACCAGAGTCGTGCATACCCTCTTTTGCTCAGATGTATTTGTGTTGGACAAGCATACGCTTAAACCTGGGATCCACAAACTACTACAGAAGCATACCCTTCACGTTCTGCTCATTTCCCTTATTGGACTCACCCAACTCAGATCATAGAGTGCTCTACTAATTATCTTAGTCACCTATTTAAATAAGGGAGATAACAAGAATGGGTTGAAATCCACTGGCTTAGGCCAAAATCTGCAACTACCTATTGTTGGCCACCTACCTAGCAACAACAACAAATGCTTTCCATTTCTCACAGCTGAAACAGCGTTTAGATGTATCGTAACTGGAGGTTCCCAAAACATTTGAGACACGAGTACTGAGAGTTTCGATCCAAATTGAAATGGTTTGAGATATTCCCTTGTCCCTGAACAGAAGCCTGCACACCTTTCCGGTTTTGGAAATTATCCTCTAACTTCAAAGGGACCTATTCATGATGTAATCAGCTATTCTCCTGACGCGCAACCTCATTTAGACTTTGTATACAAACGAATCGAACTGGCAACAGTACATGGTGCTGTGGCTTAGTTGGTCAAAGCGCCTGTCTTGTAAACAGGAGATCCTGGGTTCGAATCCCAGCAGTGCCTATGACACAGAAAGTGGGCACCGCTCACTTACGAATTTTACATATGGAAATATTTGCATGCTGAACAGTGTGAATCTGCACAACAAGCGGAAATCTAAGAAGTCATGTGCATGCAATAGCGTCTTAAAGGCTGGCTTTTCGTGGCTCTGTGGCGCAATGGATAGCGCATTGGACTTCTAGGTTGTGAATGGAGTTATTCAAAGGTATGTTCCTTTCGAGTCCCACCAGAGTCGTGCATACCCTCTTTTGCTCAGATGTATTTGTGTTGGACAAGCATACGCTTAAACCTGGGATCCACAAATTACTTCAGAAGCATACCCTTCACGTTCTGCTCATTTCTCTTATTGGACTCACCCAACTCAGATCATAGAGTGCTCTACTAATTAGCTTAAGTCACCTATTTAAATAAGGGAGGTAACAAGAATGGGTTGAAATCCACTGGCTTAGACCAAAATCTGCAACTACCTATTGTTGGCCACCTACCTAGCAACAACAACAAATGGTTTCCATTTCTCCCAGCTGAAACAGCGTTTAGATGTATCGTAACTGGAGGTTTCCAACACATTTGAGACACGAGTACTGAGAGTTTCGATCCAAATTGAAATGGTTTGAGATATTCCCTTGTCCCTGAACAGAAGCCTGCACACCTTTCCGGTTTTGGAAATTATCCTCTAACTTCAAAGGGACCTATTCATGATGTAATCAGCTATTCTCCTGATGTGCAACCTCATTTAGACTTTGCATACAAACGAATCGAACTGGTGATAGTACCTGGCGCTGTAGCTTAGATGGGCAAAGCGCCTGTCTAGTAAACAGGAGATCCTGGGTTCGAATCCCAGCAGTGCCTATGCCACAGGATGTGGGTGCAGCTCACTTAATCATTTTACATATGGAAATATTTGTATACTGAACAGTGTGAATCTCCAAAACAAGTGGAAATCTAAGAAGTCATGTGCATGCAATAGCGTCTTAAAGGCTGGCTTTTCGTGGCTCTATGGCGCAATGGATAGCGCATTGGACTTCTAGGTTGTGAATGGAGTTATTCAAAGGTTGTGGGTTCAAGTCCCACCAGAGTCGTGCAGACCCTCTTTTGCTCAGATGTATTTGTGTTGGACAAGCATGCGCTTAAACCTGGGATCCACAAATTACTTCAGAAGCATACCCTTCACGTTCTGCTCATTTCTCTTATTGGACTCACCCAACTCAGATCATAGAGTGCTCTACTAATTAGCTTAAGTCACCTATTTAAATAAGGGAGGTAACAAGAATGGGTTGAAATCCACTGGCTTAGGCCAAAATCTGCAACTACCTATTGTTGGCCACCTCCCTAGCAACAACAACAACAAATGCTTTCCATTTCTCCCAGCTGAAACAGCGTTTAGATGTATCGTAACTGGAGGTTCCCAAAACATTTGAGACACGAGTACTGAGAATTTCGATCCAAATTGAAATTGTTTGAGATATTCCCTTGTCCCTGAACAGAAGCCTGCACATCTTTCCGGTTTTGGAAATTATCCTCTAACTTCAAAGGGACCTATTCATGATGTAATCAGCTATTCTCCTGACACGCAACCTCATTTAGACTTTGTATACAAACGAATCAAACTGGTGACAGTACATGGCGCTGTGGCTTAGTTGGTCAAAGCGCCTGTCTTGTAAACAGGAGATCCTGGGTTCGAATCCCAGCAGTGCCTATGACAGAGGAAGTGGGCACCGCTCACTTACGAATTTTACATATGGAAATATTTGCATGCTGAACAGTGTGAATCTGCACAACAAGTGGAAATCTAAGAAGTCATGTGCATGCAATAGCGTCTTAAAGGCTGGCTTTTCGTGGCTCTGTGGCGCAATGGATAGCGCATTGGACTTCTAGGTTGTGAATGGAGTTATTCAAAGGTTGTGGGTTCGAGTCCCACCAGAGTCGTGCACACCCACTTTTGCTCAGATGTATTTGTGTTGGACAAGCATGCGCTTAAACCTGGGATCCACAAATTACTTCAGAAGCATACCCTTCACGTTCTGCTCATTTCTCTTATTGGACTCACCCAACTCAGATCATAGAGTGCTCTACTAATTAGCTTAAGTCACCTATTTAAATAAGGGAGGTAACAAGAATGGGTTGAAATCCACTGGCTTAGGCCAAAATCTGCAACTACCTATTGTTGGCCACCTACCTAGCAACAACAACAACAAATGCTTTCCATTTCTCCCAGCTGAAACAGCGTTTAGATGTATCGTAACTGGAGGTTCCCAAAACATTTGAGACACGAGTACTGAGAGTTTCGATCCAAATTGAAATGGTTTGAGATATTCCCTTGTCCCTGAACAGAAGCCTGCACACCTTTCCGGTTTTGGAAATTATCCTCTAACTTCAAAGGGACCTATTTATGATGTAATCAGCTATTCTCCTGACGCGCAACCTCATTTAGACTTTGTATACAAACGAATCGAACTGGCGACAGTACATGGCGCTGTGGCTTAGTTGGTCAAAGCGCCTGTCTTGTAAACAGGAGATCCTGGGTTCGAATCCCAGCAGTGCCTATGACACAGGAAGTGGGCACCGCTCACTTACGAATTTTACATATGGAAATATTTGCATGCTGAACAGTGTGAATCTGCACAACAAGCGGAAATCTAAGAAGTCATGTGCATGCAATAGCGTCTTAAAGGCTGGCTTTTCGTGGCTCTGTGGCGCAATGGATAGCGCATTGGACTTCTAGGTTGTGAATGGAGTTATTCAAAGGTATGTTCCTTTGTTTGTTTTAACTTTATTGTCTGTTCAGATTTACTGGACAGAAATTCATCTTTGACACTGGCTTCAACAACATTATACAACCACATTAAACACATAATACACACATAATAATTGATAAATACATGATTCAGTAAAGTACAGTGTACATTATTCACAATAACAACCCTAATTGAGAATTTGGTTTAAAACAGTCACTGCCAATGGGACAAATGATCTTTTAAAAATATTCTTTCTAGCATACGGTGTACGTAGCCTGCGACCCGAAGGGAGGACTTCAAAGCAGGAGTGAAGGGGATGAGTCTGATCGGAATACACAACTAGCGCCTTTTTCTCCATAAAATTTGAGAATAGTTCTTGCAATGTACTTTGTTTATGGCCGATAATCTTATTTGCTTCGTTAATTACTCGTGTTAATTTATTCTTTAATTTCATTGTTAAATTTCCATACCATGAGACAATATTGTAGGTTAAAATGCTTTCAATCATCGATCTATATACAATAGTTAAGATCCTCCTTTCGATGTCAAGGTTGCGCAACTTTCTAAGTAGGCTTAAACGCTGTCTTGATTTCTTATGTACATAGTTCACATTATCCAAAAACGAAAGTTTGTCATCAATGATTATGCCTAAATATTTAAATTTTTTAACTTGCTCAATCTTTACACCTTTTATAGTTACTTCTTCATATGGGAGGACAACTGTACATTTCTTATTCTGATTCCCACAGCATAATTCCTTTGTCTTCTCAATGTTCAACCGTAGATGACTATTGTCAAACCATTGTACAAGACTTTCAATATACTCAAAATAGGTGGGACAGTTCTTGTCTGTTTGGCACGAAATTAAAACCAAATCATCTGCATATTTAATCAAGGTAAGAGCATCACTGTTACACGTAAGCTCATTAGTATAAACAGAAAAGAGCAGAGGGGATAATACACATCCCTGAGGTAATCCAGAATGTAAGACTATGCAATCAGATAAGATTCCGTTAACACGGACTCTTTGGGGCCTATTGCTTAAAAAATTCTCAATCCATAAAATTAACCAGCTATGTACACCTAAATCTCGCAACCTTTCTATTAAAATGTGTAGCTGTACAGTATTAAATGCTGATGTAAAATCCATAAAAAACATTCTGACATGAGCATTTGTTTTATCTAAATGATGCTGTGCTTTATGAAGTAAGGTCAGGCAGGCATCAGTGGTGCTCCGATTGGGCTTATAAGCAAATTGTAATGGGTCAACAGATCCGTTAATTTGTGCAAGAAGTTCCCTGCTCACTATGCGCTCCATGCACTTGCACAGAACAGATGTGAGGGCGATAGGGCGGAGGTCCTTAGGGTCTTTTGCATAAGTGGTTTTAGGTACTGGAATAACAGTGGTGTTTTTCCATGCTACCGGCACAAAGCCATCGTCTAAAAAGATCTGAAACAGCCTAGTACATACATGCCCAAGTTGGACTGCACACTCTTTTAGAACAATACCCTTAAGGCCATCTGGACCGCTAGCCTTCTTTGGTTTAATTCTACGGAGCACTTTGATAACCTCCCCTACCTCTATTCTCATAGGTTCAGATTCTATCAGAGTAACATTATGCTCAGTATCTACATGATTGTCAAACCTTGAGTAAAAAACATTTAAATTATTTACAAAACTATGAGGATCATCATCAACAACCAGTTGTGCCCGTTTCTGTTGTTTGCCCATCATAATATTTAGTCCTTTCCATGCGTCTCTGACATTACCGGTTTTAAATTTATTTTCAACTTTATCTTTATACTGTATTTGGGCCTCCTTTATCTTACATTTAATTTCTTTATTTAATTCTCTTACCATGTCTGTCTCATTCCTTAAAAAGGCAATTCTCTTCTTGTTTAAAGTTTGTTTAAGATCTTTGTTGATCCAAGGTTTATTGTTTGGAAATATTCTAATATTTTTTGTTTGAACCACTGCCTCTGTACAAAAGTTGATATAACTGACTAGTTGGCTTTCGAGTCCCACCAGAGTCGTGCATACCCTCTTTTGCTCAGATGTATTTGTGTTGGACAAGCATACGCTTAAACCTGGGATCCACAAATTACTTCAGAAGCATACCCTTCACGTTCTGCTCATATCTCTTATTGGACTCACCCAACTCAGATCATAGAGTGCTCTACTAATTAGCTTAAGTCACCTATTTAAATAAGGGAGGTAACAAGAATGGGTTGAAATCCACTGGCTTAGGCCAAAATCTGCAACTACCTATTGTTGGCCACCTCCCTAGCAACAACAACAACAAGTGCTTTCCATTTCTCCCAGCTGAAACAGCGTTTAGATGTATCGTAACTGGAGGTTCCCAAAACATTTGAGACACGAGTACTGAGAATTTCGATCCAAATTGAAATGGTTTGAGATATTCCCTTGTCCCTGAACAGAAGCCTGCACACCTTTCCAGTTTTGGAAATTATCCTCTAACTTCAAAGGGACCTATTCATGATGTAACGTAAGTTATGACTATAACTATGGATCTATGAGACCGAATGATGACCGTCACCACGGTCTTACCTTGAATGACGCCATTCTGCTAGCTCTCCTCGAGACCTAATGTAAACAATGTCAGATGACTGACCCCAAGTGGTTGGTTCGCTATAAAACATCCGGATGAACCGAACACTTCCTCTTGCCTGGAACGCCTCAGTTCATCCCGAGTGACAAGAAATGGTGACGGTCATCATTCGGTCTCATAGATCCATAGTTATAGTCATAACTTACGATCTATTTCGACCTCACTCAGACCGTCACCACGGTCTTACCTTGGATGACTAGTGCCATCAAGGTCACGAGGGAATGTAAGCCTCTCCTTCTTCACATCCCTGCTTAGCGGCCGAGAGCAGAATTGTGGACCCAAGCGTAACTGGGTCCGCCACATTGATCCTGTAATACCGGGCAAAGGTACAAGGTGAGCTCCATGATGCCGCTGCACATATGTCCGTTAGTGCCACCCCTTTCAGTGCTGCCCAGGATGTGGCCAGACTCCTGGTAGAATGAGCTACCAGGTTCCCTGGGACTGGTAAGCTCTGACTGGAGTATGTGTGTGCAATAGTGTCTACTATCCAATGTGATAGGCGCTGTTTCGAGGCTGGTTTTCCGACACTTTTCTTATCAAAACACAAAAACAACTGAGTGTGTAAATGTCGTAACGACTGTGTCTGCTCAATGTATGTGCGAAGTGCTCGAACTGGACATAAGGTAGCAAGATCAAGTTCTGTAGAAGAGAGATCAGGATCAGGTTGAAACGCTGCAAGTTCGATTACTTGATTGATTGTGCAAGTATTAAGAACTTTAGGCAGGAAAGCCGGGTTCGGCCAAAGAGAGACCCCTGAATAGTTTGCTTTCCATCTCAGACAGTCTTTATTTACTGTTAAAGAATGTAACTCACCCACTCTCTTTGCTGAACAGATAGCAAGAAGGAACACTGTTTTCCACGTCAGTGATTTAAGATCCGCTTGGGCCAATGGTTCAAATGGGGCTCTAGTCAATGACTGTAGAACCATGGGAAGATCCCAGGATGGTGATCTCAGCCTTTTCTCTGGATAGAGGCGACGTGCACCTTTGAGAAATTGAGTAACCAACATGTTTTTACCAACTGATAAACCTTCCACAATACTGTGGAAATGAGAAATAGCTGGCACATAAACTCTTATTGTGTTGACTTTTCTTCCTGAATCTAAAAGTGACTGAAGAAAGCATAAAATAGAATCAAGACCACAATTTGTAGGGTCTAAATTTTTGTCCTGACACCAGTTAGAGAACACACGCCACTTGCTAGAGTAGTTATCCCAAGTGGAAGGTGCTTTAGCATTGTTTATGGTTTTCCTTACTGCCTCCTCTAGCTGATAAGAGAGGGGCTCAGTAGGGGCCAAACCCAGAGTTGTAACGTGGCTGGGCTCGGGTGCCAGATCTGTCCCTCCACTTGAGAGAGAAGGTCTGCTCTGATTGGTAGTGGCCACGGATGGCCCTGTACCAGACGTAGGAGAAGTGGGAACCAATGTCTCTTTGGCCATTTCGGGGCAATCAGTAAGATCCTGCAATGTCCCAGATCCACCCGTTTGAGCACATGGGGAATCAATGGTAGGGGAGGAAAAGCGTACAATAAACCTCCCGGCCACTCGTGAGACAGTGCATCCAGTCCCAAAGGCCCCCCTTGGCCGCTCAGAGAGAACCACATCTTGCAATGGGTTGTCTCGGCTGATGCAAACAGGTCGGTGTGGGCTCTTCCAAAACGGGTCCAAATCAGATGCACCACCTCCGGGTGTAATCGCCATTCCCCCGGGAGAGGTCCAGTTCGGGAGAGGAGATCGGCCGCCCGGTTCACTTCTCCGGGTATGTAGACTGCCCTGAGAGAGGCAAGTCTCGGGTGGGCCCAAAACAGAAGTCTCCTGGTTTCCTGGAGGCAGCGCAATGACCTGGTGCCTCCTTGGTGATTGATGTAATAAACTGCCGACATATTGTCGGTTCTTACAAGGACATGCTTGTTCTGTAGGAACGGAATCAAGTGTCTCAAAGACAGATAGATTGCTCTGAGCTCCAGCACATTGATGTGTTCCATGGTCCAGTGGAACATCCATGAGCCTCTGACTGATCTTCCTTGCCAGACAGCCCCCCATCCTGTCAGAGAAGCATCGGTTGTCACCACCATTCTCCTCGCTGGTATATTCCCCAGCGGAACACCTAGATTCAACCTGCTGCTCCTTATCCAAAGACGCAGAGCCTGAACACATTTCTGCGTGACCTTCAACTTCACTCGCCTGTGTAATTTGGGGTGGAGTTGAAATTTGTTGATCCACCATTGCAGTGGTCGTGCTTTGAGCAGTCCCAGAGGCACTACCTTTATTGCTGCCGATATCATCCCCAGTAATCTTTGGAATTGTGCCAACTCCATCCGCTTGCCTAAGCGGAAGGATTGTGCCAGGGCAGATAACCTTGCTACCCTCTGTGGAGATAGAGATGCTGTCATTGTTAAGGTGTTCAAAACTAACCCAACAAATACGGTTTCTTGCCGTGGTTCGACATTGCTCTTTTCGTGATTCATGCGGAACCCAAGCTCTTGTATATGGTTGATAACGGCCTCTGTATCTCTTAAAACCTGGTGACGGCTTGGTGCACAGATCAACCAGTCGTCCAGGTATGGGAGGATCTTTATACCCACAGCCTGAAGAGGGTAAAGAGCGGCTGACACCACCCTGGTAAATACACGGGGAGAGAGGGAAAGGCCAAATGGAAGGACCTCGAATTGATATGCTTGGCCTTGAAAAGCAAAGCGAAGGAACTTCCTGTGATCTGGATGAATGGGCACATGAAAGTATGCATCTTTGAGGTCTAGTGTTGTAAACCACTCGTTTGGCTCTATAACCTCCAAGATTTGGGCGGTGGTCAGCATCTTGAATGGCAACACTTTTATGTATGCATTCAGACGTCTTAGGTCTAAGATGGGTCGGAGACCACCATCTTTTTTGGGCACAAGGAAATAGTTCGAATAAAACCCAGTGTGCTGTTCGTTGGGTTGTAGCTGAGTAATTGCCTTCTTCCCAAGAAGGGTTGCGATTTCTTTGGATAAAATGTTTGCCTGGACTGAGTCTTTGACCACAGTTAAGTGAATCCCTGAAAACGAAGGCGGTCGCCGCCGGAACTGGATTCTGTATCCGCTTTTTATCGTAGCGAGTACCCAACGATCTGAGATTTTTCTCTCCCAGCTGTCCAGGCATAGCTGGGAGGAGATTCCGGCGGCTCTTCCAGGATTGCTACGCAGTTCCCCCATAGGGGCCTGAGCCCCTGGGGTTTCGCTTCTTTTGTGGTGCATTTCTAACTGATGTACGAGACCGAGCCATTTGTGAATGCTGTGGTACTTGTCTGGCACTTTGGCTGTTATCAAACCTCTGAGGATGGGTATTTTGTCTTCTGTTGAACTCCCATGATCCTGGCCGACTAAAATAGGGATGATGAGGGGGCTGATAGCCTCGATATGACTGTCTAGTTGCCTTAGCGGGACCAAACGTGCGTTGCACTGATTCTCTTCTACGCCGCGCTTGCTCCGCTCTATCGAGTGTCGTTTGAGAGTCTGGATGAAACACACGGCCTGTTGTGACGGGCATGTAGGTCAGTTCCTTCCTGATAGTATCAGGTAGGGAGGTCTGTGCCAACCAAATCTGTCTACGAGAAAGGATTGCAGACGACATAGAAGCCCCAATGTCTCTAGTAAGCTGGGCGTGCGTAACCAGGGCTGCATCAACCAAACCCATAACGTCCTGATCCTCCGGATTTATAAGTTTCCGTAAAGAAGCCAGAATTATGGCTAAGGCATTACCAGATCGGGCTGCACGTGTGGCTGAGTTGTAGGTTCGACACACTAGGTTATCGGTCTTCTCACATTCTTTCCGGGGACAGCGTGGGTCATCAGTCACCCGGTCTAGACCCAAAGGCGTTAAAGATGCCATTTCACGCTCCACCGCTGGCATACCTCCCATGCCTGTTTCTGCAGCATATTGTATATTAGCAAAACGTCTGCAACCAGCATTGAACTGGGGTGCAGCTTTGGGGTGATTCCAAGCTTTGCTTAGCATTTGTGAATAGTCCTCAGAAACAGGAATCGAAACAGATGGTTGAGACTGGGAGACCCCAGTCCACACTCCTTGCACCACTGGTGTCGTTGATGCCTCAGCCTGGGTTTCCAAACCTAAAATTCTTGCAGCGCTAAGAATTCTGTTGAGAATGTCAGGTTGTGTACTGTCTCTATCAATAACAGAAGATCTGGACTCATCTCCTTGATCTTCCTCACTCACATCCTGATCATTACTACCAAAAAGAGAGTCATGAGCATGGAGAGAAATAGTGTCAGGAATGTTACCTCGTCCTCCATGATTTGGAGGGATATCGTCCTCAGAGACAACAGATGGAGCTGCATGTTGTTGTCCAACTAACCCCCTATCGTGGGGCCTAAAACCATCCATTTTCCCAGCCAAATCCCGTAAAGTTGCTAGAATTTGCATCTGGGTGTCAGCTTGAGGGTCTGAAGCCCTTGACCTTCTTCCATCAGAACAGCTAGGTCCATCATGGACTTCAACAGGAGAATGTTCCCTTCTCCGTTTAAGGGAGCGTGCACCAACCACTGATCCTGATGCACCTCTATCATGAGCTGCCCGTTCAAAAAGGCTAGCTCTTTGCACTCTCTCTTGTAGGGAGAACTCAGCTGCGGCAGGGCATGGTTTTTCAATGTCCTCCAGTAAATGGGCCATACCCAGACATGATGGACACTCCCGATGTCCATCCCGAGGATGCATGGTAGCATGACAATAATGGCACAGAGGTTGACTCATGACTGTAGGACAGCTGCGTACAGTTGTAGCTCGGATAACTCACAAAAATATGAATACTCTACTCCTGCGCACAGGAGTTTTGCCAAATTATATGTAAATGTGTGTATACACAATCAAAATCATATATATACTTAATTTCACTGAGCCGCTGCGAACAATGGAGTCAGTGTGATAATTAAATTTTTTTCTTTTACAAATTTTTTTTTATTTTTTTATTTTTTTTTATTAACACCTATCTATGCGCGTACGCACAGATCAAGACAGGTGACAGAGTCCGCTCAGCTGCGAACAGCAGATCAGCGGGTAAACAAATAAACCTCCTTTCAACTGATGTGAATAATTGAGCAAATAAATAAATAAATTACTCACCACCTCCGTACGCTTCTTAAGCGTCGGAATACAAGCGTCGGAATACAATTCCTACAAAACAAATATTAACATGAATCAAATTCGTAAATTTGTAATGTAAATAATACCAACCACTCACCTGAAATATAGAAGAAAAAGGGAAAAAATGTTTTACCGCAATCCTCAGGGGCACCAGGCGCCTGCACTACAGTGACGGATTGATTGGGTAAAGATTTCCAAATAACAGCGTATACACGCGGATTTTCTCCAAACCGGTCTCTAAAGAGGCGAGAAAGGCAAAGAGGAAGTGTTCGGTTCATCCGGATGTTTTATAGCGAACCAACCACTTGGGGTCAGTCATCTGACATTGTTTACATTAGGTCTCGAGGAGAGCTAGCAGAATGGCGTCATTCAAGGTAAGACAGTGGTGACGGTCTGAGTGAGGTCGAAATAGATTCAGCTATTCTCCTGATGTGCAACCTCATTTAGACTTTGCATACAAAATAATCTTATCGATGATAGTACCTGGCGCTGTAGCTTAGATGGTCAAAGCGCCTGTCTAGTAAACAGGAGATCCTGGGTTCGAATCCCAGCAGTGCCTATGCCACAGGATGTTGGTGCAGCTCACTTAATCATTTTACATATGGAAATATTTGTATGCTGAACAGTGTGAATCTCCACAACAAGTGGAAATCTAAGAAGTCATGTGCATGCAATAGCGTCTTAAAGGCTGGCTTTTCGTGGCTCTGTGGCGCAATGGATAGCGCATTGGACTTCTAGGTTGTGAATGGAGTTATTCAAAGGTTGTGGGTTTGAGTCCCACCAGAGTCGTGCATACCCTCTTTTGCTCAGATGTATTTGTGTTGGACAAGCATGCGCTTAAACCTGGGATCCACAAATTACTTCAGAAGCATACCCTTCACGTTCTGCTCATTTCTCTTATTGGACTCACCCAACTCAGATCATAGAGTGCTCTACTAATTAGCTTAAGTCACCTATTTAAATAAGGGAGGTAACAAGAATGGGTTGAAATCCACTGGCTTAGGCCAAAATCTGCAACTACCTATTGTTGGCCACCTACCTAGCAACAACAACAACAAATGCTTTCCATTTCTCCCAGCTGAAACAGCGTTTAGATGTATCGTAACTGGAGGTTCCCAAAATATATGAGACACGAGTACTGAGAGTTTCGATCCAAATTGAAATGGTTTGAGATATTCCCTTGTCCCTGAACAGAAGCCTGCACACCTTTCCGGTTTTGGAAATTATCCTCTAACTTCAAAGGGACCTATTCATGATGTAATCAGCTATTCTCCTGACGCGCAACCTCATTTAGACTTTGTATACAAACGAATCGAACTGGCGACAGTACATGGCGCTGTGGCTTAGTTGGTCAAAGCGCCTGTCTTGTAAACAGGAGATCCTGGGTTCGAATCCCAGCAGTGCCTATGACACAGGAAGTGGGCACCGCTCACTTACGAATTTTACATATGGAAATATTTGCATGCTGAACAGTGTGAATCTGCACAACAAGCGGAAATCTAAGAAGTCATGTGCATGCAATAGCGTCTTAAAGGCTGGCTTTTCGTGGCTCTGTGGCGCAATGGATAGCGCATTGGACTTCTAGGTTGTGAATGGAGTTATTCAAAGGTATGTTCCTTTCGAGTCCCACCAGAGTCGTGCATACCCTCTTTTGCTCAGATGTATTTGTGTTGGACAAGCATACGCTTAAACCTGGGATCCACAAATTACTTCAGAAGCATACCCTTCACGTTCTGCTCATTTCTCTTATTGGACTCACCCAACTCAGATCATAGAGTGCTCTACTAATTAGCTTAAGTCACCTATTTAAATAAGGGAGGTAACAAGAATGGGTTGAAATCCACTGGCTTAGGCCAAAATCTGCAACTACCTATTGTTGGCCACCTCCCTAGCAACAACAACAACAAATGCTTTCCATTTCTCCCAGCTGAAACAGCGTTTAGATGTATCGTAACTGGAGGTTCCCAAAACATTTGAGACACGAGTACTGAGAATTTCGATCCAAATTGAAATGGTTTGAGATATTCCCTTGTCCCTGAACAGAAGCCTGCACACCTTTCCGGTTTTGAAAATTATCCTCTAACTTCAAAGGGACCTATTCATGATGTAATCAGCTATTCTCCTGATGTGCAACCTCATTTAGACTTTGCATACAAAATAATCTTATCGATGATAGTACCTGGCGCTGTGGCTTAGATGGTCAAAGCGCCTGTCTAGTAAACAGGAGATCCTGGGTTCGAATCCCACCAGTGCCTATGCCACAGGATGTTGGTGCAGCTCACTTAATCATTTTACATATGGAAATATTTGTATGCTGAACAGTGTGAATCTCCACAACAAGTGGAAATCTAAGAAGTCATGTGCATGCAATAGCGTCTTAAAGGCTGGCTTTTCGTGGCTCTGTGGCGCAATGGATAGCGCATTGGACTTCTAGGTTGTGAATGGAGTTATTCAAAGATTGTGGGTTCGAGTCCCACCAGAGTCGTGCATACCCTCTTTTGCTCAGATGTATTTGTGTTGGACAAGCATACGCTTAAACCTGGGATCCACAAACTACTACAGAAGCATACCCTTCACGTTCTGCTCATTTCCCTTATTGGACTCACCCAACTCAGATCATAGAGTGCTCTACTAATTAGCTTAAGTCACCTATTTAAATAAGGGAGGTAACAAGAATGGGTTGAAATCCACTGGCTTAGGCCAAAATCTGCAACTACCTATTGTTGGCCACCTACCTAGCAACAACAACAAATGCTTTCCATTTCTCCCAGCTGAAACAGCGTTTAGATGTATCGTAACTGGAGGTTCCCAAAACATTTGAGACACGAGTACTGAGAGTTTCGATCCAAATTGAAATGGTTTGAGATATTCCCTTGTCCCTGAACAGAAGCCTGCACACCTTTCAGGTTTTGGAAATTATCCTCTAACTTCAAATGGACCTATTCATGATGTAATCAGCTATTCTCCTGATGTGCAACCTCATTTAGACTTTGCATACAAAATAATCTAATCAATGATAGTACCTGGCGCTGTGGCTTAGATGGTCAAAGCGCCTGTCTAGTAAACAGGAGATCCTGGGTTCGAATCCCAGCAGTGCCTATGCCACAGGATGTGGGTGCAGCTCACTTAATCATTTTACATATGGAAATATTTGTATGCTGAACAGTGTGAATCTCCACAACAAGTGGAAATCTAAGAAGTCATGTGCATGCAATAGCGTCTTAAAGGCTGGCTTTTCGTGGCTCTGTGGCGCAATGGATAGCGCATTGGACTTCTAGGTTGTGAATGGAGTTATTCAAAGGTTGTGGGTTCGAGTCCCACCAGAGTCGTGCATACCCTCTTTTGCTCAGATGTATTTGTGTTGGACAAGCATGCGCTTAAACCTGGGATCCACAAATTACTTCAGAAGCATACCCTTCACGTTCTGCTCATTTCTCTTATTGGACTCACCCAACTCAGATCATAGAGTGCTCTACTAATTAGCTTAAGTCACCTATTTAAATAAGGGAGGTAACAAGAATGGGTTGAAATCCACTGGCTTAGGCCAAAATCTGCAACTACCTATTGTTGGCCACCTACCTAGCAACAACAACAACAAATGCTTTCCATTTCTCCCAGCTGAAACAGCGTTTAGATGTATCGTAACTGGAGGTTCCCAAAACATTTGAGACACGAGTACTGAGAGTTTCAATCCAAATTGAAATGGTTTGAGATATTCCCTTGTCCCTGAACAGAAGCCTGCACACCTTTCCGGTTTTGGCAATTATCCTCTAACTTCAAAGGGACCTATTCATGATGTAATCAGCTATTCTCCTGATGTGCAACCTCATTTAGACTTTGCATACAAAATAATCTTATCGATGATAGTACCTGGCGCTGTGGCTTAGATGGTCAAAGCGCCTGTCTAGTAAACAGGAGATCCTGGGTTCGAATCCCAGCAGTGCCTATGCCACAGGATGTTGGTGCAGCTCACTTAATCATTTTACAAATGGAAATATTTGTATGCTGAACAGTGTGAATCTCCACAACAAGTGGAAATCTAAGAAGTCATGTGCATGCAATAGCGTCTTAAAGGCTGGCTTTTCGTGGCTCTGTGGCGCAATGGATAGCGCATTGGACTTCTAGGTTGTGAATGGAGTTATTCAAAGGTTGTGGGTTCGAGTCCCACCAGAGTCGTGCATACCCTCTTTTGCTCAGATGTATTTGTGTTGGACAAGCATGCGCTTAAACCTGGGATCCACAAATTACTTCAGAAGCATACCCTTCACGTTCTGCTCATTTCTCTTATTGGACTCACCCAACTCAGATCATAGAGTGCTCTACTAATTAGCTTAAGTCACCTATTTAAATAAGGGAGGTAACAAGAATGGGTTGAAATCCACTGGCTTAGGCCAAAATCTGCAACTACCTATTGTTGGCCACCTACCTAGCAACAACAACAACAAATGCTTTCCATTTCTCCCAGCTGAAACAGCGTTTAGATGTATCGTAACTGGAGGTTCCCAAAACATTTGAGACACGAGTACTGAGAGTTTCGATCCAAATTGAAATGGTTTGAGATATTCACTTGTCCCTGAACAGAAGCCTGCACACCTTTCCGGTTTTGGAAATTATCCTCTAACTTCAAAGGGACCTATTCATGATGTAATCAGCTATTCTCCTGACGCGCAACCTCATTTAGACTTTGTATACAAACGAATCGAACTGGTGACAGTACATGGCGCTGTGGCTTAGTTGGTCAAACCGCCTGTCTTGTAAACAGGAGATCCTGGGTTCGAATCCCAGCAGTGCCTATGACACAGGAAGTGGGCACCGCTCACTTACGAATTTTACATATGGAAATATTTGCATGCTGAACAGTGTGAATCTGCACAACAAGCGGAAATCTAAGAAGTCATGTGCATGCAATAGCGTCTTAAAGGCTGGCTTTTCGTGGCTCTGTGGCGCAATGGATAGCGCATTGGACTTCTAGGTTGTGAATGGAGTTATTCAAAGGTTGTGGGTTCGAGTCCCACCAGAGTCGTGCATACCCTCTTTTGCTCAGATGTATTTGTGTTGGACAAGCATACGCTTAAACCTGGGATCCACAAATTACTTCAGAAGCATACCCTTCACGTTCTGCTCATTTCTCTTATTGGACTCACCCAACTCAGATCATAGAGTGCTCTACTAATTAGCTTAAGTCACCTATTTAAATAAGGGAGGTAACAAGAATGGGTTGAAATCCACTGGCTTAGGCCAAAATCTGCAACTACCTATTGTTGGCCACCTACCTAGCAACAACAACAAATGCTTTCCATTTCTCCCAGCTGAAACAGCGTTTAGATGTATCGTAACTGGAGGTTCCCAAAACATTTGAGACACGAGTACTGAGAGTTTCGTGCCAAATTGAAATGGTTTGAGATATTCCCTTGTCCCTGAACAGAAGCCTGCACACCTTTCAGGTTTTGGAAATTATCCTCTAACTTCAAATGGACCTATTCATGATGTAATCAGCTATTCTCCTGATGTGCAACCTCATTTAGACTTTGCATACAAAATAATCTAATCAATGATAGTACCTGGCGCTGTGGCTTAGATGGTCAAAGCGCCTGTCTAGTAAACAGGAGATCCTGGGTTCGAATCCCAGCAGTGCCTATGCCACAGGATGTGGGTGCAGCTCACTTAATCATTTTACATATGGAAATATTTGTATGCTGAACAGTGTGAATCTCCAAAACAAGTGGAAATCTAAGAAGTCATGTGCATGCAATAGCGTCTTAAAGGCTGGCTTTTCGTGGCTCTGTGGCGCAATGGATAGCGCATTGGACTTCTAGGTTGTGAATGGAGTTATTCAAAGGTTGTGGGTTCGAGTCCCACCAGAGTCGTGCATACCCACTTTTGCTCAGATGTATTTGTGTTGGACAAGCATGCGCTTAAACCTGGGATCCACAAATTACTTCAGAAGCATACCCTTCACGTTCTGCTCATTTCTCTTATTGGACTCACCCAACTCAGATCATAGAGTGCTCTACTAATTAGCTTAAGTCACCTATTTAAATAAGGGAGGTAACAAGAATGGGTTGAAATCCACTGGCTTAGGCCAAAATCTGCAACTACCTATTGTTGGCCACCTCCCTAGTAACAACAACAACAAATGCTTTCCATTTCTCCCAGCTGAAACAGCGTTTAGATGTATCGTAACTGGAGGTTCCCAAAACATTTGAGACACGAGTACTGAGAATTTCGATCCAAATTGAAATGGTTTGAGATATTCCCTTGTCCCTGAACAGAAGCCTGCACACCTTTCCGGTTTTGGAAATTATCCTCTAACTTCAAAGGGACCTATTCATGATGTAATCAGCTATTCTCCTGACGCGCAACCTCATTTAGACTTTGTATACAAACGAATCGAACTGGCGACAGTACATGGCGCTGTGGCTTAGTTGGTCAAAGCGCCTGTCTTGTAAACAGGAGATCCTGGGTTCGAATCCCAGCAGTGCCTATGACACAGGAAGTGGGCACCGCTCACTTACGAATTTTACATATGGAAATATTTGCATGCTGAACAGTGTGAATCTGCACAACAAGCGGAAATCTAAGAAGTCATGTGCATGCAATAGCGTCTTAAAGGCTGACTTTTCGTGGCTCTGTGTTGCGTAATGGATAGCGCATTGGACTTCTAGGTTGTGAATGGAGTTATTCAAAGGTATGTTCCTTTCGAGTCCCACCAGAGTCGTGCATACCCTCTTTTGCTCAGATGTATTTGTGTTGGACAAGCATACGCTTAAACCTGGGATCCACAAATTACTTCAGAAGCATACCCTTCACGTTCTGCTCATTTCTCTTATTGGACTCACCCAACTCAGATCATAGAGTGCTCTACTAATTAGCTTAAGTCACCTATTTAAATAAGGGAGGTAACAAGAATGGGTTGAAATCCACTGGCTTAGGCCAAAATCTGCAACTACCTATTGTTGGCCACCTACCTAGCAACAACAACAAATGCTTTCCATTTCTCCCAGCTGAAACAGCGTTTAGATGTATCGTAACTGGAGGTTCCCAAAACATTTGAGACACGAGTACTGAGAGTTTCGATCCAAATTGAAATGGTTTGAGATATTCCCGTGTCCCTGAACAGAAGCCTGCACACCTTTCAGGTTTTGGAAATTATCCTCTAACTTCAAAGGGACCTATTCATGATGTAATCAGCTATTCTCCTGATGTGCAACCTCATTTAGACTTTGCATACAAAATAATCTAATCAATGATAGTACCTGGCGCTGTGGCTTAGATGGTCAAAGCGCCTGTCTAGTAAACAGGAGATCCTGGGTTCGAATCCCAGCAGTGCCTATGCCACAGGATGTGGGTGCAGCTCACTTAATCATTTTACATATGGAAATATTTGTATGCTGAACAGTGTGAATCTCCACAACAAGTGGAAATCTAAGAAGTCATGTGCATGCAATAGCGTCTTAAAGGCTGGCTTTTCGTGGCTCTGTGGCGCAATGGATAGCGCATTGGACTTCTAGGTTGTGAATAGAGTTATTCAAAGGTTGTGGGTTCAAGTCCCACCAGAGTCGTGCATACCCTCTTTTGCTCAGATGTATTTGTGTTGGACAAGCATGCGCTTAAACCTGGGATCCACAAATTACTTCAGAAGCATACCCTTCACGTTCTGCTCATTTCTCTTATTGGACTCACCCAACTCAGATCATAGAGTGCTCTACTAATTAGCTTAAGTCACCTATTTAAATAAGGGAGGTAACAAGAATGGGTTGAAATCCACTGGCTTAGGCCAAAATCTGCAACTACCTATTGTTGGCCACCTCCCTAGCAACAACAACAACAAATGCTTTCCATTTCTCCCAGCTGAAACAGCGTTTAGATGTATCGTAACTGGAGGTTCCCAAAACATTTGAGACACGAGTACTGAGAATTTCAATCCAAATTGAAATGGTTTGAGATATTCCCTTGTCCCTGAACAGAAGCCTGCACACCTTTCCGGTTTTGGAAATTATCCTCTAACTTCAAAGGGACCTATTCATGATGTAATCAGCTATTCTCCTGATGTGCAACCTCATTTAGACTTTGCATACAAAATAATCTTATCGATGATAGTACCTGGCGCTGTGGCTTAGATGTTCAAAGCGCCTGTCTAGTAAACAGGAGATCCTGGGTTCGAATCCCAGCAGTGCCTATGCCACAGGATGTTGGTGCAGCTCACTTAATCATTTTAAGAAGTCATGTGCATGCAATAGCGTCTTAAAGGCTGGCTTTTCGTGGCTCTGTTGCGCAATGGATAGCGCATTGGACTTCTAGGTTGTGAATGGAGTTATTCAAAGGTTGTGGGTTCGAGTCCCACCAGAGTCGTGCATACCCTCTTTTGCTCAGATGTATTTGTGTTGGACAAGCAAGCGCTTAAACCTGGGATCCACAAATTACTTCAGAAGCATACCCTTCACGTTCTGCTCATTTCTCTTATTGGACTCACCCAACTCAGATCATAGAGTGCTCTACTAATTAGCTTAAGTCACCTATTTAAATAAGGGAGGTAACAAGAATGGGTTGAAATCCACTGGCTTAGGCCAAAATCTGCAACTACCTATTGTTGGCCACCTACCTAGCAACAACAACAACAAATGCTTTCCATTTCTCCCAGCTGAAACAGCGTTTAGATGTATCGTAACTGGAGGTTCCCAAAACATTTGAGACACGAGTACTGAGAGTTTCGATCCAAATTGAAATGGTTTGAGATATTCCCTTGTCCCTGAACAGAAGCCTGCACACCTTTCCGGTTTTGGAAATTATCCTCTAACTTCAAAGGGACCTATTCATGATGTAATCAGCTATTCTCCTGATGTGCAACCTCATTTAGACTTTGCATACAAAAGAATCTAATCGATGATAGTACCTTGCGCTGTGGCTTAGATGGTCAAAGCGCATGTCTTGTAAACAGGAGATCCTGGGTTCGAATCCCAGCAGTGCCTATGACAAAGGATGTGGGTGCAGCTCACTTAATCATTTTACATATGGAAATATTTGTATGCTGAACAGTGTGAATCTCCACAACAAGTGGAAATCTAAGAAGTCATTTGCATGCAATAGCGTCTTAAAGGCTGGCTTTTCGTTCCTCTGTGGCGCAATGGATAGCGCATTGGACTTTTAGGTTGTGAATGGAGTTATTCAAAGGTTGTGGGTTTGAGTCCCACCAGAGTCGTGCATACCCACTTTTGCTCAGATGTATTTGTGTTGGACAAGCATGCGCTTAAACCTGGGATCCACAAATTACTTCAGAAGCATACCCTTCACATTCTGCTCATTTCCCTTATTGTACTCACCCAACTCAGATCATAGAGTGATCTACTAATTAGCTTAAGTCACCTATTTAAATAAGGGAGGTAACAAGAATGGGTTGAAATCCACTGGCTTAGGCCAAAATCTGCAACTACCTATTGTTGGCCACCTCCCTAGCAACAACAACAACAAATGCTTTCCATTTCTTCCAGCTGAAACAGCGTTTAGATGTATCGTAACTGGAGGTTCCCAAAACATTTGAGACATGAGTACTGAGAATTTCGAAATTGAAATGGTTTGAGATATTCCCTTGACCCTGAACAGAAGCCTGCACACCTTTCCGGTTTTGGAAATTATCCTCTAACTTCAAAGGGACCTATTCATGATGTAATCAGCTATTCTCCTGATGTGCAACCTCACTTAGACTTTGCATACAAAATAATCTAAGCGATGATAGTACCTGGCGCTGTGGCTTAGATGGTCAAAGAGCCTGTCTAGTAATCAGGAGATCCTGGGTTCGAATCCCAGCAGTGCCTTTGCCACAGGATGTGGGTGCAGCTCACTTAATCATTTTACATATGGAAATATTTGTATGCTGAACAGTGTGAATCTCCACAACAAGTGGAAATCTAAGAAGTCATGTGCATGTAATAGCGTCTTAAAGGCTGGCTTTTCGTGGCTCTGTGGCGCAATGGATAGCGCATTGGACTTCTAGGTTGTGAATGGAGTTATTCAAAGGTTGTGGGTTTGAGTCCCACCAGAGTCGTGATAAAGGAAATAATTGTTAGGACAAGTAAATAATGCGCATTGCAAAGTCAAATAAACGTAAGAAATTGTGTACCTTTCTTGAATAACCATTCTAGCTATTCCTCCAAAAATGATAATGTTGTACCTAGGTTACAGGTACAAACAAAACATCACTTGTAACAATAAAAATTATTAATAATAAATTGCTACAGTTGATAACGTTTTTTGATGAACGCAGTTCATAATCTCTCCCAGTATGTTAAGTCAGTGGAAATGTGAAATCCAGGTTAAGTCTCACTTTGATTCCAAAATTGTTGATTTCAGACAATAATAAATAAATAATTATTGATTTCAGTCAATAATAAAAACGCACCGTTTTGTGCCTGGCCCTTTAAATGCAAATGAGCTGCTGCAAAGAGTGGGGTTTCAAGAGCTTGTGTGTGTGCGTGTGTGTGTGTGTGTGTGTGTGTGTGTGTGTGTGTGTGTTTGATTACCTCACGCAGACACACTAAAATGACAGAAACTGTTCTGCCTTTAATGTTAAAACGGAGTCAGACAAAGATGGAGAGACTCAAGAAGAAGTGACAACATGTAGAAGCAACAGGATGTCTCTGAATGGTTAGTTGATGAATTTATGTTGCTGATGTGAAGTTAACTATCTTCAATTAGGATATTCTGTCATGGTAATCAATAAATTGCTCGTATAGGAACTGTTGTGAGATGCACACAGAGTGACTTTCTATTGCATGTGAAAAGATGGATGCTAAAGTTTGAGCTGACTCACAAATGTGCTCGACTACAACAACTCTTCCTCATCTCAACATAGACTGCGTGTTCCTGGGGGCGGGGTTTATGTACATTTTAGGGTTAATTATTAATTAATTAATTAATAATTAATTCAAGAACTTGATACATATTTGGGTAAACTTTAAAAATGTATTTAGGTAAGCTGCATTTGTGTGAGTATTTGGGGAAATATTTATGCTTTAACTTGTGTATGTCTGAATTGTATTTTGAATTTACGATTCGGATTTTGTAAATGTGAATTTTAATGTGCATTTATACATTTTGTTTTGTAAATGTTTTATTTTTTTTTAGGCTGATCTGACTCCATACTTGTGTTCTTGTGCCTGATCATTGTCATGTTTCCCATGTGGATGGCTTGCCCTGCTTCACTTGACAACAGAAACAAACACATGAGGTGAAGGTGAATATTACAACAACGAAACAAAATAAAAACTAAGAGTTTATGGCACTGATCAAAACAAAAGTACTTAGAAAACAACAGAACAGAAAATATGTGACATTACACCCCACCCCAATATATTAATGCACCACATTAAATTGTTTATTGAAAGCAATGAAATAACATTTAAATTGCATAACATTTAAACTAATAATGTAATAAGAATTTTAAAATATTTTTGTGTGGCCCCAGCTTTACTTTCCATGTTTTCTCCTGTGCATTTATACCCTTTGTTTGGTTCAGTTCATTGTCGGTTCTCGTCTCTGTTGAAAATGTGGTTTATTGATTTAAAAGTATTGTGGAAAGACCAATAAAATAAAATAAAATAAATAGCTGGCACACCAGGGTAGAGCCCTAATAGGCCTCTTAGGCAGAGCATGGGACCCGACCGACGGCAGCAGAGCTGGATTTTGTGGAGACCTCAGTGAAAACCAATGGGACAACAGCTCGGGGTAACATTGCCAGCTAGGAAGTCCAAGGCAGTGCAGGTGGCTTGTGGGAGCAAGGTAGGGATGGGGGCCTGGCAACAGGGGCTGCATCCGAAAGCCTAGGCAGCTGACTTGCTGCCTCGCTGCCATGTCAGGCAATGACTACACATGAAGATACCTCACGAAGCTGACTTCTGAGGCAGTGTAACGATTTAATGATCGATCACAAATCTGAACAAAACAGGGAGCATAAATGCATAGTAGCAAACAAGGGAACTAAACGAGACAGGTGTAACTAATCAGTAACCAAGGATACTAACAGGGGAATAATCAAGACTAAATGGAAAGGAAATACAAGAAACATACAAGTCATCAAGAAACAATACAAGTCACACAAACAAAAAGACAAAAAACAAACATAATCCTGACAACAGGTGTTTATTTAAAAATCTATTAGTTGAAATATGAATTTATCATTGCAATGTACTGACTACGTTATTAATCTTTACTGACATCATTATTTGGTTATGTCAGTAACATGGATATGGCCTATACTTTTTCCCCCCTAAGACTTGTTTATTATGATATTTGATAGCTGAATATTACAGTAGCCTATTATATGAAAGTCATGCATCTGAGATATTTTTAACTTCTATAGATAAATTACCTGTGTCAAAGGCTTAATTTATCGAAGACAAGGGCATCATTCACAAAAACTGTCTAGTGAAACCTTCACATGGACTTCCCGTGTGTTTCTGTAGATCTGTAGATTGTGTTCTACTGTATTACTGTGAAGATCCCACATACTGGAGTGTGTTCTTTGGTTTTCATGCCAACTGCGTCTGCTGAAGCCAAAGCAATACATTATTTGTAAATATATTATTTGTAATACCAACATGTAAGTACATTTTGAAAGCAATTGCTTAATGTTCTTGGGGTTACACTTTATTTCACTTTAACTAAAGGCCCTTCACACCAAGAATGATAACTATAAAGATAACTATATATTTACGTCCACACCAATGAATGAAAACGGTCTGTTTATTCTAAGCTCACGCGCTGCGGTTTCAAAGTGTGTAAAACGTTGTTGAACATGTTTTTGCTGTTCTTGTTGCATTTACACGACTTTAACCAGCAGATGTCCTCAGCTATGTTTTGAGTGAAGCTAGTGTAATCGATCTAGTAATCTAACAGTGAATTTAGCTGTCGGAGTCAATACAGTGAAATAAAAACAACACCTAGTCTTTTTCACCGCAACTTCAAAGGAAGCAAGACAATGTTGTCGAAACGAGTGCTGGATACTTGAGGTAATACTTCTCACCATTTATTCAGAGGGTATGAACGATTGTTAAGGGGCTTGACTTGTCAAACAGTGGTGGATTTTTCTGTACCACAGCAATGAACAGAAATCATTTTCTGTACCTCGGCGACTATTGTCGTCTGTTAACTTAAATGCACGAGCCCTTTAAATTCAAGTGGATTCTGATTGGCTGTCAGTGTTTTATCATTCGACAGCTGGAAAAAATCGTTCTGAAAGTGATCCCAACGATATAATTCCTCATATCTTTATCGTTATAGTTGTATATATCTTCACCTCTCACTAAAATATTAGTAGAATGTTAGGTTTGGGTTAGGTTTAGTAGAATGAGTTGACATGTACTTGCAAAGTTGCTTATAGTCAGTAGTAATGTAGTAGTTATAGTAATGTCTGTTGGGGGTAGACGTGAGGATATTCAGTAATATAGTGTATCACGAAAATGAACATGCACAATATTGTTACCGTGGGCACTTCAAAATACAGAGAATAAATATTTATGACAAATAATTCAGATTTTTAGAGTGCATTTTTAGGGCTGCAATGTAATCGCACCTAAACCTATTTGGCTCAATCGCAATTTTGAAATCGCAAAGGCTCCAAACTCACTTTATAACGACAGTTGAGCTCATGCTTCTGTGAGATGATGTGGTTTCTTACACAGAAAAAGGCAGTCGTGTGTTTATTAGTCATGTTTAATCAATCAAAACGTTTCAATCGTCTGTTTATTCAGCTACAGATAGTATGATGCCCAATAAGGATTTCTTGGAATCAATGACGCGTGTTCTCTACTTCTGCATCAGGGCATAATATCAGCCGCACTGCACTGACAATCTGCGCATACAATAATCTCAACCTTTGAGAAATCGCGTGTGGTTTTATTGCGATTAGTTCTGCAGCCCTAGTGCTGGTTGACATCTTACAAAGTTAGTCTACCTAGAGTTAGTAGAATGTAAAGTTGAATATCAAAATTAACTGTTACCGTTCTTGGCTCTTAAAATGTATAGTAAACACCTTGACGGTTAACAAATGTTCTACATACAGTACATAGAAATATAGAGTTAACATGAAACCTGATTCTTGTTCATGCACGTCCCACAGAGACATCCGATCAGTCCGTTGACTACCTGTGCCAGTAAAAGCACAGCCTCCAGGGTACCAATGCTCAACAGAATTGAGAACAGGACCACGTTCCACATTACCACATTATGCGGTCTCTCGCACTCTATCCATGATGTCTGGTTAAACAGGTAACTCTCTCTGAACAGAGGAAAGCAAAGGGGAAAAAGTCATTGCAAAACTAAGTATCCTCAAAGGCCTCTTCTAACTGCACAAGACCAGTGGTTTTCTCATTTTCATGCAGGAGTGATGACAGTGACGACAGATTCCTGCAATTAAGCTATTTCCGTTCGGAATCCTAATAAACTAAAACAGGCGACTTATGCACACCTGTGCGCATCAGTTGAAATTAATATTAATGCAGCAATCACACAACACTCTGATTGTCATGGTTCTGTTCAGTTAGTTTTATTTTCATGCACTTTTAGTTTGTTTTTCTCTGTCACTTGTCCTCCTTTGTCATAGTTTCCTGCCAATCATTAGTTTCTATGGACACAGATGAATCATCAAGGCTGCTTATCATTTGGTTAATTATCTCTGTGTATTTTAGTTCCTCCTTGTTCACTTTTAAGTTGTTGTTTGTGTTTAAGCTTGTGCTAGACACGTTGTTACATTGCCAAAGTATTTTCCGCCCTGAAAAGTGAATTGTGTAAACTCGAGAAGAAGAAAAAAGGTTTTGGGTGTGGACAATTGGCGAGTAAAGCCAGTTGCACACTGTTCAATTTATAACAGTCCTTTATGACTTGTCAGACTGTACGAACATGTAGGACTGTAGGAGAGTATGTCAGACTGTAGGATCTCAGTTGTCATTAATGTCAGACTGCACGAAAGTCAAGACTGCAGATGCATGCAAGAAGACTCGTCCAGAGTTTTACATAATCAATTTGTGACATGTTCGGTAAAAGATTGTGGCTGTGTCCAAAATGGTTCCTTATACCCTTAAATAGGGCACTTTTTAAGGGAACAGGTATTTGCGTCATCAGGTCCAGCACTCCTATTGGTTTTTGACTTAGTTTGCCGACAGACTATTGCATAAAATTGAATTTTACAATGAAATTCTGGCAGTGTCATAAGTTTTGAGGCACAGTTATGCAGTGTGACTACTCCAACGACAACCCTCAAATCAAAAACCAGTAGGAACACAGAACCTGAGGATGCAGTAAGTGAGAAAACAACACACCACCACTTGCTCCACACATCTTCATTTTTTCCCAGTTTTCTTTTCAAGAGAAGCTATGAGCAAAATTTACGCTAGATATTGTTTTTGTTTGCTAGCCACAATTTCTATGCCACATGTAAATGTAGTTCACAGTCACAGAACGTGTCACGAATTGATGATGTAAAACTCTGGACGAATCTTCTTCCGAGCGTCCGTTTTAACGCCTTGAGTCTGACTGCCGTACAGTCTGACGTTAACGAAATCACTGAATCCAGTGTTCCCTTAATTATCCATCCATCCATCCATCTTCTTCCGCTTATCCGGGGCCGGGTCGCGGGGGCAGCAGTCTAAGCAGAGATGCCCAGACTTCCCTTTCCCTAGCCACTTCCTCTAGCTCTTCCGGGGGGACACCGAGGCGTTCCCAGGCCAGCCGAGAGACATAGTCTCTCCAGCGTGTCCTAGGTCTTCCCCGGGGTCTCCTCCCGGTGGGACGTGCCCGGAACACCTTCCCGGGAAGGCGTCCAGGAGGCATCCGGAACAGATGCCCAAGCCACCTCAGCTGACCCCTCTCGATGTGGAGGAGCAGCGGCTCTACTCTGAGCTCCTCCCGAGTGACCGAGCTCCTCACCCTATCTCTAAGGGATCGCCCAGCCACCCTGCGGAGAAAGCTCATTTCGGCCGCCTGTATCCGGGATCTTGTCCTTTCGGTCATGACCCAAAGCTCATGACCATAGGTGAGAGTAGGAACGTAGATTGACCGGTAAATCGAGAGCTTCGCCTTGCGGCTCAGCTCTTTCTTCACCACGACAGACCGGTACATCGACCGCATTACTGCGGAAGCTGCACCGATCCGTCTGTCAATCTCCCGTTCCATCCTTCCCTCACTCGTGAACAAGACCCCAAGATACTTGAACTCCTCCACTTGAGGCAGGAACTCTCCACCAACCTGAAGTGAGCAAGCCACCCTTTTCCGACTGAGGACCATGGCCTCGGATTTGGAGGTGCTGATTCTCATCCCAGCCGCTTCACACTCGGCTGCAAACCGTCCCAGTGCATGCTGAAGGTCCTGGTCTGTAGGGGCCAACACGACAACATCATCCGCAAAGAGCAGAGACGAAATCGTGTGGTCCCCGAACCTGACACCCTCCGGCCCCTGGCTGCGCCTAGAAATTCTGTCCATAAATATTATGAACAGAACCGGCGACAAAGGGCAGCCCTGCCGAAGTCCAACATGCACCGGGAAGAAGTCTGACTTACTGCCGGCAATGCAAACCAAGCTCCTGCTCCGGTCGTATAGGGACCGGACAGCCCTTAGCAAAGGACCCCGGACCCCATACTCCCGGAGCACCCTCCACAGGCCGCCTCGAGGGACACAGTCGAATGCCTTCTCCAAATCCACAAAACACATGTGGATTGGTTGGGCAAACTCCCATGAACCCTCCAGCACCCTGTAGAGGGTATAGAGCTGGTCCAGTGTTCCACGGCCGGGACGAAAACCGCACTGTTCCTCCTGAATCCGAGGTTCTACTATCGGCCGTAATCTCCTCTCCAGTACCCTAGCATAGACTTTCCCGGGGAGGCTGAGAAGTGTGATCCCCCTGTAGTTGGAACACACTCTCCGGTCCCCCTTCTTAAAAAGAGGGACCACCACCCCAGTCTGCCATCCCAGAGGTACTGTCCCCGACCGCCACGCGATGCTGCAGAGGCGTGTCAGCCAAGACAGCCCCGCAACATCCAGAGACTTGAGGTACTCAGGGCGGATCTCATCCACCCCCGGCGCCTTGCCACCGAGGAGTTTCTTGACTACCTCGGTGACTTCAGCTTGGGAGATGGACGAGTCAACCTCCGAGCCCTCAGCCTCTGCTTCCTCAATGGAAGACGTGACGGCGGGATTGAGGAGATCCTCGAAGTATTCCTTCCACCGTCCGACGACATCCCCAGTTGAGGTCAACAGCTGCCCACCTCCACTGTAAACAGCGTTGGTGGGGCACTGCTTCCCTCTCCTGAGTCGCCGGACGGTTTGCCAGAATCTCTTCGAGGCCAGCCGATAGTCATTTTCCATGGCCTCTCCGAACCCCTCCCAGGCCCGAGTTTTTGCCTCCACAACCACCCGGGCTGCAGTTCGCTTGGCCTGCCGGTACCCGTCAGCTGCCTCAGGAGTCCCACAAGCCAACCAGGCCCGATAGGACTCCTTCTTCAGCTTGACGGCATCCCTTACTTCCGGTGTCCACCACCGGGTTCGGGGATTGCCGCCTCGACAGGCACCGGAGACCTTACGGCCACAGCTCCGAGTGGCCGCTTCGACAATGGAGGTGGAGAACATGGTCCACTCGGACTCAATATCTCCAGCCTCCCTCGGGATCCGGTCGAAGCTCCGCCGGAGGTGGGAGTTGAAGATCTCTCTGACAGGAGACTCGGCCAAACGTTCCCAGCAGACCCTTACAGTACGCTTGGGTCTGCCGAGTCTGTCCAGCTTCCTCCTCCGCCATCGGATCCAACTCACCACCAGGTGGTGATCAGTTGACAGCTCCGCCCCTCTCTTTACCCGAGTGTCCAAGACATACGGCCGCAGGTCAGATGAAACGACCACAAAGTCGATCATCGGCCTAGGGTGTCCTGGTGCCACGTGTACTGATGGACACCCTTATGCTTGAACATGGTGTTCGTTATGGACAAACTGTAACTAGCACAGAAGTCCAATAACTGAACACCGCTCGGGTTCAGATCAGGGGGGCCGTTCATCCCAATCACGCCCCTCCAGGTAACACTGTCGTTGCCCACGTGGGCGTTGAAGTCCCCCAGTAGAACGACGGAGTCTCCAGTCGGAGCACTTTCCAGCACCCCTCCCAGAGACTCCAAGAAGGCCGGGTACTCTACACTGCCGTTTGGCCCGTAGGCACACACGACAGTGAGAGACCTATCCCCGACCCGTAGGCGCAGGGAAACGACCCTCTCGTTCACCGGGGTAAACTCCAACACATGGCGGCTGAGTTGGGGGGCTATGAGCAAACCCACACCAGCCCGCCGCCTCTCACCATGGGCAAACTCCAGATTAACTCCCTTAATTATTTTGTCTTTTATGTGTTTAATTAAGAACTCTGTCTCGTCTTCTGTCCCAACACACGTGCCATCTTTAAGTGGTGATCTGTAAATGTGAAAACTGTTTCCGTTCCGTTAAAATATTCCTTTTGGAATTGCCTGAAAAACCACCTCATGCGAGCATAAACTTTTTTTGCGATAAATGGGAGTTTTGGCGAAATTGATGTGTTTCCATTGGGCATATTTTCAATTCACAATTTCAATTTGCAGGGTAATGGATATGCAACTAGTGTGACATTACATTACTTACTGCGGGGATCATGTTTGTACAGTCTGACAAGCAACAGTCGTAAAGGACAGTTATAAATCGTATAGTGTGCACCCGGCTTTTCTCGCCAGTTGTAACCTTTTTTTTTATGAATATTGAACTACTGTATAGAGCCTGAAAAAAAACATGCATGTCCCTCCCCTGCGCTGTGACTCATGGTGTGCTTGTTCTATATGGTGCACCATGTTGTATTTGCGTTGTTGTTTTTGAATGGTACCCTATAATGGACAAATATATTCAGCAATGAAAATGTAAAAACGTCAATGTGAAAACAGTTGTAGCGACAATGACCTTCTTGTCACTTGGGTGTTGTAGGATTATTTCTGACACGTGAGATCCAAACAAGATGCTTCCAATCTAGTACTACATTTATCCCTTTATTAGTCACAAAACAAATTATAATCCACAAGTTTGCATGTCCACATACGATCCTGACACTAGCCGCATTTCCATTACCCTTCAAATAGCACAAATTTAAATTGCAAATATGTCAATGGAAACACGTCAATTCCGCAAAAACTCCCATTTATCGCAAAAACGTTTTTACGCTCGAATCAGTTGGTTTTTCAGGCAATTCGAAAAATAAATATTTCGCAAAACTGCAATGGAAACAGTTTTTGCGCATTTACAGTCACCTGACTTAAATGACGCGGTGTGTTCGGACAGAATACGAGACAGAGTTGTTTATTAAATTCATAAAAGACAAAATAATTACAGAAATACTGGATTCTAAACCTAAAAGAAATGCCATAAATAAGAAATGAGTGAGAAACTCCCCATATGTGCCGCTCACAGTGTAAGGGTCTTTCCTTGTCATTAATGCTTGGAAAACACGCCTACGTCTCCTTCCATTAATAATAATATTGTCTAGCGCGGTGGCTGTGATATATAAACCTACCAACGTTCATTGCCATGATTTTTTAAAATGATTTATCACTTAAATAATGACTTATTTAAATCGACTAGTCGCATAATATCGGTTAATGGAAACGCCGTCATTTCACAATAGTTTTGTATCGATATTTAGAAAAAAATTGCAAAAGTTTTGCACAAATCTGTAATGGACACGCAGCTACAGTCAAAAATTGTTTGCTTCCCTCATTAGTTACACCTGACTTCACTTGCTCACTGGCTCTCTGGCTACCTATATACCTTTTAACCCGCACTCCACCCAGTGTCCAACAGTGGAACTACAACAAATTATAAATAGAGCATAATGGCTCTTACAACAGTTCTTTATGTTGCGTGAACAAAGCATGTTGCAGAGTAACAGAACTAGCAGAAAATGACATATTTGTGTATGTCATTTTTGTATTTGTATACACTTTAGAAACAAAAAATTAAATGTGAGTGATTTTCACGTTACTCTGTAGTCCCGTTTAAGAATGGGTAGATAAAGATCCCGTTTCCCGTGTCACACAGCGGGCCGTCCTGCAGGCCGACGGCAGAGACGATCATGCAGTAAAGTGCTCCAGCGGCACCCAGCACAGACATCAGCATGGACAGCATCATCTGCAACACACACACACACACACACACGCGCGCACACACACACACAGCTCAGCTTCTCTCATAGTGCTCTTTGTCAGGGCAAAATATAGCCTACTGCTGTGTGTCTGATTTTGTTGCAGATACGGATGAAATTACTGTTCACAAATAAATGTTAAAAGAAATTGCAACTCTTGTACATTTGAGGATACATTCAAGATCTTTTATTTTTGAATAAAGGTTTAGCAAATGCACATGTGGCTCACAACACCTCCTCATAGATCTGAACTTTGTGTACGCAAGCAGAGAGCAGTTACTCACCCCACATCTGTTTGCACAGCAGTTCCCCTCGTGCCCTGCAGCCTTCATCACTGAAGCAGGCAAAAACGCCTGCAACACGGACACAAATAACAGGAATCACTCTCCAGAATAGAGTAGACGAATGGATGCTTCTATCTCTTTCTTTCAGATACCCTCAAAGCTTCAGACTCACCAACAGTCCTCCCCCGATGACCCCGGGAAAGAACCAGATTTTTTCTGTGATTTCCTCGGTCCTCCACACCTCTCCGTTGGGAAAAAACAGCAAGATGTTTCCAACTATGGCTAAGAGGCCGAGTGGAAAGAGAAGGTCTCCGGTGCATTTGGCACACTTCCCCGTACACATGATGACCTGATTTGAATTTGTTGCTTAATCGGGGTAAAGATAATTTTCTTGTATTAAAATTACAAACCTGAAGAGACTGAGAGTATTCTGTTACATACTATATGAATGATGAGCAACATTCACATTTTTATTACTGCATTGTCCAGGATAATACAATAATGGAAAATAATAAAAATACAAACTATTCAATTTACAAACTACAGCTACTATAAACAAAAATAACATATTTTACCTGTTTCCTTGAGATCTCCTGTTCTACCTTTCTCCACTCGTTGACTAACTAATAGTTCCTGGTGGGGCTAATAATTGTCAAGTAGTTTGTGAGAAGTTGGTGAAAACCAGGAAAGTGTTCAGTATCATGAGACCACTAAAGGCAATGTAAGCAAAAGCATGTATGACACACACAGGCACTTGTCCCTGCGGCCAATGACCCTGCTTTCAAAGAAAAAAATAACAGTTTCATTCACTGAGTTTCAGACAAATGTTATCTTTTTTGAAAGTGATGTTGGACAAAATGTCTAAAACTTAAATCTATGACACCAAAAAATCCTGTTTACCTATAATAAATGAGACCTACATAATAAATAAAATGTTTATGGAATAAAAAAAACATCATTGAATCCCATTTAAAAATATAACTTCTTACATTATTGCCTCCTACACTTATAGTTATTATTATTTTTATTGTTTAATTCAAACTGAAATTAAGGTTGACTTCCACTGAATGGGTGACATTTCTTTCTCCAGGAATTCGTGAACCAGGAACTCTTACAGACGACTGAAAATAAAAATATTTTATTGTTTAGCACAGTGTCCTGCATATTAAGCTAACTGCACATTTAAAATGTATAATGTACTCTTTCCTCTCGAGCGTTCTTTTAAAAGTTGCCAGCCATATAGCTCGTCCTAGGTCGACATTTGAATGAATGAATGAGGCATTTATATTTATATTTCACATGTTCTACTGTACACCCAAAGCACTTTACAATCATATCAGGGGATCTCTCCTCAACCACCACCAGTGTGAGCATCCACTGGGATGATGCGACGGCAGCCACAGTACAACATCACCAGTGCGCTCACACACACCAGCTACAGGTGAAGAGAGGAGAGAGAGTGATAGAGCCAATTCAGTGTAAGGGGATTATTAGGAGGCCATGATTTGTAAGGGCCAATTGTGGGAATGTGGCCAGGACACCGGGGTTACACCCCTACTCTTTACCAGAAGTGCCATGGGATTTTTAATGACCACATAGAGTCTAATGATTATAATGTCATTCAGTAACATTAGGCATTTAAATGCTGTTTAATGTTAATGATAACGTTATTTAACATATACATATGATTACATATGATATCACTTTTTTCTGCGTCTTCTTCGCATTACGGAAAGCCAGAAAATTCAGTCAATGGCAGGGAAAGAGTTAAAAACATTAAAGGCAGGGTATAGGCAATTTGTTCCAGATTTTTTTTTTTGTTATGCTGGTTTAGAGTCTCTTCACATAATGATATCAATCAATAAGTTAAGTGGTCTAAATGTATTTATGTGTATATACTGTATGTCATCTGTGGAAGGCAAAGGACAATAAAATGTTCATCTAATCACTGCATTAAATGTCATACCTGCCTGTCAACGTATGTATTTTCATACCTCTGTGCACCTGCTCGCACAGACATCACACGTCGTCAGTGCGTTTCATGCTATGCAGAGTTAGACAGATGTCAGTCACCGAGCACCACAAACGAAACAGCAGCCACCTTTTACAGTTCCTCCTGAACCAAAACAACCAGTTTATGCTGCGTTCACGCCATAACTACTGCAATTTGGAAGAGATGGAAACCCGTGACATTATACTTGGAGCAGTTCATGAGCGGTTTAAGCATTTCAATGGCAACACTATCAACGGCGAATCTGCAGAAGTAAGGTGTTTATTATTTTTGTATTATAGATTGTAATGTTATGTGCTTTGAGACATAAGGTTGTTTAACGCCGTCTCTTGTCTCGTGATGGTTTGCAAAATCTGCTGTGTGTGCTCATGTGTTTTTGCATGTCCCCACCCTCTATCTCTATACCTTACCATGGAATATAATGACAAAAAAAATATTTATATCCAATTTTTTCATGAGAAATCCACAATATTTTAGATAAAATACACATTTTAGTTGTGTCCCCAGGTTTTCACTGCTACTCTAATGTCACCGGGTGAACAAACCCGGAACAAAAAAAATGTGACTCGTTGCCAGGGGGAGAAATGCCGGTGTAACACCGGGCCGGCTCTGGGTTTACCCAGAGCCCGTATACGGAGAGCCTGCTCACTCCCTATTAAGTCCTATTGTACCGAATTTTTGGTTGTAGTTCCACCAGAGTTCCACTGGGGGCGATCGCCCGAGTGCAAAATGAATGGGAGTCTATGGGGCTAGACGGCTAAATTTGTCTCTTTCACCCAATTGCCGTTGAGAAATCTCAGATCTGATTGTAGTTTTGGCAAGTTCAACATGGGTTATAGGTCGAAAATTTAATGAACGAGTACTTATGTCCTTTCGATTTCTTACAGGTTGAGTTGTTGTTGCCCATAACACGCTAGCATTCTGCTAATGAACACTGATTGGTCAGTGAATGACTGGTTACGACCAGAGATACCGCTTGATGGCATCGTGGCATCCGAAGCGGGAACAGAATGTATTCTAGCAGAAACTCTTCTAGCACGTGTGTTTCCCTGTGTCAGCTGTGCTGGCGATGCCTCGTGAGAAAAGAAAATGCAGAGCGCGAAAACACCAAAGTGACTGAAGGATTGCCGTAAAGCAGTATCTCTGGTCGTACGATGTGTATGACGTCATTGACATTTTGAAAGACTTTTTAAAGCAAATAAGTGACTCTAAAAAATCTAACACCTAGCAATGTGCAATTTCTTTGCATCTCCTTTAGAATACAACATTCAAATTACTAGACAAAAAATTATATCTTGAGAAAAGTAGATTTTGAGGGGTATAGCTCCATAGACCACCATTCATTCTGCACTCGTCCTGTGAGCGCCCTCATATGGAATCAGAGTGGAACTGCAACCAGTCAGAAGCCGGAAGTGTAGTGAGAGTGAACCTTCTCCCCTTATTAGACATTCTCTGGTTTACCCATCATGGCTGCCGACTATAATGAGCGCCAGCTGAAGCCAATGATTAGCGCTTCATTGAAGCACATGCCCGGGAAAAAGAAGTATAAAGAGAGGGACTTGAAGCACAGAGAGGAGAAATGTACTGGCAGCAGTGAAGCTCGGTACGAGTGTTTGAGTGGGTTGCAGCAGCGACAGTGAACGGCGGCAAGAGCGGAAAAGCTTAGGTTTGATGTATGATCGGTGTTCCATGTTGGGTCCCCCGAGGCATGCTCATTAAGTGAGTCTTTGAAGAAACCACGAACAGCAACGCAACGTAGTAAGTGAGAAAAATTGCACGGAGAAAGAAGGAGAGTGACTGGCAGAACAGAGAGTGGAAACCCGCTGTAGGATTCAGGTGATTCACAGAGGAAAAGTTAAGTGCACCCTTTTATGATTCACCTTTCTGAGAAAACCACATGTGAAGATTTGCCATCACCAGTGTACGACTAACCTGTGTTTGTGGGCAGTGTGTGTTATCCTGTTGACGGCGAAGAACAGTAACTGTAACGGCTGGGAAGATCGCTGAATCCATGTCCATATTCAGAAAACCATTAATTCTTGGATCATCCACCCTATGAAGAGAAGAGAAACGAGTTAATTAATCGCTGTGAAGATAGAGTGAGTTTGCAGTGTCCGAAAGAGTGAAACAAACATGTGTGAAGATTTACAAGAGTGATTTATGCACAAGTGTGGTGAGATCAAACAACTGTGTTCTCTCTGAGTCTCTGATGGATGAAATTGACCCATAACTGTGAAGATTCTTTCAAATTGATCTGTCCCCTCAGCTGTGTCCAGGTCCCTAAGATTGTGTGCATGGTGCGGAGGAGAAAAGCTCAACGCACCTCAATTGCCACAGTTCACGAGCACTGTATTCCTCCAAAGAAAGTCCAGTCTCATTATTTCTCCCAACGACGCCGTTCTATCACACACAGAACGAGAGCGAAGGCTGGTAAAGTACCCCGTTTCTGTCTCACCTACTAATGTCCGTCTCACTGTCAAATTGTCTGTTCCTTGAAAGAAGCAAAGAAGAAGCAGTTACTGCTGAGTGTTGAGTGCTGGCTCTGCGAGCACGCCAACGAGTCCGAACCTGGAAGCTGCCTGTCCCACGAGCCTATGCAACGAGTCTTACGACGAGAAAAGTCACTGTCTGTCCCACGAGCCTATGCAACGAGTCTTACGACGAGAAAAGTCACTGTCTGTCCCACGAGCCTATCCAACGAGTCTTACGACGAGAAAAGTCACTGTCTGTCCCACGAGCTTATTCAACGAGTCTGACGACGAGGAAAGTCACTGTCTGTCTCACAAGCCCACCTAGAGAGGAATATACTTACCTGAAGAACGGGAAAAGTACCTACCAGCACTTTCCCCTCATCTCACCGAGGCTATGGCCACGAACATCCCCACCCCTGCTTTTATCCCTTTTAAACTAATAAAAACTTACCTTTTAAATTCATTCTTGTTGTCTGCCTCTTGGTGTCCTCTGGTCTCTGCTCCTCCGGAGTGTGGTAAATAACCCTCGGCCCTAACATCGGTGACACTAACACATTCCCCCCTCTGAAAAACTTTGCCATACCACAAGAGACATTTTCAACAGTAATTTGTATCATAAGGATCTTCTGAAGGCAATGGGTAAGACCAAAAGTAAGTTCTCTCATTTTCTTTTCTATATATTTGATATGCTCTATATATTTCTATATACTTATCTTAGAAGGTCAATATCAACATACTGTCCTGTTACCTAAATAACTAGTTTGATGTTTTTGGTTTAATTAAAAAAATACTACTTTTTGGCAAGTCACAATTCGCTCAGTATCTTCATGCTAATAGCATGTACACCATGTAGCTATATTTCATGTATTTGCTAATTCTATGCTAAAAACTCAGTCCTGTTACCTGCATTTCTGTTACTCATATAAACCGTAACAGTAACAGGGATGAGTAGCATCCTCTGGTGTATTGATTTATTAGTGTGAATATTAGTTTGTTATACGATTTACTTTATTTTAAAGTTACCGTTACTTAAGTTGTAGACTTATCAGTTTTACAATATGGGAGCCAATCCACCGCTAAGTGCTGCAGAAAAGCAGTGACTATTGCGCCCGATGCGATGCAGACCCAGAGAGGAGACTGAGTCAAGCAGGAAGAAACTAATCAATGACCTCAGTCAGAGAGAAAAGCACAGACGTCACAGAGAGTAGAGGGAGAATTACCACACAGCCCCTAGTTATCACCAGACTAGGCTGCACATCCACAGCCAAGCACTTCCAGGTCTACTTTATGAAATGGATCATGTGCCAAAAATAATGTCCTAGGGTTAATGAAAATAGACATGATTACATTACACTATGAATTTAGCTATCGGGTCAAAGAGATTAATTTAACAATGTAACAGTAAATTTTCGTGACTATTGCAATGTGTTATTTATTGATGCATGTTGTTATTTAGGCAAAATAATCAAGGGTAGAGAAGAGACCAAAAAACGAAAGAAGCTTCATCAACAAATCCAAGATCTAAAGATTCTGTTGAATCCGGAATCGGAAAGATGTGAGACTGACCAGCCGGTCGGGGCCAAGCATGCAGACCGTCCAATTCCGGTCCCTGGCCGGTTGATCAGTGCATCTGTAGAAGGATATGAAGGTTGGCTACCAGACCAATCTAGATGGTCTGATAAGCAGAGTGAGAGCGTGTTATTTAAGGAATGATGTGAGTCGCATCACAAATGTGAAGAGGCAGATCCTCACTCTGAAGAAAAACTAAAATCATTCCTTTTGGATGCCTTGAAAAATTTCCAAAGGAAGTTTCTGGCTGAAGATTAAAGGTCCATCTCTTACTCACTCTTCTGTAAGCTCAGACATTTCTGGGTTGTTCCTCCGCCAAGTGATCTGGACATGTGCAAGATGCATGAGAATCTGGGTTTTCTTGTGCAGAAGCTACACTACTTGAAAGTAATCAGCACAATCAATCTAGATTTCCTTGTGAAAGAGATCTCATGTGACACAGAAAATATAAAGTGTATGTATGGAGAATGTTCTGAGTGCAAGGACCTCTCTTTCCCAGTCTCTACAGCAGGGGGTGCCCAATCCTACACTGTCCTGCACAGTTCATCTCCAACCCTAATCAAACACACGGTACACACCTGCCTTTAATTTTCAAGTGATTATATTGCTTGATTGGTTGCTCCAGGTGTGTTTAATTAGGGTTGGAGATTAACTGTGCAGGACAGTCAATCGGCAGGATTAGTGACCCCTGCTCTGCAGAGTACAATCCAGTCTTATATCCAGTGGGTAGGTAAGCAACACAAGAATGACCCTAAATGGCAAAACATCTAAAGTCACAATAAATAAAAGAGTTATAGACCAATCAAGTAGAACTACACAGGTTTAAAAGACATACTTTTAACATCAACATTCAGTTTATCCACTACAGGGCGTTGAGACCAAGGCAAGGCAAGGCAAGGCAAGTTTATTTATATAGCACATTTCATACACAATGGTAATTCAAAGTGCTTTACATAGAAGAAATTTAAATAATCAAAAGAAACAAGAATAATTAAAACCGTTTAGAATAAAACATAAAATAAAATACAGTGCAAACAGTTGGACACACAGTGGCAAAGTGCTCATTCATTAAATGGAAAGCTAAACAGATGTGTTTTGAGTCTGGATTTGAATGTGGCTACTGTAGGAGCACACCTGATCTCTTCTGGAAGCTGGTTCCAGCTGCGGCTGGCATAATAGCTAAAAGCAGACTCTCCTGGCTTTGAGTGAACCCTTGGTATTTCTAGTTGATGTGATCCTTATGATCTGAGTGATCTGTTGGGTTTATATTCAGTGAGCATATCTGCAATGTATTGAGGTCCTAGGCCATTAAATGATTTATATACCAGTAATAATACTTTAAAATCAATCCTAAATGTGACTGGGAGCCAGTGTAAAGACCTGAGGACTGGTGTGATGAGCGAGTGTGTTTGAGCGAGTGATCATCCGAAAAGCTGCTGGGCCGGATGGGATTCCTGGTCGGGTGATTAGAACTTGCGCATCACAACTTGCAGGCGTGTTTGTGGACATTTCCAACCGTTGTCTGTCTCTCTCTGTATTTCCCTCTTGCTTTAAATCCTCTGAAATAGTGCCAATTCCCAGGAAGAGCAAAATCATGTGTCTAAATGATTGGCGGCCTGTTGCCCTCACTCCGATAGTGAGCAAATGCTTTGAACGGCTTATAAGAGATTACATCAGCACTATTGTCCCAAAAACTCTGGATCACCATCAGTTTGCCTATCGAGAAAACAGATCCACAGAGGATGCTATATCCACAGTACTCCATAACACACTCACGCACCTGGAAAATGAAAACTCTTTATGTCAGAATACTTTTCATTGATTATAGCTCGGCATTCAATACAATAATTCCCTCTAGACTGGTCAAAAAACTCAGCAGCCTTGATTTTCCACCGGACCTCTGCAATCTCATACTGGACTTCCTAAGTAACCGCCGTCAGGTGGTTAGGATGGGGTCCATCACCTCCGCTCCTCTAACCGTGAGTACCGGAGCGCCCCAAGGCTGTGTGCTTAGTCCTCTTCTTTACTCACTGTACACATATGACTGCACACCATTACACTCGTCAAACCTCATTGTCAAGTTTGCTGATGACACCACGGTGGTGGGCCGGATTAGAGGTGACAACCCAGGTAACAATTTATGGTTCCCAGAACGTTCTGGGAACGTTCGTTTTCGGTTGCGGGAACGTTCGTTTTTGGTTGCGGAACGTTCCCTTAAGGTTAGGTTTTGGTTCCCATGGAAAGTTTTCTTAACGTTCCGGGAACGTTCGTTTTTGGTTACATTGCAACCTTTAGGGAACGTTCCTAGAACTTTCCCCTAACGTTGCAACCTTTAGGGAATGTTCCTAGAACGTTCCCCTAACGTTGTAACCTTTAGGGAACATTCCTAGAACGTTCCCCTAACGTTGCAACCTTTAGGTAACGTTCCTAGAACGTTCCCCTAACATTGCAACCTTTAGGTAACGTTCCTAGAACGTTCCCCTAAGGTTATTTTTTACATTCCACTAACCTTTAAAAATCTAACAATGGTACCAATTTTATTATTACTTTAAACTGTCTGTGCATAAGCAGGAATTAATTATTATACAAGCAGAAATTAATTTATATGTTAGCAGGAATGAATGAACAGGCAAACTTGATGGGATTTAAAACTTTAATATAGACAATATAAAATTACAAAATACCAAAAATATAAAAGGCCTAAAAAAAATACAAGAATAGAATCAGTTTTACAACTATACAAATAAAACAGAAATTTAAGTACAAAGAGTGTGATGAAGAGTGCAAATGTAGTGTGCAAGATGCATATTGGAATGATAATGTAATGTGCATTTGTTGTTGTGCATTTGTTGTTGTGTGTATGTATATATGTTGTGTATAAATGCAGCTTTGAGTCCAAGACAAATTTCACATTGAAAAGGGACAATAAAGTGAATGGCCAAAGTGGCAAAAATACAATTGTTTAATAAAAAATAAATAAAAAAAGAGCTCCATTGTCTTGACCGATCAGCCCTTCTCAGTCCTTCTCAGCTGGCCTAAAAAATAAACAAAAGTTTGATATGTCATACTGAGAATGAACACGTTGACAAACGCAAGACAAATTGCCTTACTAACAACCCTGTTTTTTTTATTATGACAAATATTGATAGTTTTCCCATTCCTTTGATAATTATGAACATCACATAGAAGTATTCTAATTTACCGTCTGTGTGGGGCAAACTTCAGCACTTGCCCAATCAAGTCCTCCGTCTCTGCTGCAGTCACCGCCGGGAAGTTTTTCTGGAAGGCCGCTAGAGTAAAGTCAAAATGAAGTAAAGTTACAAGTCAAATTAAAACCTCCAAGCTAAGCATAATACTGATGTGAACAATAAAATAACACCTGCCTGTTATAACCCTGCAGATTGTCAGGTCCTGGAAGGCCTTCTTTGCCTTTCTGCCCCGCAGACTAAACTGTTGGATGGCAGTACCTCTGGTCGAACCTCCAAGAGTTGTCAGGAAAAGTTGCTGTAAAACATAGAAATACAAATTATACATGTAGAACAAAGTGGAGAGCTTGTACAATCTCATTTTGTAAGAGCCGTCAGTTCAGTTATAATGATATTTGAAGTTATGCAATTATATAGTGTTAATCTTAGGGCAGGACTATGGCAACTTAATTACCATTTTTTCCCCTCCTCTCCTGTTGACCGAGACTCCTGTCAAACTCCTCCAGCTCTGTGACTGTCAAGCAAGGCGACAGCAACATATCATCGACAGGAGCAGAGGGATGTGACTGGGACTGGGAGCTCCTTAAGAGCATGAGCACCTCATCCAGCCTCTGCTCCATCTTTTCCATTCGCTGTGCCATACGGGTAATGGATGTCCACATGGCTATGGAAAAATTAATTATGTTAGTTTTAGTTGTTATACATTACTTGAATATGTGAACAACTTAAGGAACACGCCGACTTTTTGGGACTTTAGCTTATTCACCGTATCCCCCAGAGTTAGATAAGTCTATATTCTCAGAAGGCGAAGCACTGCTACTTCTGGGGAGTGATTTGCTTGTAGCCCCTGAGAACCCCCGTGGTGAGGAGCAGAGAGTTCACTCAGAGTTGGAGTAAATCACTCCGCAGAAGTAGCAGTGCTTCGGCCATCTGAGAATATAGTTCAGAGTATGTATATGATTAGAAGATGGCTGTCTCACATGTGACCTTGTTATTTGTACACGCTGTGACTATACAAATCACAACATGTAAATAGGAAAATGTTGCCATTATTTGTCACTTATAGGGAGCAGTATGCTAGCTGGAACTATTTACTTCCAGTATTTGTGCTAAGCTAGGCTAGTGGTGGGTGCGTCAGACAGAGTTACGGCACGCACAGAGATGAAGAGGGTATGTATGGACTTATCTAACTCTGGGGGATACTGTGAATAAGCTAAAGTCCCAAAAAGTCGGTGTGTTCCTTTAAGTGAGTCTTCTTACCTCTCATTTCCGTCTCCATGGCTGAGCCACCTCCCTCTGTGTGATGTCTCACCTCCCTCTGTGTGATGAGTTCTGCTGTTTACAACAACAAAAAAGTCAAGTTACTCTCAAGTTCCTTGTCATGAAATAGTATTTAATTGGAAATGGAAAATGCAAAGCCACTGTACCCTCAGCTTGCGTCATAATAGACCCATCCAATTCTGGGCGACCGGCTGGTTTTCTGTGTGGTGTTGACTCATCTAAAAAGAAAGTAGATATGAATATTGGTCACTTCATTTATGGTAGGTTTCTTGCAAATGGAGGAGGAAGAAAAAAAAAGAAGAAAAAAAAACTTACATGCAGGTGGTGGAGGCAGCTGCGGACCTGAAAACAGGCAGGAAGAGACAAACACATCAGAATAGTCACATGATATGCACTAGGTTGAATGTCAGTAATTCCATGGTAGGAAATATGACTCAGGTTTCTTAAATGTTAACTTACGGACAGGGCTTCCAGACACACACTCCATTCTCACACTCTTTCTCATTTGTGGAACAGATTCATCTGAAATAAAAGACCAAAAAATTTGTACAGATTGCTAAAAGAAAATTTTAATTGTGTAAATAATGTCTGTACTTAAGGTTTTACCATCACTTGAAGAATCCGTCATGAACCTCCTTGGGCGTTTACACTGCCTTTTGTGGACACTCGCATCGTCTTCCGTCTCAATGCTGGAAGTGTCCATCAGTCGCCGACATTTTTTCATGGCTTTGTCGTAGGAATCTACATTAAGAGAACAAAGTTTTTGTGAGACAGTAGCCGAACAAAGCAGTATTTCCATACAGAGAAAACGTATTTATTTATATATAGTATAGCACCAATAAGTCACCTGTACACAGCCAGATTTTCTTGACTGCATTTTTGGCCCAGCTTTTGTTGGGCAAATGGCAGGCGCTGACTTGGGCCTTCATATTATGTGCAGTCCAGTAGCAGAGGATGGCCTTTTGGAAAAATTTACTTTATTTCAGATAATTTCTTACAGTGTGGTGAGGAGAACATTTAGAATGGTAAAAGAAATTATGAAGAAAAAGAAATCTACACAACAACTCCATACCCCTGTAGATCTGTCCACCCATGAAGATGGCACAACCTCCATAGCACTGTCTGAAAACTCAACAATCGTGAAGTTCTTCATCTGTTAAGAAACAACAGCATTATTGGCATGGCAAAGAGAACAACATAGATTGCATTAAGATTAATTTCAAGTGTATACAGCAAATACACACAATGAAAAAAAAAAAAAAAAATCAGTGACCAGTAATATTAGAAAAACAGAAATATAAGAATATTCAGTATGAACCATATAGAAAGATATGCATGTACATTATGTACCCTGTCATGGTTCATGGTTGTGCTGTAGACAGATATGGGGCTAAAGTTGTTTGCATATGTCCTAAAAATCATGCAGGACTGTCAAGAAAATGTTGGTCTAAAATATTCACTAATGTTGTTCCTGGTCGTTTACATGCTTATTTAAATAGACGATGGATATATTTAGACAACCAAGGAGATGCAATCTTTGTCGCTCTACTAGCTAGTAAAGTCAGGTTAGCCTGCAGTTTCGTGAACAGAGCTTCTCTTAATACAACATACAATACATAATACATTAAGTTACAATATATCCGTTATAGGCTTTACAGCATACAACCCTCGGATGTATCGTAAGATAAGTGTTAAACCCTAACGTTAAACCCACATCGGCTCTTAGGGACATATAAGATATTAAGTTAACGTTCGCTACCTAGCTCCATTATACCTTGAACCAATAGCCCCGGCAGTTTTGGGAAACGCTACTGTTAATTACGTTAACGTTACACCCATGTAACAGGCTTTACAGCATACATAACATTACATACATCCCTCGGCTGTATCATAAGATAATACCATGGCTACAGGACCCAGAACAGTCATATGAACATACGCAGTACCGCAATATAACAAAGCCCCACGAGAAAGACGGCTTAAAGTTAAACCCCAAACCCTTGCATTACAACCATGAAACTGTAACGTATTTCACTTACTTTTTGAGAATGTGAAGCTCGATGGTTGCTGTTGTTGGTCGTTGTTGGTTGTTTTTCCAAGACTTCCTGATAGTGAACGGTCTACTGAGTTCTATCCATTTCCTCCAGCCAATCAGGAACGTCCGTGTTGCGTCACATGCCTTGACGTCAGCAAACCTGGCCAATCAGCATTTTAGAGGGTAATTTTAAACTAAAATGGAGTGTTGCTATCTCCGACCAAGAATATATGTTATTTCTTTCTTAAACATTAGATATGGAGTTTTTTTTTTTTTTATGCACTGTTTAAACGTAAAAGTATAATGCTACAGTGTGTGACATTACACATCCGTATGTTCTCGAGTAAGCAGACAGATAACTTACTGCATCGTTCGAGCATTACGGATGGACATTACATCCACTATACAGATTATTTTATAATATATACACACAAATTGTGCTACGTTTAGTTGTACAAACATGGTTCAGGCAAACATACGTAAAAACATACACTTACCACAATGATGCTCATAGAAACACAGAAATGCGAACGGTCGGATCCACACATTTCCCAAAATGCGCTTTCTGATGACGTCGTTGTTTGGTGTGAGAAAAGGTGGAAAGAAGGAGAAAATTATATTGCTCAAGATTAGCATGTAGTGAAATGGCTTTTTTAATTTCACTGTTTTAGATTGTCAATTTCAGTAATAGGATTATGTAGACTATAGCTGTTATTGTCTGACCAGTTTCTAAAGCTGATAGAGGAGCGATCAGACACATTTAACACGGCATTGGAATGTCTGAAAATGACTGAATAGAGACGCATTGACGCCATTGCCACCTAATCAGAGGCCTTGCTTTGCATAATGCAAATAAGTGAGTGTAAAATGCCAACGGTACAGGAATAAATTAAACATGAATGTATTCTAACAGTGATAGCAGAAAAGTATTTTAAAAATATTTTACCGAACTATTATTATCCTACGTGAAAATCACAAACAGTGGGTGCAACGTGTGTATTTCTAAAGAGACGAAAATGAACTAGCACTATAACGTTAAGGGCTCCATACCTGTGCTCAAACAATTTATCTTGAGCGTCCATTTACACGAAAGCCACTGAAAGAAGACGGATTCCCAGGCAAGTTGTGTATCCAGAAGGACTTTGGTGTAAATCGCAGAACACGGAAGTCAGGACACAGGACAGGATTTCAATCGGTCACCTGAAAACAGAGGCACTTGCCCCTACTGGCGTGGGGGTGTAACGGTTGAATTTGTACACTGAACTTAGCTACTTTGTTGGAAGTGAATTTTCTTATTTGTGAAAATCGTTCGATTGATAGATTCTTGTTTTAAGTATTTTCAACCAATACAGTTAAAAAAAACGAAATCAGGCACAAAAGTATTGTTTGCTAAATTGATCAGTCTAAAATTAAATATATTCTTTTGATAATCTGCTTATTTTACTTGGATTTCATAAGACCAATCATTTTTGAGTGAATTAAATCAACTGACTGCAAACCTTTTATATGCTACGTCAAAAACTTAAATGGAGCTTGTTTAAATAAACATTACCAAAAACAACCAAAAACAACCAAACGGGAACGTTGTGTGGAGGTACAGTGCAACCACAGGAGAACGTTTTAGTTGGTTGGTTCCCTTAACGTTTAGGGAACGTTATAACCCTGAGGGAACGTTCCCTAAACGTTCGTTTTTGGTTTGGTTCAAACTAACCTTTAGAGAACCGTAAACTAACGTTCCCTAACGTTCCCTAAACGTTCTGTGTTAGTGGGGAACGAGTTGTTGTACAGGGAGGAAGTGGAGAATCTGGTACAATGGTGTCAGGATAACAATTTGTCAAAAACGAAAGAGCTTGTGGTGGACTTCAGGAAGAGAAAAAGAGCTGAACTGACTCCCTTGATGATTCAGGGGAATGCTGTGGAAAGGGTGAGCAGTTTTAAGTTCCTTGGGATCAACATCACCAATAACCTCACCTGGGACCTACACACTACAGGAATAGTGGGGAAGGCCCAGCAACGCCTGTTCCACCTTAGGCGTCTGAGGAAATTTGGCATGGGCCCCAATGTTCTCTGTGCCTTCTATCGAGGGACAATTGAGAGTGTCCTCACAGGGGCCATCACCTCCTGGTATGGCAACTGCACTACAAACAGCCGCAGAGCAATACAAAGAGTAGTAAAAACTGCTCAGAAAATATGCGGCTGTGAGCTTGCACCTATAGCAGACCTGTATCAGGAGAGGTGTAAGACGAAGGCCCAAAAGATTGTCAAGGACTCCAGCCACCCTAACAGCAACCTTTTCCAGCGGCTTCCCTCAGGCAAGCGCTACTGCAGTCTGAGAGCAAAACCCTGCAGACTTAGAGACTCATTTTTTCACCAAGCTATTAGGCTTCTTAACAGTAGATAGACACTATTTATTATGGAGATGTAATGTACTGTTTTTATCATTGTGTGTGTGTGTGTGTGTGTGTGTGTGTGTGTATAGGCACTTTTAAGCTGCTGCTTGTCAGGAGGGAGGGAGACCTAAGATTTTTGCTCTTGCATTGTATGTAAATATGATATGAGATGCAACTTCAATAAACTGAACTGAACTGAACTGAGCGTTCTGTACGAGCTGCAACTGTCTTATGGTCTTTTTGGGAAGGCCAGTGAGGAGTCCATTACAATAATCCACCCTGCTGGTGATGAAAGCGTGCACAAGTTTCTCTAAGCGTGCACAAAGCTTAAAAGCACACGAATGCTTCATTCATGTTGACTTTTCTGAAAATCACCTCCGCATGTACAGCACAGAAATGCAGGCAGTCCACTTCGGAGCATCACACCAGCAGGCAACACTGCACACAAGTGTGCTTTATGTGCATGCAATGCCTCGCCCGATGTCTTTCTAAAGAGTTTCACCCTCAAGTATAATGGACTCACCAGTAATCTGGCAGCACTTGATTATGCGCAGAGTGCGCATCCGGAGGTCTCCACTATCCATTTTTACAGTGATGGCCCTTGCCCTCAGTATAAACAATGAGGTATTTTTTTTTCTTGTTTGTACCGAGCTGTTCAGAAGAGGATTCAATGCTGGGACATGGAACTTTTTTGAGGCGAACCATGGGAAGGGAAGGTGCCCTGAAGAAGAGGGCTGACAGTCTAGTTAGCCAAGGAAGAGACATTCCTGATGCTGCAGAGCTGTTTTCTGTGTTGCAAGAGACAGACACAACAATCAAGTTGTTTTTTTGTCAGCGAGGAAGCAGTTAAGAAAACCGTTTCAAAGATGCCCATCTATGTGCCACCAGTTCCAATCCATCAGGTAGTGTCGCTAGCCCATGGAGAACTGATTTAAAGGGGACGTCAGCTTGTGCACAACAACACAACATCTGAACTGTCCGGTGTCATCACAAATACAATGATCTACATACAAACATGATGTGTGTTGTTATGGAAATTTTACATTTAGATGTGTTTCTTTTACTTTTGTATGGGTACAACTTTTATTAGCATTGAAGATGTATTGTTTACTCATGAGAATTTAAAGGAATATAATCATATAAGCAAAAAGCACATTATTAAAGATATAAAACCAAGCTTTTAGAAATGTTAAAAGTTAGGACAAACTTTCAGGAACGAAATGTTCTCCGAGTCATGTGAAGGCTGACAATATGTGTGTGCGCAGTTTCGATCAGCACACGAGATCTGTAGCAGGAAACTTTTGCTGACATGACAAGTTGTTCTGTCTGATATAAATAATGTTGGACATGAGATCATGAGCACATGAGACCATGAGCTAAGAAGTCTGGGTTTAAGGTAACAAAGGTTTTTTTACACAGGATGTGTTAGGGTATATAACATTGGCGAAAGGGACTAGCCTTCGCCTTCTCATGTCAGATGCTCTCTGCGTGAGAATGCCATGGGCCTTCTCATATCAGACGCTGTCTGTGTGGGAACGTCTTATTTCATGCATGAAATAAAATACTTTGTTTAATCATTTGAGAAACGACTTTGTCTCCTTCATCCAGGTTTTTGAATATTGATAATTTCCACAACAAATGGCGACGAGGATGCGATTGCAACACCGATGATCGTCGTGAGGGGAACAGTTGACTGGCCATCCCGAGAGAACACTCTACGGCTCAAAATCCTCAATGTTAAGGAGAGAGAATTGTTCAACTCCTCACGACGACCTAGGTGGACGCAATCCCAAGATTAAAGAACTCACAGACAGTGAGACTCACAAGACGGTGAGAAGAGAAAATTTCTTATGTAGCAAATAAGACAAATTTTGTTGATTGATATTTGCGTATTGAATATTTTTTCCTAAAGAGTCACGTTTGGGATAGACCTGATAGCAAGTTCCCAAACAGGTCCGGGATAAGACCACAAAACGTATTAAAATTTCCCTAAAGAGCCAGGGTTTTGAGAATAGGCCTGGAAATAATTTCTCAAACACCAGACAGAAGCACTCGTCTGGGAAAGACCTATATTGACGAATTTAGGCAATTTGGAAAGACCTGCATCGACGGATGAAGGCAAGGCGTGGGGTGGCTGCGCCAGGGAAAAGTTAATACGTAGAGGAGAGCGTGGGTGACTGCGCGAGGAAAATTGATATATAAATATAAAGTAATAAAAGAATAAATAAAAATACGCAAATATAAATTAACAAAACAAAATTAATTAATATAGGGAAATTGAACAAACTAAATTGTAAAAGTAAAAATGGGTAATGAAAATTCAAAAAGGAAAGATGAAGAACATGTTGATTTCTCGAGAGGTTCATGCAAAGTGCAATATGGGTTAATGGGGGTTAAGTATGTCACATTTGACTAAAACTAAAGCAAAATTGGTCGACTCACGTTGTCAAGAAGAAAGACAAGACACATAGAGAAAAGCATTATGACGCATCTTAAAAATGACTGCTCTGACATTGTTTCTTCTTCTCCCTATTATGGTGTTTTTTTGTTTTGTTTTGTTTTTGTTTTGTGAGAATAAGAGAGGAGGACAGGACTCATCCGGCTCATCTTCCAACTCCTCGCAATCCTAACCAGATTCCAGCAGCCGCAGAAGGACGGGGTCACGCAGTTCCTAACGCACCACACGAACAACCACCACCGCTCTGCAGCCCTCCAGAAAATGAAAGTAAAGACTTTGTTCTTGGACGGATTGGACAGTGACATTTCAAAAGCAATTCAAAAGAGCTGTGTCGGATGGCAATGGCCTCCACAGCAGAAATGAGACGACACGCAAAACATCATGAAGACATCATGAAATTGCAGCGAAAAACCAACGCAGCCAAGCAAGACAAAGACCTCATGTTGGCCCTGGTGACAATGCAAGGTGTGTATATGGGCAACAACATCCTCCCTTTTGCCATGAAGGGACCGACTGGGTCATAATAGATCAAAAATGACTGATCTGCCAAAGTGAAGATATCAAACAGCCATGTCATAAAACACAGAAGTTTGAGAGCAGTCACAGTGTTGGATGAGGAAGTGAAACTAAACAGACTGAGTTTAACACAACTCCCTGTCATAACAGACGGGTTGTAGAGAGTTTCCAAAATGATTATGGGCTACTGATTAAAAAAAAAAAAAAAAAAAATGATGTAGGTCTGATTGCAGATCGTGAGCCGATTCAAGTAAAGCCTAAATCTGACTATAGACCAAAAAGAAAATGCAGTATCCATTGAAAAAGAAAACAGATCAGCAGAGAAGGCTGCAGCTCAACTTCCTGTTCAGATAACCATTGCAATACAGCTGAATGAGGAACTAGGTGACAGAAGCGATGCAACAACAACACTCTTCTGCCTATGATAAAGAGAAATGGAGGAAGGCAGGCCGGGAATATGAAAATGGACAATGGCCCAACCAATAAATAACAAACCATGTTTACCTTCTCATTTTCTTTCAGGTATATGCAAGTTTGATGCATGGATTGGACCATGTCTCAAAAGGGAGGATGTTTACTATTATGCAAAATAACTGATTTACCAAAGTTTTTTTTCCACAGTGGCAGCAGATTTTTGCAGCAGATGTTTGATTTGTGGGACTAACAATGTGGGGAGGGGTCAGGCAATGAGACAGGTGGGGCACCCCAGGCCGCAGAGACCATTCTCACATCTAATGATCGATTATATTGACTTATCAAAATCTGACAAAAAGAAATACTGCATAGTGGCAGTCGACATGTTTTCAGAATGGGTAGAAGCCATGCCAACAACAAAGGCAGATTCAAAAGGAGTGGCAAAACTGCTCCTATAAAAATTGTCCCACGATGGGGAAATCCTGAAAAATTATTTAGTGACAATAGCTCACATTTTGTAAACAGTGCAATTTCAATTTGAAACATTCCTGGGTACATCCAGAATGGGGAGGAGCTAACTTACAAGAGAATGAGAAAGAGGGGCTGGGACGCACGAAATCCTCGAACATAGCCTGACACAAGTCGGTGTGAAAATGACATGTTGCAATATTGTGTTGAGCTGGATAAGGTGTTCTGTGATATCTCAAAACAGGTCCAGGCAGCAGTTCCAGAGCCAGCGGAGACGGCACTACACAGCATCAGGCCAGGAGATTTCGTGTTGATAAAGGATCTGAGACGAAAGCATTGGAAGGCGAAAAGGTGGCAGGGGCCATTCCAGGTTTTGCTGACAACTCACACTGCGGTGAAAGATCCATGGGACGCACTGTCGAGAAGCATCAGCTCATGCGGTAGCTGCAACGGAAGAAGAATCCCACTCAAAGCTAACGAGTGCCAAACAGAGATCAGACTAACCAGAGGCGTGTCATCCCGTAGGTTACCAATTTGAAAACCACCGTCACTGGAGAGCAGATGAATCAATAGTAAGAGACGATCCTGCAATTTTAGGAGTGGTCAGAACTGTATCAAGGACTTTGTGGAACTTTAACGGCGTGGGCATTGGAATAACCTGTCTGATCATATCAACTAGACCTGCCCTGAGACCAAAAATACATAGAGAAACGGGACTGATATCGTTCACATAAGAACATTTTCTCGCCTGACAAGGTTGTAATGTGTGGCAATAGGTCACTAAATATTATCCTCTTAATTAATGTGGCTGTAAGCCTAGCACGAGATGATAGCATATAGAGGTGAAAATGACAAAGGGAAAATGGGGTAAGACCATGTATTTTTGTAAGGATCCATGTCAATGGCAAGATGAGTACGGAGGTAATCAGGGTGCTATCAGAGTTTTGATGGTCTATGGACCAGGGGCGGGGTATATCTCACTTCAGGGTGATTAAATTAGAATGTTAGAATGATGCCAGAGTTTTGGAATTAGAAGAAATCACTGAAAATTTAGGAGAATTAATAGGGCTAATTCCATGTGCTATATAGAAATTACTGAATGTGAAAATTCTATAGAAATCAAATCAATATCTCCAAAGAAAGTCAAATGTCAGAACCCATCAGAACACAGCACTAGAGACTTTGGCAATGTATGGGCAGTGAAACCGCAATTAGGCGACGTATGTTTATGTAAATTAGGGACCCAACAAGGGGCAATAATGGCTGGTACAACACACTGTAAAACCACGATAATCATGAATAGTAACAAATGTATAACATCTGATGGTACAAATATCACAAGTCCAGGTGACGACGATGGCCTAAGAGAGACAACAGCTGGAACAGTATGGGTCTGTGGTCAAACCGCTTTCCACACCCTCCCTAAAAAAGTGCTATTATTAAGGACTTTTAGATGTAGGAATGGAGGTTTATTTGAAAATATGCAAAAATGTTAGGAACCTCTTGTTGTTTTAATTTGACTGACGTCTATCAAAATGTATCAGACATAATATAACACATGAAAATGGCCATAGCCACTCCAGATGAAATGTCATCTTCACTAGATAATTGTTCTTGGGCCTGCAGGGGTGGACGAAATTGTTAATAAGTACCATTATGCCAATCGGATTTTGATTTTGATTTTTCTTTTGATGATTCCATGTTTAATGATTTGTATTTCTAGAATCACTGCTAAGGCAGTTGTCACGGGGTGACAAAAACCTGAACGGGACTAAGAACTGGTGAAGGCACAGTGAATTTGTTGCCATGGCAGCGAGGCCAATTGCCTGAGTGACAGCAGGTGTGGGGCAATCACAGGGAACGCTGTGAGAGAGACACATATTCAGATGGGGCTTTAAAAGCAGAGAGGAAACAGACTGTGGTGGTTCTCCTCCCCGCCTGGGGTGGTTCTCCTCCCCGCCTGGGGTGGTTCTCCTCCCGTGTGGTACTGTGTTTGTCAGCGGGTTGTTCTTTTTATTGAAGCTGGACGTGGAGTGGTGAAGATCGAAGCTGAGGACGAGAAAGGAAGGAGTGAAGGATTTGTCAGCGAGGACCTAATGAATATCGTCAGCGGTGGGAAGGACGCAAGTGAGGAGTATTGGATCCGTTGTTTATATGCACTAACACTGAAGTGGTGTTGAGAGTTTGGGAGTGTGTGACACGAGTGAATTATTACACCGAGTGAATTGTTGATCTGTCTCCAACTTCAGTCCTCTCTTGCCGAACGTAACAACCGCTGCACCATCCTTCTGCTTTTCCTGGAGCGAAGTCAAGCCCTGGCCAAAGACAAGATTCGACCTGGTGGGAGAAAGACCGGTGGTGTCCAACCAAGTGGAGCGTCTCGCTCCAAGTGTCCTCTCCATCTGGGGGTCTCCACACGTCCTCCATAGGAAGCATCGGCCTGAAAACGGAAAAGAAGAAGGTACCCCAGCTGAGTGTTCATATACTGTCGCACCGTTAATCCTTGTCATATTGTTCCAGTGACCTACCTGGACGGCGCGAGGATCCCCCTTGGGCCCCCCTTCAACGAGCCCCCGGCCCGCCACGATCGTTCCTCTCCCTCCATCCCAGGAGGTCCAGCGACGCTCGAACTGCCCTGGCCACAAGAAGAAGTTTTAATTAGGACTTTATTCAATTGACCAATTTTAATACAATAAAGCACTGTCATTCTTTTTATTTCCTTGTCTGTCTGGTCCTTGACACGTTCCTCGAGGTGGTTCCCGGTTTCCAGGGGTGGGTGCAGTCTGGCTTGGCCCGCCCCGACCTGTGACACAGTGACTGTAACAATGGTGAGAATGAATCCAGGGGAATACACAACAGTGATAAGTAGGGTACCAGAGGATGAAGTTAATGTTTCAGTGGCTGATGATGATGATGATGAGGATTATGAGAACGAGGGCGAACATGAGTTTGACTAGAAAATGTAATAACCATGGGGAAAATTTACCTGTTGTGAATTACTATGATTATGGAAGAGTAAATGTCAAATTGTGTGGATGTTCTTTGAATGAACATATGGGGGATTGTTATGGAAATTTTACATTTAGATGTGTTTCTTTTACTTTTGTATGGGTACAACTTTTATTAGCATTGAAGATGTATTGTTTACTCATGAGAATTTAAAGGAATATAATCATATAAGCAAAAAGCACATTATTAAAGATATAAAACCAAGCTTTTAGAAATGTTAAAAGTTAGGACAAACTTTCAGGAACGAAATGTTCTCCGAGTCATGTGAAGGCTGACAATATGTGTGTGCGCAGTTTCGATCAGCACACGAGATCTGTAGCAGGAAACTTTTGCTGACATGACAAGTTGTTCTGTCTGATATAAATAATGTTGGACATGAGATCATGAGCACATGAGACCATGAGCTAAGAAGTCTGGGTTTAAGGTAACAAAGGTTTTTTTACACAGGATGTGTTAGGGTATATAACATTGGCGAAAGGGACTAGCCTTCGCCTTCTCATGTCAGATGCTCTCTGCGTGAGAATGCCATGGGCCTTCTCATATCAGACGCTGTCTGTGTGGGAACGTCTTATTTCATGCATGAAATAAAATACTTTGTTTAATCATTTGAGAAACGACTTTGTCTCCTTCATCCAGGTTTTTGAATATTGATAATTTCCACAACAGTGTTTGGGTCAAACAAGGATTTAGCCAATGGCTGAGTTGAAGTGCAACTGTCACTCTCAAGGCTGTCACCAAGTGGACAGTGACCCTTCTATACCCATCCCATCCCCCATTGTTTTGCACAAGGTGAGCAGCAGAGAAGAGACTCAGACAGATCAGGAGAATGTTGTGGAAACTTCAGCCACTAAAGCAAGAAATTTTTTCCATATAAAGGAGGAAGTACTTCAATGTTGAGAAGACACCTTAAAACCTCACATCCAACTGTGCTGTTAGCACACGTTAGAACAGAGAGTGAAGACGGTGGTCCTGTGTTTTAATGATGCCCAGATATCATTAAAAACATTTATGGAGTCGAGATGAAATAACGAGAAAATACATATGAGAATCGTGTTCCATTTAATCTTGTTTTGTTGCGTAAAAGGAAAGACAGTGGAAAGACAGCAAAGACCTTCTCCGCTGATCGACTGCCCTCATTGGTTCGAATTCAGACGGACTTTACATCTGTATGACAAGTTAAGAGCTGAAATAATGGACAAAATCAAGAGTTCATCTGCTGTATGTCTTACAACTTGACCTCTGTGACTCTGTGACCCTGTGACTCATCCGTCCTTCGGATGAGACGTTAAACCGAGGTCCTGACTCTCTGTGGTCACAAAAAATCCCAAATGGACAAATTTGCTCAGTGGCCTCTGTCCATGATGGCCTCCTAATCATCCCCATATATATATACGAATTGGCTTCATCACTCTGTCTCCTCTCCACCAGTAACCTGATGTGTGGTGGGCATTCTGGCGCAATATGGCTGCCGTTGCATCATCCAGGTGGATGCTGTACATTGGTGGTGGTTGAGGAGATTCACCCTTCTATGTAAAGCTCTTTGAGTGCCGAGAAAAGCGCTATATAAATGTAATTAATTATTTTTATTTTTATTACCTCAAGTTACATAGCCGTGACTTGCCATTTCATAGAGGATTTTCAGATGACCTCCTATCTCCTGGACTGCTTCGTCTTGACAGACAGACACACTGCTGCTCACCGGGCAAGTGAGCTGACCAGGGTTACAAATGAATGGGGCGTGGGTGAATGTTTCTTTTTAAAAAAAAAATCTACATTGGACGTGTGCGAAATTACTAAATTAGTGATTATGTTCTCATATCTGTGTAAAATCACAGATTGAATTACCTTTTTTTTCATGTGGCAATTTGTCCTCAACAATGTTAAATAAACAGCAGTGGCCTTGTAATAAACATTTTGCAAAAGAAAACCTCAAAATGTTTATTATAGATAAAGACAGAAGCTCCTCTGTTCACCGCTCATTTTCCTCAGCTGTAGGCAAAGGCAAGTGCGTTTCAAATCAGTGCTTCTCCCAGGAGACTAGCGCTAATTTTTTATTTATTTATTTATTTGCAAGGACAGTGCATATTAACATAACAGCTCAACTGTAAAATATGCCAGACTTAGCCAAAAGACTAGTTTTCATCTGTAGTCCTAGGCCAGATGTACAATAGGCATCCTGGAAATAGGTAATAGGTAAAACAAGATGATTATCACATGGCAAAATACAATAAACATTACATTTGCTGCAGCAGCAGAAAAAAAACACCAAAACAAACATGCAACAAAGAGTTCATGTGCTACAGAGCTTAAGTGGGAATACAGCTGGAGGCGACAGGACATAAGAGCACAAGCAGCAGTTCATGAAACAACTAGAATCAGTATTAAAAGACAGTCAATAACTTTAGTCAGTTATAATACAAAGCTTAAAAGGGAGAGTAAACATTAAAATGCAGCAGTATCGAAATTAAATAAGAAGAACATGCAAGATGACTCAAGAAGGCAGCGGTGGAAGTTCAGTGCTGGCATGTTTAATTGCTAAGGAGCCAACGTTTTAATGATGAGTGGAATACATGATAACTATTGATTTCTCTGATTGGTGTTGGAATGTTGTTCCATTCTTTTAAAGCTTTAATAGAGAAGGCTGACTGACCAAACGCAGTTTTCCTGAATGAAATGACACAGTCTCCTCTAGATGTTCCTCTAGTAAGGCGACTGGTGTTGGACCTTAAACTCAGAAGCTCACTAAGAGGTGGAGGAGCCAGGCCATGAAGGATTTTATATACTAAACAGATATTTGTGAACTTAATAAGATTTTCCCAACTAAATAAATTGTATTTTGACAAAATATTGCAGTGATGAAAATGATGTGGTTTCTTATCCAGAACTTTAAGTGTTTGTTTGTATAGGGACTGTATTGGTTTCAAAGTGGTGTGGATGGCCTAGGACCAGCTGGTGAGGCAGTAAGTCATATGCGAAAAGATCAGTGAATGCATGAACATTTTGACTGCTCGGGTGGACATTGAGTTTCTGATAAATCGAAAATTGGATAGATTAAATTGTACTTTCTTGACCGTTTTGGTGATATGAGAATTAAAGTTGAGTTTGGAGTCTATGAGAATACCGAGATCCTTAAATTCTGTAGCTATTTGAAGTTTTTCACCAGATATTACAATGTCTGGATTTTCTGTGGAGTTGGTAGTTTTAGTGAAAAACATACCGACTGTCTTGGAAATATTTAACTGAAGGCTACACTGGTTTAGCCATTCACTGATCTTTACCATAGCGTTTGTAAGATTAGTTGCCACTGCTGTTTTTGATGGCCCATGTATGTATAGAACTGTGTCGTCTGCATACATTTGAATATTTACTCCTGGGCACACACGTGGTAGGTCATTAATATATATGCAGAACAGAAGAGGGCCCATGATTGACCCTTGGGGCACTCCAGTGGACAAGTAAAGGGGTTTAGACTGATAGCTGCCAATACGGACAGTTTGTGATCGGTGGTAAAGATAAGATGCTACCCACTTAAGAGCATTATCCGAAAAGTTCAGATGAGAAAGTCTGGAGAGTAAAATTTTATGATTAACAGTGTCAAAAGCTTTCCCGAGATCTAAAAAGATGGCTCCAACAAGGCTGTTCTTGTCAAGCAATGATTTAATGTTTTCAATGAAAAAGCAGTTAGCTGTCTCGGTAGAGTGGTTTGGCCTAAATCCAAATTGTAGTGGATGGAGGGAAAATACAGTGTTGTTCAGGTGATCTTTAATCTGTTGAGATACCCACTTTTCCAGAACCTTTGACATTACTGGCAAAATACTAATGGGTCTGTAATTGGCAATGATTTGTCTGTCTCCAGATTTAAATATTGGGGAAACAATGGCTGACTTCCATGCATTTGGAAATTCCCCCTTTGGAGATAGACTGATTTATAATTTTTGTGATGGGGATAACTAATGATGAACCTAGATCTTTCAGCATTGTGGTATCCATTCCAAACACATCTTTAGCTTTTGATGTGTTAAGTGACCTGATTAAGGCTTCTATATTTCTTTCAGAGGCACTGGAAAACACAAGGCTGGGTTCTGACGACAAAACTGAACAAATACGTGTCTATCTGTAAAAAAAAATAGATGCAACAGTCAACAAAACAGTTGTTAAATGCCATAGCAACAACAGCTGGATCAGAGATACGTTCTCCATCTAATACAAGTTCAACAGGTTTTCTTTCTTTGTGTTCCTGCCCCATCAGTTTTTTTAATTGATCCCAAATCTACTTCGAATTGCCCCTTGCTTTACTACTTATGCTCAGAAAAAAGTCAGCCGTTGACTTTCTCAACATAGATGTTACTTTGTTCCTCAGCATTGTAAAATGGTGTTTATCATAACATAGTTTTGATTTTTTTGCAAGGTCACGTTCTTTCATCACTTTCAGGGTTTCAGCATTAATCCATGGAAGACTATTCTCTTTAGTTTCTATTTAAAAATGTCTGAGTAAACTCCTTAATGGAATATTGCAGTTTACTTGAGAGCACAGTACTTCCCTCATGTCTTTCCCTGCAAGCAAATTACTCCAATTAAACCTGTTTATTGTGTTTTTGAAACGGTCCTGCTCTTTGTTAGGTATTCTGGTTGATTCTTACTCCTTAGCAGTGGGAAAACAAAATCTTTTGCTGGTCAAATTAATCCCCTATTTTAGCGCCATCTACTGTTTTAGAAGAGGAAGTTGCTCAACTGCATTTGTGAGAAAATCTGCCTGGACACATTTGTGAGAAAATCGAGCCGAGAGATCTCATAAAAAGCCAAGTGTCTCACAATCGTAACAGACAGATATGCATTTGTATGCACTAGATTTGGTATTTGTTCAAAGGTTACATGCCATTTTTGTAGGATGGTTTGTATTTATTTGTGAAATATTATCTAGGCTCATTTATTTATAAAACACAATATTGGTTACTCCACTGCGTTTTTGCTCAAATTGACCTTTGTATTTGAACATTGCTTTCTGTTTGTTTGCGAGTCAAGTTTTCCTTTGCAAAGCAGATCGAGTTTGTTTGCAAAATGCTGGATTTGTTTGTTTAATTATGGCACGTAATTTTCTCAATACCTTCTGCAGTCTGTAAAAATATAGGCTACCTCAGATTTATTGTCAAATCTATTTGTTGTAGGATTTGCCTTAAAGAAAAGCTAGGAAGCTATTTTTCTCAGATATTGCTTGTAGATTTGACAAAAGATAAAAGAAAAACAAACAAAAAAACAACAACATTGAATTAAATGTGATGTTTTAAAGTTTAAGACTGAAATAGTATTTTCTTGCAAAAATATTTGGTAACACTTTACAATAATGTCTAATTTCTTAACATTAGTTAATGCATTAACTATAAATTAACACCAAGCTAAATATCTTTACAGCATTTATTAACCTTTGATAATGTTAGTTAATAAAACAATCATGCATTAACTAATGTTTACAGATAAAACTTTTGATATTAAAACTTTTGTAAATGTTGAGATTAACATTAACTGATTAACAAACAGCATATAGTTATTGTTCATTGTTAACTAATGTAGGTAATTAATGTTAACAAATTAAACTTTGTTATAAAGTGTTACTAAAGTTTTCTAATCAATTTAGCTTTATTTACAACTTCAAAGCATATCTTTTTTTTTTTACAGTGTAGTTGAGTCCTCTTTCACTTTATGCCCAGAAGGGACGATCCTTGCTCCTGGATTTTCAGTTCTATATCACTGAGTGTACTCATTTTCCAATTTGATTTTGAGGTTGTGGTGTGCTGTGTACCAACACAGTTATTTGTCCTATGGAAGACAACACTCCATGGGATCCTGTGAATCAGGCAAGAGGTGGCAGTTGAAGGGCCAGTTCAAGTTGATCAGGTTAAGAGCTTGACTGCATTGCTGCTCAGCCGTGGAACAGATGGATTGGCATGGCTGCAGAACTCCACTCTGAGGGCTACAATGGGGCAAAAACATACCGCATACTAGCCGCCGAAAAGATTCAAAACAGGCAAGCTCCATCAGCACCTGCAATAATATCAGAACAATTTTCCCAAATAAAAATGTGATATGTATTGTTGATCAAGATAACTCTCTTGACTCACTGAGAACTTGCTTTCTCACCTTGTACTTGTGCAGAATAGAAGCAGCCTCTCTCTGATCAGAAACAGTCAGCCAGATGTTTGGAAAGGATGTAAGATTATAGCTTAGACCTCTGCACATTTCAACCCGGATAGGCTCACAAGGTGAAGCTGAGAAGAAAAAAACAAAATAAGAATTTGATTCTTCAATGAGTGACTTTTGACTACTAAATAAGTAACTTTTTAGCATGATAATTCAGTTCAAGGCTTTGCATTATATGGTCAAGTACAGTATGTTTGACATTAAACATATCACATTGATTTCATGGAAGGAGAGCTCGACTGCTTACAGAGAGGCTTTAAAAGCTGCTAGATCTGCTTATTTTTCAACCCTATTAGAAGAAAATAAACATAATCCTAGGTATTTATTTGAAACAGTGGCTAAACTAACGAAAAAGAAAGCTTCAAGCCCAAAAGTTTCCAAGCAACACAGCAGTAATGACTTTATGAACTTCTTCACTCATAAGATCGATAATATCAGGGACAAAATTATAACTATGCAACTGTCTACTACAGTATCGCATCAGGAAGTGCATTGTAGTCTCGCTGAGGAAAAATTTGATTCATTTGTTGCTATAGGAGAGGAAAAATTTAGCAAACTCGTTAAATCATCTAAATCAACAACTTTTATGTTAGACCCTATACCGACTAAGCTGCTGAAAGAGATGCTTCCAGATGTCATAGATCCTCTTCTTAATATCATTAATTCGCCTTTGTCTCTAGGATACGTACCAAAAACCTTTAAGCTGGCTATGATTAAACCACTTGTTAAAAAAAACGCAACTTGATCATACAAAGTTAGTCAATTACAGGCTGATCTCGAATCTGCTTTTTCTGTTAAAGATATTAGAAAAAGCAGTATCCTCACAACTATGTTCCTTTCTTGAAAGAATTTATATCTACGAGGATTTTCAGTCCGGATTTAGACCGTACCATAGTACCGAGACAGCTCTCGTTAGTCAGAAATGATTTGCTCTTATCATCCGATCGTGGTTGTATCTCTCTATTAGTGTTACTTGATATTTGTGCTGCATTTGATACCATTGACCACAACATCCTTTAAAATGACTCAGACATTATGTTGGCATTAGTGGATTTGCACTAGCATGGTTTAAATCATACTTATCAGTTATCAGTTTGTAGCAGTAAATGAAGAGATGTCTTATCGATCACAAGTTCAGTATGGTGTACCACAAGGCTCAGTACTAGGGCCGTTGCTGTTCACTCTGTTCATGCTACCATTAGGAGATATCATTAGGAAACATGGAATTAGCTTTCACTGTTATGCCGACGATACTCAGCGGTATATTTCTTCAAAACCTAACGAAACTGACCAATTCACAAAATTAACGTAATGCATAGCTGATATAAATAATTGGATGACTAGTAATTTCCTACTACTAAATTCTGAAAAAAAAACAGAGATTCTAATTATTGGACAAAAAACTTCTGCACGTAATAACCTAGAGTACTGTCTAACACTTGATGGCTGCTCTGTTACGTCTTCGTCATTGGTTAGGAACATGGGTGTGCTCTTTGATACCAATCTTTCATTTGAATGTCACGTGTCTAGTATCTGTAAATTCACATTTTTCCATCTTAAAAATATACTAAATGAATATATAAATTACGTCATATGCTCTCATTGACAAATGCGTAACAATTAGTTCATGCGTTCATGACCTAAAGGCTAGATTATTGTAATGCTCTACTGGGTGGTTGCACTGCATGCTTAATAAACAAACTACAGCTAGTTCAGAACGCAGCAGCTCAAGTTCTTACCAGAACCAGGAAGTATGACCATATTAGCCCCGTTCTGTCAACACTGCATTGGCTGCCTATTAAACATTGTATACATTTTAAAATTGATTACTTACAAAGCACTAAATGGTTTAGCTCCGCAGTACTTGAGCGAGCTCTTAACGCATTATAGTCCTTCACGTCTATTGCGATCTCAAAATTCCGGCCAGTTAATAATACCTAGAATATCAAAATCGACTGCTGGCGGTAGATCCTTTTCCTATTTAGCACCAAAACTTTGGAACAGTCTTCCTACCATTGTCCGGGAAGCAGACACACTCTGTCAGTTCAAAGCTAGATTAAAGGCACATCTCTTTGACCTAGCATTCACATAATACATTATAGACTTCTATAACTCAATGTTAGGCTGCATAGATTAGGTCAGCCGGAACTGGGAACACTCCCTTATATCCTGACGTACTCGTTACATCATAAGAAGAATGGCATCTACGCTAATTTTAGTGTCTTTGTTTATCCCGAAGTTTTCCTGCAGCCTGCCGGATCCAGGCCGTATCACAAATAGCAATAAAAATTGCTGAAAAGTGCAGTTAGGCCTCGTTAACACTGTCTATCAGTGAAATGTGACCCAATTCCGATTTTTTGCTCATATGTCACACAGATCGGATGTCTTCTATGACTGAGTAAATAGGAAAAAAACGCATGCATTCGGATATTTCGAGATCGGTTTCAGGCCTCATTCATATGTGAAAATAAATCAGATATAAATCAGATATGTGCCAATGCGACTGGCAAAAACCGGCAGATCGGATTTTCTAAGGCGGTTAAATGACGAGAGAAACCCAGACGCGCATCTGCAAAGGGACGGATGGCCCGACGAAACATCATAGGAATGTGGACAAACGTTGACGCATATCAAAGGTTGGCTTGCTCATCCTAAAATTTCAGACTCACTGCTCCTCATTAAAGCCAATATTTAAACACGATATGCTCCCGCCAGTCCTGAGATCTCTTTCGCACACAATAACTGAAGCACACGCAGGCTGCAATGATGGCACTTTTCGTCCTCCTCCACCTCAAAATCATGGTGATATTTGGCAAACTTTGCATATCCCAGAGCTACCATCAAGCATATTTCACGTTTAAGCATGCACGGTTTTTCAGATGGCAAGTGTAACATGAATCGGATACAGTTGAAAGACAAGTTCGGACGGTCAAAAAATCAGATAAAGGTAACAAATTAGAATTGGGCATCAAGTCCTGCAGTGTAAACGAGGACTTATTTTAAGAATAATACAAATTTAACTTTTTACATTTATTAATTTATACTAATTAATTATTAGGCTATAATTTTTACCACTCACCGCGCCCCACACTTTGAAAACTCCTGCTCTAGATAACCTTGGGCCGATCGTGCACCCTCCGCGGAGGCGACGACTCATTCGAATGTCTGCCCTATCAACTTTCGATGGAACATTCGGCGCCTACCATGGTGACCACGGGTAACAGGGAATCAGTGTTTTCGAGCAAATTAAGGCAAGTTCACACTACAGGATTTTAAAACGTCGGGCTAAACTGTGCAGTTCACACTACATGACTTGCTCTCTGTGAAATCAGGAGTGTTCAAGTTGTTGAGCTGTTCACACCACACGACACAACGTGATTGATCCGCAACAGGAGGTAAAGGCAAGTTCACACTACGGGATTTTAAAACGTCGGGCTGAACTGTGCAGTTCACACTATATGACTTGTTCTCTGTGAAATCAGGAGTGTTCAAGTTGTTGAGCTGTTCACACCACACGACACAACGTGATTGATCCGCAACAGGAGGTAACTCACTACACGAGGTGACAACAACTCTGTCAGCCAACGATTCTATCTTGTCTACAAACCACGTTTTATCACGAAGAAATCACGCGATAAAACGAACCAGAAATGACGCAATACAGCACGCGCGCCACTACCCAGCGAAGAAGAACACAAGTACACAACACGCGAGTCTTTGTTTGAATATGGACGTCAGACAGAAATTAGTGCTGCAAACTGTTTGCGCGATGATTTGCTCTGAAAAAAAAAAAAATCCCATAGACAGTATATAAACGGTATTTTCCCAGTGACCTCAACCCATGCCTTGCTCTGATTGGCTGTAGCTCATGGCATCACATGTGGTTGAGTCGTGCGACAGCTCCAGATATCTAGCATGCTAGATATTTTTCTGGGCTCGGCGAGGCGTCGGCGAGGCGTCGGCGAGGCGTCGGCGAGGCGTCTGCGAACGTCTTTGATGCGTTGTTGGCTCTTTCATACTAACAGATTGGCGAGCGTTCATCGGCCGCTAATCCCCCGCGATTTGCACGCGATAACAACCCGACCTGTCGGCGAGCTCAACGATTCGCAAATCGGGCTTAAAATCCTGTAGTGTGAACTAGGCATTACCCATTTCCGACACAAAGTATTTCAAGCTCCAATAGCCTATGCTAAAGTTGCTGCAGTTAAAAAACTCATAGTTGGACCTCGTGAGCTGTCCCGAACCCCTGCCTCACGGCGCCCCCGGATGCCCTTAGCTGGGTGTCCGGTCCTCGGGGCCCGAAGCATTTACTATGAAAAATTAAGAGTGTTTAAAGCAGGCCACCTGTCGCCGCTGAATACTGCAGCTATGAATAATGGAATAGGACTCTATACTATTTTGTGTGTTTCTGGAACCCGGAGCCATGATCGAGAGTGGCCAGGGTCATTCGTATTGCGCCGCTAGAGGTGAAATTCTTGGACCGGCACAAGACGGACGAGAGCGAAAGCCTTTGTCAAGAATGTTTTCATTATTCAAGAACGAAAGTCGGAGGTTCGAAGGCAATCAGATACCATCGTAGTTCCGACCGTAAACAATGCCGACCTGCGGTGTGCGGGAAACCACAAGCCTTTGGGTTCCGGGGGGAGTATGGTTGCAAAGGTGAAACTTAAAGGAATTGACGCAAGGGCACCACCAGGAGTGGAGACTGTGGCTTAATTTGACTCAACACGGGATTGACAGATGGATTGCTTTTTCTCGATTCTGTGGGTAGTGGTGCATGGCCGTGCTTAGTTGGTGAAGCGATTTGTCTGGTTATCATTCCCATAACAACTGGCATGCTAACTAGTTACGTGATTGTTATCGTTATGCGATTCTTTATGGCATCATATTGCCTTCATACTGATGGCTCTCTTTATGAATGGGCCATTGAAGCATTGGTTCACCCGACTGATTCACTCAAAACACGAATTCAGAAACATTGTCAGAAACACTGTTGTTATGCTTGGAGATAGACAGTCATTCTGCTATGGCTTTATACAGATGGTACTCAACCAGAATACGAATTTTAAAATTGCGGGTGTGTATTTGCTGCCTTTGACCGCTAAGAGGCGCTACAATCGCAGACTTTGAAAAGTGTCAGTTTATTCTCTCTATTGCGTAATCTGCCGCAAATTGGCTTTGGAAGAGCATAAGACGTGATCTTATCAGCGGTCCGATGATAGCTCTGTGGACAACGCAACAGCACGAGCCTCACGGAGCTTCAAGCGATGCGAGATCGAATCTGACTAGCCTTAGCTGACAGCGTTAAATGTTTTACCATTCTTGATGCTTAGATAGGTAACTGTTTATTGATGTCAAGCTTTTTGTTTAATTATCAATGGCACATTACAACATAAATTTGCTACATTCGAGTAGAGCCGCTGCACAGACGACAAAACTGATGAAGGAAGATTATCAATTCAGCCGATCGCGTCAGAAAATTTAAATGATGAAGCTATCTTTAACCTGCTAAATTATTGTTTTGTGAATCATTCACGAAATTGAGATGACTGACATTGATACTCCCGCCATAACAAAGGAAGACATTTTTAAAAACAGATCCATTTCAAGGTTTAAATAAAGTGTCGGGGGCAGTTTATTTATTTAAAACAGGGTTGCATCGAGTTAGAGTTTATTTTCTAAGTAAGAAACAGAATCGTATTCTTGCGACATTTTAAATCTGTATTGCCAAAGAAATTGCAGCTAAATAAACAATTAAAACAGTAGGCTAGTCTACCAAACGAAAATAGTTCAAAGCAACATAAATTAAGATCATGCGTTTTTCTTTGCTTCTCTCTCACGCTGGATCTCTTTTATTTTATTTAGTCTCCCTGCACTGTGCGTGCAGGGTCTCTCTCGAAATTAAACATTTCAGGGTAAAAACCCATCATACAGCTGATAATACTGTATATGTCGCTGTGTGTCATCCAGACAAATCACGAAAAAAAACTGTAACAAATGATTTAGCCTTTGTTGCTTCAAAGACACAGAATGCCTGGTTGAATTCACCGTACAATAAAACGAGGTGGATTGAGAATAAAAAGCTCTGTATCTGCGGCTCACTTGCATTCGTTTAGTTGGCAAGAACGCGTTTCGTCGATAGTTCATGTTTAGATAATCCCAGATTATTGACAAACACACTACTCAAACATATAACCCCTTTAAATACAATACATAAAACGACAATATTTATAATTTAAGGGCCTACATTTGGACACATCGGGAGATTTATCTTTAAAGGTATTTTGCCTTTGCCTGGTCATCAGGCTCTCTCCATATGAAAGACAGAACATTAACACCTCCTGACCTGAACCCCCAACCCCCCACAGGCGATCTGAGTTTGAGACCGACTTAAGACAAAGAGAAGTCGCAATTCACACTTAATTCTAGATATTAGCATTAGGCTAGTAAAGTGTTGATAATGAAAGAATTTAATTATTTAGGCTACATGTAGGCTAGTAGGCTAATATTTCTGTCATAAAAGTTTATTAATAAACATTTGATTATTTCAATAATTGAAGAAATAAAACACTAAAGTTTTAATTGTATTAAATTGAACAAGCGCAACATTCAGCATTCAATCAAATAGGCCTAATCTAAAAGATGTAGGCTATTATTAATAATAATGTTATTTCAACACAATATCTCGTTATTTCGAAATAATATGTGTGCGTGCATCTGTAAATCCGGTGACACGTGTATTGATTTTTATTAATGAACAAGTGTTTTCTCTAAAAGTGTCGGCTCGGCTGCAAATATGAAGTTGACGATCGCCATCTCCGTGTGAACGCGCTTATAGAGAGAAATGCACATAAATAAGCCTAATAATGGATTACATAATCAGAGAGTAGCCTTTTTCTTTTTGAATTATTTAGTTTAAAGACATTTCAAGCTTTGTGTATTTGGTGTATTTGTCATGTCTGTGTGAGGCATACACTGAGTTTCATTAAGTTAGGATGTGCTCTAGTTCACGTGCAATGCAAGTGAGCGCGCGGGCGCCTCCGTTATATTTGTTTCGTTGGCCTATTCATTAAATACAGGCAATTGGTTGATGAAAAATTTATTAAAATTAAGATACAATTTATACAAAACGAAATTCACTTTAAAGAAAGGCTTTCTATAACAACTTTTGTTCAATTTTCATAAATCAACATAAATGAAAAAAAAAAAAACATTATATTTTAACAAATATGAAACGCGCTTTTTTGAATGGCTACAACAGTATGGTCATCATCATCATCATTTCTCTTCATCCCCTATGGGACATAAGGCTTCAATGAGCATTCTCCATTGTATTCGATCCCTGGCAGCATGTTGGGCCTCTCCCCATGACAGGTTCATCTGTTCCAGCTCTTGTGTCACAGTTCTGCACCAGGTGGTTCTGGGTCTTCCAGGTTTTCTTTTACCAGGTGGTGTCCATCTTAGGGCAACTTTTGTGATGCTGTCCTGCTCCATCCTTAACACATCTCCTAGCCATCTCAAGCGTCTGTGTGTAATCTCCTTGGTGATGCTCCAGCTTCCCGTTTTCTTATACAGATCATTGTTGGAGATCTTATTAGGCCAAAATATCTGGCATATTCGTCAGAGGCATCCATTATGGAACATTTCTATTCTCCTCATGTCAGTTTTGATAACTGGCCAGCTCTTTGAACCATACAGCAGAACAGACTTTACATTACAGTTATATAGGAGCATCTTTGTTTTAAGGCTGTATTGTTTTGATCTCCATATAAAACGGAGTTGGGAGAAGGCACACTGAGCCTTTCCCAGCCTTGCTTTAATATCTTTAGATGCCCCACTGTCCTGACTACCCAGATAGGTGAAATCTTCCACAAACTCAAGTGGTTCCTCATTAACAAGGATAGGTGCTGTGGCAAAAACAACAGTATAGTAGGCCTACATAGCCTAATTTTGCACACACAAGTTGAAAGGCATTTGTTCAAAAAAAAAAAGTTCACGGATAATTGTGCATGCATTTATTAGCCTAATCATTATGATACTAAAATCCTAACAAATAGGCTATGTACAAAAAATCAGATGAGCGCATAATATGAACGGTTAAGCATTTTCCTCCCATAGAAAACCATTAGGCTATAAGAACGCTTTATGTGGCTTAATGCAGATAAGGATGTCCCCTTATTATGTCGAAATAACGAGATATCGATACTAGGCTACTGTGTCCACCGTGGTCTCCTTTTTGATCAGCGGAAACGATTTTTGATTGTTTGGGATCTGACTGTCCAGCGTATTTGAAAAAGTTAAGCAAACTTTCCTGTCTTTTTGACATTTTTCCCGTGAGTGAAACGATCGAGGCTAACAGCAATCTCAACTCGTAGGCTACAACAAGCGCACAAGTCATGTGTCACAAACATTGAACACTACACAAACAGTATATATATATTTTTTCATCTAGGCAATTCATTTTAGTGACACATAAGGTGCCGGATCCAATAAAAAAGGTTCCGGATCCAATGTCGGAGGTGACGGAACATGTTCAGGCGTGTTCCGGCTCAAATTAAGCCCTGGGCCTAAGTTATTTTAACTGTCTGTTATGAGAAAAATAAATCCAAATGAACGCGCCACCGCATCTGCCGAACACTAATTCAACATGCCAGAATAAAACCCGACTTTAGAATAATGGATAGCGCCACTCGGCGTGGTGTGCCAAAATAGCCTACTTCATTATAAACTTCAATATTTAATTCAAAATAATCTCAAAACGCTTTGTGACATTTTGAAAGCCGTGCATGCATTAAGGGAACCATGAACGTAACTGAAACTGGTTCTGATTTTATTGTTTGTCGTTTAAACGCCTTGCATATCTTTATTTTATATATTTGAAATGGTCTATTGGTGAAGTAATTTATAGCATTGATTACTGTGGAGGGAGGGGGGATTAAAATAATTCAGCAGAAGCAGGGATGTTTAGACCAGAAGGAAATCCCCGTCCCCCTGGCAAATCGCACCTTGCTTAAAACCATGTTTTTACAAACTCTTTATAGGCTAGGAACAAAAAAAAAAAAGGCTATCCTGTATAAAAAAATGTTTTGTTTGTTTGATTGTCTGCATTAATAATAGGCTATGACATGCATTAATAGGCTAATATAAAATGTACAATAGTCTATGTTAGTTCGGGATTCGAACCAGTGTCATCCAATTGACCGATACGTAAGTTCTACCACTCGGCCATGAATTTACTCACTGAGAAATGCCCGGTTTCTCTAGTCTTCTCCAGAGAAGCGCTTCATTCGTCTCATTCCTCAATAGAATAGTAAACAAATAATCAGCTTCATTGCACCTAATTTATTTTTGTTTGTTATTTTTGTTATTATTATTAAAAAAAAATGTATCACGCTGCTCCCAACGGGCAATAGGCTTATGTCGCCCACTGACGTCTAGGCTACAATATGAAATAAAGGCTATATTGTTCTCGTCTCTATTTTTAAATTATGATTCTATTTTTCTGTCCTAAACAATGTTCTATAGTAGCCTATTTCATCTGTTAATTGACATTAACCCCGCTTACATTTCAAAATACGGCAATAGCTGCTGTTTTGCACAATGTCCCTCTGCGCCACCTGGCGGTCATTTCGCGAATTACTTTGAAATGCGACTGGATTATTTTTACCGCGGTAGTTTTGCCGCGGTGCCTGGCACGGCGGTAATAGGCATTCTGGTTGAGTACCATCTGTAGGTAACAAAAACAGACAATATTGTGTCTAAAATATAACACAACATTAATTTCTTATTTATTGATCTGTTTTATAAAATCAGTATCACATTTGCACTCGTGCTGTTTGGAACAAAAACTAACAAGAACTATATCATATGATATAAATATGAGACAAAAACTCATACATGGGTATTTTTTGTCCCAATATCTTGAATTTTAGGTGCATATTTAGGTGCATCATGTTCGTCACCATCAACTGTATGAAATGTCACATGACCTACATAGGTCTGGGGTGGGGCGGTTGCATTAAATTTATTAAAAATTGTAAGGCATAATTTTTTTCCCCCTAACTAATTTATTAAATGAATCGACAGCCCTAATAATACTGTCTAATATATATTAGAGATGCACCGATTACAATTTTCTAGTCCGATTCCGATTTCCAACTGAGTTTGATCTGCCGATACCGATTTTAACCGATTCCGATTAAATTTTTTCTAACCACTTTACAGCACACACAAATATTTATTGTCATAGATATATATATTTTTTAATATAAAACACCATACTTTTACCCAAACTAAATAATAAAAACAAGTTTAAATGGTTAAATTTTCTATACATATTTTTGAGTCTTCATTTTCTTTTCTGACATAGCTACTCCAGTTCTTGTTAAAACACACTAGACATGCAAATTCTGTGCATTTTGGGCACTTTTTGTGTGAAATCATATTTATTTTGTCCATCAAAAGCGTGCTTTCACTTTAATTGAGCGTGAGCAGCGCAGCAAAAATAGACTCGGCGCCGAAACCCCCGTTTCACTGTAGGGATGTCCCGATCCGATCCACGCCATCGTTTTGTGCCGATACTGGCCCAGAACGCTAGATCGGAGATCGGAGGGGAGAAAAAAATATGATCCGATACCTATCCAACACAAACCATGGGGAAATATAGTTAAAATCTAGCTTAAACCATCGCCTAAATGCTTGAATATTAGCATTTCCCTTGCTGCGACATCCAGTTTGCAGTGCAGCCTGTCACGTGATAACAGTAGTAGCCAATTATAGTCGCATGAGTATGAGAGTTAGCTAACTTACAGAATAGCCATGTCAGCTGTGTATTTCAGACATCCCAAGTCTCCCGGAAGTTCCAGGAGTCTCCCGCATATTGATAGCGGCTCCCTGACGCCTGCAAATTACCGTAGTTATCTCCTGGAATCTAGCGCGAGTGAGCAAGAGTGCGCATGCGTAGCGCGTTCATGGCAGAGAGAGGGAGCGAGAGACCTGGGGTGCTTCTCAATATCCTCCTCGCTCCTCCGTCCTCCATTCTATGACCCGGAAACCGATCGAGCTCAGCCATCTTGAAGGACATCTCAATTCTCTAATTGTACCGTGAGGAGGCGAGGATCGAGGAGTGAGGAGCTTCCAGAGGAGTCATAAGCGAGGATACACAGGTGTATCCTTTGCGGAAGTTTTTTATCGACTAAACGTGACGCACGTATCAATTCTCCTCCCCCTTCACATCAGTCACAATCATTTTAATTTATACTTTACATTTGCAGTTTATGTAAACCACACATCACACATATTTCAACAGGGTATCTTGCTTTATTATAATTTCTTAAATAACCATACTTCAACAACATGAGGGCAGATCATTTGAGTGCTGCTGATGACGCTGTGAAGTGACGCTCGAGTGATCAAGTATTCCAATATATAAAAAAAGCTTTCATTTGATTCCTCCGTCCTTTTCTTTCCTTGCAGCCGGAAGGAAACGAGGATGCACAAATAAGAATTGAGAAGCACCCCTCGCCTGTGCGTGTGTGCCTCACAAAGCGCATTTAAGGAGTCTAAGGACCCAACCAATCAATTGTCAGTGTGGGCGGGCTTTTATCTCTTCTCCCGAACCAAATTAATCAGAACCGTTTGTCAATGTTATGTTTATTTGGAATGTTAAACATATTTATTTATGTCTTTCAGTGCCTTTTGGTTATTACTACTGTGATTTGCAAATAGCTGCACTGTGAGGGATAGTTTTGTATTTATTTGTTTACAATGCTGAATGCTGCTGTTTAAATTGTTTTAACTTTAAACCTGTTGGTAGCTTTAAAGCTACAGTATGTAAGATTTTGAGCCACAAGAGGGCGCTGTTTCCAACAAAAACAAAGGCGAATCTTGATGACGCTATGAAGGAGAGTGGAACGATGGGAGATGTCGTTTTCAACATCCAGAGACGTATGGAATTAATTAATTATGATCACGGATGAGGTCATTTATTAGTTTTTGTATTACCTGTACGTCTGAACGCGAAATTTTATGTCATGATAATGAATTAACTACAAGGAACGCGAAATGTTATGCAATATTATCCTGTTACAGCTATTTGTCAAATGATTTGTTAGGTTAATGCTGCGTAGTTTTAGGATGTTTATAGTTAATGAAGTGTTGTTTTACGTGTTCAAACCAATCGTAGTAAAATAAAATTTGAACGGACATTTGCAAGTAATGGCTTAATATTTTTTGACAACAGATATCCGATTGTATTTAATTGCACTGCCATAATCTCGGTCACGGACCCTTGTACAGAATATAAAATAATGACGGAAATCATAATAGGCTATTACATGCGTGGGTGCGGGGACGTGGCCGACAATTTTGTATAATTTATAATGTTGTTATAGGCTATCGCATCACGATAGTGTCGTGGGCAAGTGTGCAATCATATAACGTGGGAGACCCGAGTTCGTGTCCCAGCTAGAGGAACTTTTTTTTACTAACGCATTTGTCCACGTGATATTGCGGAAACCAAGGATAGTGCGGATATTGCGTCACTAGCTGCGTTTACATGGCTCAATCCGAATGAAATCAATCCGATTAAAGAATCCGAACAAGGTGTTTACATGGACGACAAATAAAGTAATCGGGTTGATGTGCGCGTTTACATGTCACAAGCTTTACATCTGATTTGATCGTTTTAGACATGCGCAGTTACGCACAATCAGTCCACTAGACGATTCCCGCCGCCGTTCCACGATGCGCAAAACAGCCACCCTCTTACCATTGTTTTTTTTTTTTTTTTAAATCAGATTTAACATTTACGTACTCCAGCTGCTAATTAGGAGACGACGAGCGCGATATAGATATATTTGCTTTACTTATTATTTATTAAATCCAGGCAATTGGTTGATGAAACATTGATTAAAATTAAGATACAATTAATACAAAACGAAATTCACTTTAAAGAAAGGCTTTGTGCTTTCTGATTGAGGTCTGTGAATGTTTTAAAGCATATTTAACCGAGAACTGTCACGTCCATAACATCGTTTTTTCCTCATAAATGCGAACACGAAAAATAAAATAAAATGAATATTTTATGTTCTGTGGAGCTCGTTTTATTTTTTCTCACGTTTATATTAATTTCTGCTTAAATACTGAGTGCATGGAGGAATATAGCCTATTCCGCGCTCAAGCACAAATCTTGCCGCAAAGCACCGGCAAAAGCAGACTAATGATAATATGTCTGAAAAAATAATGAGGCATTTTTATTGTTTATTAATAAAATATATATTTCTAAATCAGTGTCGGCTCCAAACATATCTATATACATCTCCGCTGTAAAGTGGATGTGCCTTTAGAGAGAAATGCACCTTTCATATGGATTACAGCCTAATCAGCCGGTATTTGCTTTCGATTCAAAAATTTTAGTTTAAAAGTGGACATTTCGAGCTTTATATAGAAATATTCATCATATTTTTGAGGCTATACACTGTATTTCAGTTCATTATTGAGACGCGCTCCAGTTCACGCCATGGAGATAATTATAGCACGCCCTGTTTGTTTTATTTTATTTTACAAAAGCACAACGTTTTCTTGATATTGTGAGTTTACCCAAATAAAAGTACTTGCGACTGATGCATTATTCCTTTCTGTATGACCAGAAAAGATTGAGTATTTAAAGTTGTTTCCACTGTTGATAGGAAAATGCAAGTGTTTAAAGAAAAAAATTATGCGTCTCTGTCCCCAGCACATTTCAAACCAAACTGACGCCCATGGGTGAGAGCACCAATACCATTGACAATGCGAGTCGCAATCGTACTGTATAAACTCGGTAGCTGTCATTGCACATGCGCATTCCTTTCAGATTTGGTTTTCAGTCCGATTAAGTGTTTACATGTTCTCTTGATCGGATTACAAAAGGAATAAACCACCCCTTTCAATCCGATCGAAATTTCAATCGGATCGAGCTCAATCGGATCAATTAAGGTGTTTACATGAAGGTTTTTCAATCCGATTGAGCCTTCAATCCGATTATAAGGGTCCATGTAAACGCAGCTACTGACAGGCGACAGTTTTTTCCGGAACGGACAATTATTTAAAATTGGAATTTCTCTGAAATAAAAAAATCTTTGGACACTTTTGGGATATTGTAAGTACATAACTGCAGGAAATATATCACACTGTCCAAGTGATTTTTGGATCTTTTATTACAAAATTGTTACATATTGTATCTTTAAGTACTGAAGTACCTGTATTTTTTATTGTTTTGTTGTAGTGTTAGGGTGGCAGTCTTTCATAATCAACTGTTGTTGTGGACTATATACTGGAAGTATTTGTTCTCCATTTGAGTGAGATGTTTTTAGGTGGCTAATTGTCACAGTGTCTGGTTTGTGTTTCCCTGGGTTAAAAACTAGAGGTCCTCAGTTTTCACGGTGTCTAGGCATTCTCACTACGTTTCCCATGATCCTGTCTGTCACTGAGTGTTCATTGTGTTCAGCTGTTTCTCGTCACCTCATTTAGCACTTGTGTATATATACCCTGTCAGTTTCAGTGTTTGTCACGGAGTCCTTGTTATGTATCACGCCACTTCCAAGTCCTGTTTTCTGGTTTGTTTCTTGTTTGGATTGCCATTTGGATTTTGACCCTTGCCTGGACTGTTTACGAGTTACGGATTACCCTCAATAAATAACTTACTGCATATTGGATCTTTCCTTGTCTCCTTGTGTGTGGATCGTGACACTAATTGAGCAAAGTACTTCCATATATTTTATTATTATAGTATTAGTTCAAGAATAAAATAAAAATATCTTATTGATATCGGTATCGGTAAATGGCTAAAGCTGCGGCATCGGTATCGGAAGAGAAAAAGTGGTATCGGGACATCCCTACTTCACTGCTGCTCACGCGATGCTCCTGCTTGACGCTCACACTCATTGATTAACATGCACGCCGGAAAAAATATGCGCTGCTTACATACTGCTCACGCTTGCGGTGCCGTAATTCACGAGGTTTCCTACATGTGCGGTCCGTGTGTGTCACCATTATGTCCAGTTCCTAGACTTTCAGTTGTTTTCATTCATCACCTGTGTTTCCTAGTCTGTTTCCCGCCACCAATTTGTTACCATGGACACTGATCACTTCCTCACAGCTGCCTGTCATTTGTGTTCATCGTCACAGTGTATTTAAGTTCCTGTCTGTTATCAGTTCAGGGTCCGGTATTGTTTGTGTTTAAAATGCTGTCTCACCTTTCCTGTGTATCCTGAGTTTACTTCATTAAAGAAATAGTCCATGAGCCAGAGGGGTTGATCGGTATCATAGGGGGGACAAATGCTATCATTGTTTTCATCATCTAGTACTAGAAAAATCACGATAGCAGTGCAGGGGTGGTAGCGAAATCACTTTTTTCAGCTCATGAAGTTACTAACCCCCTAAGATAAATTCTGTTTTTGAAATCTGGTGTATATCTGGTTTAGGCTCATGCTAAAGATATTGTCAATATTCTATAATATGGTGCTTGGTATCGTTGGAAAGGGGACCTTTTAGGCTTTCATTTAAGCCCAGGACTAAATCTGTTTGACAAACACAGAGGTCACATGACTTCTTTAAACCAGAAATGACACACATTTTTTCACAATTTCCGCCTAAACTGTATGCTTTCTTTTATCCCTGTGGCATGAAAGAACACCACGGACACAAAACTCAACAATTTCAATACTCAAGGCACTCTGATGACTCAGAAAATGTATAATATACCCATACTATTTATTTATGAGAGCCTTAAATTAGACTTGTGCAGCCAGCACAAGTCTTCAAAATAGAATTGAGCCAATAGAATGGACAAATAGAATACCCTATTAGTACAGGGCCAAATGGCCTATTTATGTACAGTTGTAATAAAAAGTAATTGTTTCAATAGTGTTGTCAACATAACACTTGTAAGAGGTTTAACAAAATGTTTCTATCATGTATTTTGATATTCACCCACTTTCAGTTATTGGCCGGGAGCCAGGTCCACTCCTCAGGATGTTTTTTGCTACCTTTTTTCCACTATTATTTCCTATTATCTTATACCTTGGGCCATCACAAGTTGATAATGACCACCCCCAACTCAGGGGCCAAAAAACTCCATTTTTGGGAAAAGCTTTTGACGGAATGATGTAATTGTGAATATTAAGGTACTGCAGCTACATAAATGGTCATATAACCCTAACATTTTGCATGGTGTATCCTGATACATTGGGAAAACTAGCAGAAAAAGATTCTGGGGATTGCTGCCTTTTTGCTGTCAAATATCACCCTCAACATACCCCAAAAGATAAAAAAAAGATGTCCGCCTGACAAATTGTCATCAAAAGTGATCATTTCTAAGCATTTAATTATACATATCACTGCTTCAAATGTACATGAAAAACTTTCCAAGTTTATAAGCTTAAATTTAAGACCAAGATGACCTTTCTGTCTAGTTGCTTACAGCTGGTATAACCAAAGTTCTCCCCTGTACCCCAAATGGGTAAAAAACAGAACTTTTAAGCATTACCATTCCAGATATGGGATTAAGCATATTTTTTGCACATGAACAATACTTCAAGAGTTGAGACTTAACTTATGTCCTGCTATACTATATGAAGTGAATTGCATGATGTTTATTCAGTAATGTTATGCCCATAGGTGGACTGGGGTCAGGGTGCAACATAGGGTACAATCACACAAAATCAATTAACCAAATGTGAGATTTGTGACCCTGGACCACAAAACCAGTCACATGGGTCAATTTTCTAAAATTTAGATTTATATATCATATGAAATCGGAATAAATAAGCTTTCCATTGATGTATGGTTTGTCAGGATAGGACAATATTTGGCCGAGATACAACTATTGAAAATCTGGAGTCTGAGGGTGTAAAAAAATCTGAACATTGAGAAAATCGCCTTTAAAGTTGTGCATTTATGTTCGCGATTGTGCCTCACTCTTAATAATAAATGTTTTATATATTTAAGGTAGGAAATTTACTAAATATCTTAATGGAACATGATATTTACTTAATATCCTAATGATTTTTGGCATAAAAGAAAAATCGATAATTTTGAACCATACAATGTATTGTTGGCTTTTGCCACAAATATAGCCGTGCGACTTGTGACTGGTTTTGTGATCCAGGGTCACATTTAGTCCACAAAGTCCTCGCAACACAAGGAATAAAGATGACTAGTGTGCAGTCTGTTATCAAAAAGCCAACCTTCAATACGTTAGTAACCTTCTGTACAGGTAAACATTCTTTACAGCCAAATGGCGAAACTAAAATACAGCTCAAACATAAAATAGAAAACATTTCTTTGGTTTTCTTAGATCTTTTTGCTGCTTATCCATGCTGCTACTTTGACGACTGGTCTTGTTAGTGTATTGTATTAGTGTAGAATATAAACTCTCAATCATCATTTTCCTCCTCTTCCTCATCTTCACCTATATTCGAATGGATTTCATCGGTCAAGTCATCTTCTTCTGTTTAATTTTCTGCCAAGACATCAACAATGGCTTTGGGACATCATCCATGATGTCGCCCTGAAACCATAGTGGTTCTAGCTTGCCTGTCTGTGTGTTTATGTGAAATCCATGGTCGAGAGGGCTTGGGATTTCCGGGTAGTGCTCATGAGCCCTCTTCCAGATGCACACTTGAAAGTTTACTCTTTTCATGTGCTGTAAGAGGACCCTCTTGCAAGGTGGGAAGGTTGAGCGGTCAGCGGAGAAACCATGTCGAAGCTCAAGGCTTGAGCCACACATCTTCTTGACTTTAATCTCTCTTGCCTCATCGGCTTTTCTTTTCATCAGGCGACATCATGGATAAGCAGCAAAAAGGTCTAAGAACCAAAGAATTGGTTCTATTTGGTTCTATTTTATGTTTGAGCTGTATTTTAGTTTCGCCATTTGTCTGTAAAGAATGTTTACAGAAGGGTACTAACGTTTACTCTATTGAAGGTCTGCTTTTAGATAACAGACTGCACACTAGTCATCTTTATTCCTTGTGTTGCGAGGACTTTGTGGACTTTAATAAATCTCACATTTGGGGGCTTATATGCGAGCGCCTGGTGGCGGGGCCTCCCCCCATAGACCCCGACGGGGTTCAGCCCGAAGGAGCGACGTGGGGCTGCCCTCACCACCACCGGTGCATAGTGGATCAGGCGGCAGTCGAAGGCGGGGGCCTCGACAACCCGATCCCTGGACACGTAAACTAGCTTCAGGGATGTGGAATGTCACCTCGCTGGCGAGGGAAGGAGCCTGAGATTTTGCGTGAGATTGAGAGGTACCGACTAGAGATAGTCGGGATCACCTCCACGCACGGCTTGGGCTCTGGAACCACACCCCTTAAGAGATCATGGACTCTTTACCACTTTGGAGTTGCCCATGGTGAGAGGCGGCGGCGGGCTGGTGTGGGTTTGCTTACAGCCCCCTAGCTCAGCCGCCATGTGTTGGAGTTCCCCCTGGTGAACGAGAGGGTCGCTTCCCTGCGCCTTCGGGTCGGGGATAGGTCTCTCACTTTCGTTTGTGCCTATGGGCCGAACGGCAGTGCAGAGTACCCGGCCTTCTTGGGGTCTCTGGGAGGGGTGCTGGAAAGTGCTTCGACTGAGGACTCCGTCGTTCTACTGGGGGACTTCAACACCCACATGGGTGACAGTGACACCTGGAGGGGGGTGATTGGGAGGAATGGCTCCCCTGATCTGAACCCGAGCAGTGTTCTGTTATTGGACTTCTGTGCTAGTTGTGGGAGACCTAAGGCAGCTGACAGGTACCGGCAGGCCAAGCGGACTGCAGCCCGGGTGGTTTTGGAGGCATAAAATCGGGCATGGGAGGAGTTCGGTGAGGCCATGGAGAAGGACTACCGGTTGGCCTCGAAGAGATTCTGGCAAACCGTCCGGCGCCTCAGGAGAGGGAAGCAGTGCCCTACCAACACTGTTTACAGTGGAGGTGGGCAGCTGTTGACCTCAACTGGGGATGTCGTCGGATGGTGGAAGGAATACTTTGAGGATCCCACCGACACGTCTTCCATTAAGGAAGCAGAGGCTGAGGGCTTGGAGGTGGACAAGCTGAAGTCACCGAGGTAGTCAAGAAGCTCCTCGGTGGCAGATGAGATCCGCCCTGAGTACATCAAGTCTCTGGATATTGTGGGGCTGTCTTGGCTGACAATTGGCTCTGCAATATCACGTGGCAGTCCGGGACAGTAACTTTGGGCTGAGAGACCGGGGTGGTGGTCCTTTTTAAGAAGGGGGACCGGAGGGTGTGTTCCAACGACTGTGTCCATCACCGCGTCCTGTGGAGGGTGCTCTGGGAGTATGGGGTCCGGGGCCCTCTGCTAAGGGCTGTCCGGTCCCTGTACGACTGGGGCAGGAGCTTGGTTCGCATTGCCAGCAGAAAGTCAGACTTGTTCCCGGTGCATGTTGGACTTTGTCGCCGGTTCTGTTCATAATTTTTATGGACAGAATTTCTAGGCGCAGCCAGGGGCCGGAGGGTGTCGGGTTTGGGAACAACACGATTTCGTCTCTGCTCTTTGCGGATGATGTTGTCGTGTTGGCCCCTTCAGACCAGGAACTTCAGCATGCACTGGGACGGTTTGCAGCCGAGTGTGAAGCGGCTGGGATGAGAATCAGCACCTCCAAATCCGAGGCCATGGTCCTCAGTCGGAAAAAGGTGGCTTGCCCACTTCAGGTTGGTGGAGAGTTCCTGCCTCAAGTGGACGAGTTCAAGTATCTTGGTGTCTTGTTCACGAGTGAGGGAAGGGTGGAACGGGATATTGACAGATGGATCAGTGCAGCTTCTGCAGTAATGCGGTCGATGTACCGGTCTGTCGTGGTGAAGGAGCTGAGCTGCAAGGCAAAGCTCTCGATTTACCGGTTAATCTACGTTCCTACTCTCACCTATGGTCATGAGCTGTGGGTCATGACCGAAAGGACAAGATCTCGGATACAGGCGGCCAAAATGAGCTTTCTCCGCAGGGTGGCCGGGCGATCCCTTAGAGATAGGGTGAGGAGCTCGGTCACTCGGGAGGAGCTCAGAGTAGAGCTACTGCTCCTCCACATTGAGAGGGGCCAGCTGAGGTGGCTTGGGCATCTGTTCCGAATGCCTCCTGGATTCCTTAACCGGGAAGGTGTGCTGGGCGCGTCCCACAGGGAGTAGACCCCGGGGAAGTCCTAGGACATGCTGGAGGGACTATGTCTCCTGGCTGGCCTAAGAACGTCTCAGTGTCCCCCCATGTACATTTGAGGCAGTGATATGTATAATAAAATGCTTGAAAATGATAACTTTTGATGACAATTTGTCAGGTGGACAGATATTTTTTTTATCTTTATTTTTTTATCTCGCAAAAAGGCAGCAATCCCCAGAATCTTTTTCTGCTAGTTTTCCCAATGTACCGGCATACACCATGCAAAATGTTAGGGTTATATGACCATTTATGTAGCTGCAGTACCTTAATGTTCACAATTACATCATTCCGTCAAAAGCTTTTCCCAAAAATTTAGTTTTTTGGCCCCTGAGACCAAACAGGGCCAAGTTGGGGGTGGTCAACTGTACATGAATAAATAGGCCATTTGGCCCTGTACTAATAGGGTATTCTATTTGTCCATTCTATTGGCTCTATTCTATTTTGAAGACTTGTGCTGGCTGCACAAGTATAATTTAAGGCTCTCATAAATAAAAAGTATGGGTATATTATACATTTTCTGAGTCATCAGAGTGCCTTGAGTATTGAAATTGTTGAGTTTTGTGTCCGTGGTGTTCTTTCATGCCACAGGGATAAAAGAAAGCATACAGTTTAGGTGGAAATTGTGAAAAAATGTGTGTCATTTCTGGTTTAAAGAAGTCATGTGACCTCTGTGTTTGTCAGACAGATTCAGTCCTGGGCTTAAATGAAAGCCTAAAAGGTCCCCTTTCCAACGATACCAAGCACCATATTATAGAATATTGACAACATCCCTAGCATGAGCCTAAACCAGATATACACCAGATTTCAAAAACAGAATTTATCTTAGGGGGTTAGTAACTTCATGAGCTGAAAAAAGTGATTTCGCTACCACCCCTGCACTGCTATCGTGATTTTTCTAGTACTAGGGGTGTATACCTTGCCAAAAATCACTATGAGACTTTGTCCCCCCAGATGATACCGATGGACCAAATTTGGGGCCCTGGCTCATGGACTAAAAGTGTTAATTCTATTTTCATCTCCGCCATCCTTCCTACCAGTCATGACCGAATACCACACCCTAAACAAAAGAACGCGTTTGTATATTTTCTTCTTTTTATTCGTTTTCGTGTTGTGTTTTTGTTCCGTTTTCACCCCTGCTTGCACCATGGACTTCCCAGCGGTAAGACTCATGTTCCTTGAGCAGGGAGAACGCTCCCTTGAGGAACACTTGGAAGAATTCTTGGATCTCGCCGATCAGACCACCTTCCCGGACGACTGCCTGTGCACATTCCTGAAAGTCGGACTCAACGCTGCCACATGTGCACAGTTGTCCGGGGAGGTTCCTCGAGGGAGATTCTTATCATATATGGAGTGGGTGCTGGCGTCCTGCGGATCTGCGTTCACCGTCGAGGATACCGCCAGCCCCACTTCCCATCCAGTGCCCAGCCAGAGGCACCACAGGCAGCGTGACGGAGATTGCGGCGATGAATGAGCCACGGAGCCCAAGCAGCGCGCGCCTGGCCAGGTGTGTGTGCCGGCAGAGCCATCCATTGCCGAGGGAGTACTGGTGGACTTCGAGGGTTCGGAAGTGAGCCCCGCCCACCCCCCTGCTACTGAGAGTGCGTCTCTGGCAAGAAACCCTTTTGATTTTGTGTTTGGAGAGGAGATTTGTCTGTCCCCTGTTTTGTTGCCCAAACCTGTCAATCCTGAACCTGTCAGTCATCCTTCACCGCTGGTCCCGTCCAGCCCAGAGCCTTCACCGCTGGTCCCGTCCAGCCCAGAGCCTTCACCGCTGGTACCGTCCAGCCCAGAGCCTTCACCGCTGGTCCCGTCCAGTCCAGTGCCTGTACTTCACGAGCCTGTACTTTACTTCATGGCCGTACAGCCCTCTCCCACCACCTCTCCAAGATATTTTTTTTAGGTTTCTGCATTGGATTTCAGTCTCTTTCCCAGTCTCCAGCCATCTGTACCACCCAGTCATCGCTGTCACCCTTCAGTCCCTCGGTACCACTTCTGCCACTCAGTAGCAGGGTACCACCTCGGACCTGTCGGGAGCCATCTTCTCCTGAGCAAGAGGAGCCCGAGACTCCGCCTACAACCTCGGTATGCTACGCTCTGCCTCAACCTGTTGCCCTGGCTCCCGAACCTGTGCTCCTTCCACCCTCGACCTCGGACTGGACCATCGGCCGTTCGGTCTCGCCGGTCTCCCTTGGCACGTCGGCTCCACCGAGGTTAGACATCGCTTCACCTCCGCTACGGACTTGCGGACCGTCCACTACACTCTGGTCCTCCACCCCTTCTGCTACGGCTTGCTCCGCCCTACCTCAGGCTCCACCTCCACCCTCGGTCTCTCCAACTCGCCCTCAGACCTCCGGATCCCCACCTCACTCTCGGGAGGTCGTCACCATCTCTCCACTACCTCAGCTCATCGGCTTCGCGATGGGCTCCATCCTCGCCATCGTCGTCTCCGGTCAGCCCCATTGCGCCCCTCATCAATATTCCTCCATGGCTCCTCCCTTCGTCAACGCCGCCGTGGGGTACCACTCTGGCTGTGGCCTGGGCACCTTCCATCACGCCCCTGCTCAAGGCTCTTCCCTGTCTCTCACCACCATCTGCACCACCCAGAACCCCCTCCGGTCCTCCATCCGTTGTTCCGTTACGGCGCGAGGACGCGCCTTGCCGGAGGGGGGAGTAATGTCACCATTATGTCCAGTTCCTTGACTTTCAGTTGTTTTCATTCATCACCTGTGTTTCCTTGTCTGTTTCCCGCCACCAATCTGTTACCATGGACACTGATCACTTCCTCACAGCTGCCTGTCATTTGTGTTCATCGTCACAGTGTATTTAAGTTCCTGTCTGTTATCAGTTCAGGGTCCGGTATTGTTTGTGTTTTACATGCTGTCTCACCTGTTCCTGTGTATCCTGAGTTTACTTCATTAAAGAAAGTGTTAATTCTACTTTCATCTCCGCCATCCTTCCTACCAGTCGTGACAGTGTGCACGTGTGATGCTGATGTTGCGCGATGTTAATCATGCGGCGCCCGAATGCATTTGACCGGCATAAAATCGGCATAGGTCAGACTGACCAGCTTGTCCAAATTCGTCCAATTCCACTAGCCGATCAACCGGTGCATCTCTAAATTACATATATTTAAATATATAAAAATATAATTTCTCACTGAAAGGAGGGTAGGTAGAGTTAATGCAGTCATGCTCATCTGCACCATCTGCGCAGTCCTTCCATCCATCACACAGCCAATCCTGGTGAAGACACTCCCCGGTGCCACAGGCAAACTGTGTTGGACTGCATGTTCCTTAAAGCAGAAAGACACGATGCAGTACAGCTTTACAATCTGACAAGCTTTACAAAGATTTACAAACATAGAGGTTCACAAAATGTTGACAACATTTAATATTGACAAAAGCTGTGGAGTCATGTGGTACTCACTTTCTGAAAGAGATATAGCCTTAAATGATGCATAAAAACCACTGTCAGCAACACCGCCATCTGCCACAAACACAACAGTCATCACAGGTCCAGAAGAGGTAAGATCGGGAGGCAGCGCTGTACCACAATACCTGCATGGAGTGATAGTGGTGCATAATATTTTGAAGTGAAGAATTCATTATATAAATGCAGAAAGGACTGTGTGATGGTTAGGATTAGAAAGTCAGAAATACGTCTTTGCCTCTGTGTTAAGTGTAAGTAAGACCTGTGTGTGTTGAGGAATGGGAGTTTATGTACAACAGGGTAAAACTTTAGAATAGGTCCATCATTAATGAATAACTACATACAAATGAGTAACGCACTATTAACATTCTACTATTAGCTACTATTAACTAACAAGAACTGATTTAAACATTAGTAAGTAATATCACTCAGTCGGATGAGGTAATTCACTATTAGCTTATCAGTTTTTCATACCTCCCAGAGAACTACTATAAACTATACAGGTTCATAATTGATGTGAATATTGCATAATATATAATTATTTCGAAAGTAAATGTCATGGTAACCCACTAGTAATGACTAAAATATGACCAAATCCTTTAGAATGAATTACTAATTATCTGGAACAATATTCTAAAGTGAAAATCATGGTAACCCACTAGTAATGGTCAGGTGTTTCCAAATCCACCAGAAGCCATTACTATCCAAAACCTTACAAAAACCTCAAAAGCGTACAATGATTTCAGTCATTACTAGAGTGTTATCATGTTTTTCACTTTAGAATAACCCAATTCTGGGTTTGGAGTGTGGCAGGGTAAACTTGTATAGAGGTACATGGGGGACCATAGCTAATATTGTCTCCTGACAGCGTTTAACAACTGTATAATTGCACCAGTTCATCAAATACAACACTCCCTGAAGAAATGTCATTTATCTGCTCTATAACACAAAGTCAGCTTCAAGATAATGCACATAATTTAGTTTATAAAAATTCAATTCAAATATGTTAGACTATGTAGTGATGCATTTTAGAAAACAGTTTTGAAATGTAGAAAAAAAAGCAGAAAAAGTAGTAAAGTATTCTTACCTCCCCAGCACAGTGTTTGGAACTGTGTCTGTACTGTCGTAAACCTCCACATAGTCAAACTCACAGACATCCTGCGTTTCCAGACTGAAATTCTGAAAGCTTAGTCTAACAACTTGTCCATCTTCCACAGATATTTGCCATGTACACAACTATAAGAGAGCAGTCAAACATTAAGTAGTAGAGATAACTTAAATAAATAATATAAAAGAAACAGTCATGCAACAGAAACAAATAATAGTTACTTAATAGTTGACCCACTGAACCAATACATTAATTGATCAGTGCACAGCCAGGTTGGCAGGACTGGTCAACAGCTCCATATGTAATACTTATGCCAAGATGTTTCCCATTTTCATTGAAAATGAAGGGATCCCCCGGTATGAAGACATGTATAGCTTAATATAACGTAAATTATGTCTCTTATTTAAATATGTAGTAGAAAACCCATCAAAATGTATGTTATTTAAAAAAATCGACATCCGTTTTTGGACTATGCTGGGCGCCATTTGTTATGTACACACAGTACATTCTGCATCGATGACGTCAAATGGTTGCACTCGGTGAGCTACTGGCGCTTATCTCTATAGTCTTTGGCTTTTTACTGCAACACAACTCAGAATACACAACTCAGAAAATAAAATACTGATACGATACCACATTGTTTGACTTTTGGTTGTCATTTTCAGTCAAAAGGCAACAGAGAAGCAATGTAAGAGTGCTTTTCTAGCAATAATAAGCTTGCTTGATATATGGACATGTTTTCGAATCCCATTCCAGGGGGCGCTGCCCCCCTGCTACGCCCGGGTCCCAGCTTCAGCGCGGCCCTAATGGGTTCTGACCCGTGTGTAAAGTTTCAAGAGTTTTTGAGCACGTTAAGGGCCCCAAAAGTGGCAAAAACCTTGAAAAAAAAATAATAATAAAGAAGAAGAAGAAGAAGAACAAATAATCCTTAGAAGAACAATAGGGCTCTGCGCCCTTTCACGGCTTGGGCCCTAATAAGAAAGATTTCTATTACAAAGATCAGCAATGCCACAACTGTACAAAAAAGACCACATTTTTCAAGTGTGTCCAATAGCGACTGGTGGGACGTTGTCCTGCTCCACTTCACAGACACAGAGTGAAAGGAGAATTTTAGAATGACAGGAGACTCATTTATATCTCACTTTAGGGGGCGTTCACATATCGCGTCTAAAACGCTGCTTTCTCCTTTCCACAAGCGCTTACTCTCCTGTGTCGTCTGTCGTTGCTATGCACTCTCCATGATGATGAGGAAGTATCAGCAAATGATAAATAGATTTCTAGCCCTTGCATTAGCTTTACAACTAGATATATTTATGGAGATGAGAAATAAAAACCCGCCCTGTACAGCTGTGATCAGCTGTTCGGCCGAGCTTTCGATGCTGTTACGGAAAGGCCGAAGCTAATCGATTGGTTTTTGTCGCATAACCTGCGGTGCGCTTGCAGCATTCTGAAAAGTTGAGATATTTTCATTTCATGAGATGGCGCTTCTATTATGAGCAGAGATTTCAGATAGTTAAAACTAGAACTTCTGACATGTACTAACTAGTTTTGATTCAGTATTATCATTGAAGTGCTACCGATTGCAGTACAATAGTCACAAACTAGCAATACACTCACATATATTTTGCTATTCTGACTGCGCTGATTTCCGTAATTAGTATAAGTAGCAGTGGTGTGGTTATAGACTAGAAATGTACATTTTACACCATGCTGATAACGTTTCTTTAGTCATTCGGCAATCCTGCAGCCTGAACACCTGTAGTGAAACCACCCTGTGCTGTGGGTACTTTTTTTTTTTTCCGTGGGTTGATTTGCACTCCTGTATTCAATTCACCCTTTACTATATTGAAAACATATTATCATCACATTATTTGATGTTTTACATTGTGAATTTAATTTAATTTTGAAAATATACACTCATTTAAAATCTGATGACTGCAACACACTCAAAAAGTTGGGACAGGGGCAATTAAGACCAATAGCGATGTGACAAGTTGAAATAAGAAGTTGATGTGAAACAGGCAATCATGTAATCATAGTATATGAGAAGCCTTTAAAAAAGGCCTAGTCCATCAAGAGCAAGGATGGGTCGAGGCTCGCCAATCTGCCAACAGATGCGTCAGCAAATAATCAAACACTTTGAGAACAACATTCCTCAAAGACAAATCGGTAGGGCATTCCACCTTCTACAGTGCACAGTATTTAAGGAAAGAAACCGGTAAAATCTTGGTGCGTAAAGGGCAAGAGCAAAAAAACACTTCTGAATGCGCGTGATCTCCGATCCCTCAGACGTCACTGTCTTAAAAACTGTCATGAGTCTGTAATGGATATCCTGACATGGGCTTGGGAATACTTTGGTAAACCTTTGTCAGCCAACACCATTCGCCGCTGCATCACAGATGCAAGTTAAGGCTTTACTATGCAAAGCAGAAGCCATACATCAACACTGTCCAGAAGCGCCGCCGACTTCTCTGGGCTCGGTTTCATCTGAGATGGACAGTAGCACAGTGGAATCGTGTTTTGTGGTCCGAGTCAACATTTCAAATAGTTTTTGGACAAAACAGTCGTCGTGTTCTCCGGGCTAAAGAGGAAAAGGACCATCCAAGCTGTTATCAGCATCAGGTCCAAAAGCCAGCATCTGTCATGGTATGGGGGTGTGTCAGTTCTCATGGCATGGATAACTTGCACATCTGTGAGGGCACCATTAATGCTGAAAGATATGTACACATTTTGGAGCAACATATGCTGCCATCCAGATGGTGTCTTTTCCAGGGACATCGCTGCATTTTCCAGCAGGACAATGCCAAACCACATTCTGCCCACATTACAAGCGCATGGTTGCATAAGCAGAGAGTGCGGGTGCTAGCATGGCCTGTCTGAGGTCCTGACCCGTCTCAGTTTGTGAATGTGTGGTGCATTATGAAGCGCAAAATAAGGAAATGAAGCCCCGTACAGTTGCGCAGCTGAAGAAATGTATAATGGATGAATGGGGGAAAATTCTGCTTGCTAAACTTAACCAACTGTCTTCAGTGCCCAAACGCTTAAGTGTTATTAAAATAAAAGGTGATGTTACACAGTGGTAAAAACTCGACCGTCCCATTTTTTTTTAAGTGTGTTGCAGTCATCAGATTTGAAATGAGTGTATATTTTCAAAAATAAATTCAATTCACAAAGTAAAACATCAAATAATGTGTTAATATTGTGTTTTCAATATAGTACTGGGTGAATTTAATTTACATGACTCATCCTTTTTTTTGTCTTTTCCATACTGTCCCAACTTTTTCGGAATTGGGTTTGTAAAAGGAGTTACTCCACCACTGATCAACAGAGAGTGGCTCAAGAAAATTCAGCTGAACTGGTCTTAACTGTCACCCTCCTTTTTGAGAATGGACGTTAAAATGCACTATTCAAACTTAAATGGTTGTAATTCAAGAATGCTTTTGAATATAGACCTAAGTTTGGTCTTGTTTTAAAGAAAATTATTTATGAAGTGAAAGCACTTCCAAAAATGAAAGTATGAAAAAGTTATGGAAGTTTAAACTTACAGTAAATAAAATATACTGTACTTCATATTTTTTATACAATATGTATTTTACAAAATATTTTACTCTAAAATGTATTTAAAATCAAAGCCATATATCTAACCAAGTTGTGTTCCAAATTTTAAGCTGATATCACAAAAATTGAAGTTCCCATGAGCTCTTGTTTAGGTGTAATACCAAAAATAGTCACCGGGTGACTATTGAATTGAAAGGGTCATGAAACCCTAAACCAAATTTTAAAAAATTTTCCGCTATTTTTGTCTTCCGGGTTTAAAATCTTCATCGTGTCCATGTCACAGGCTGTGAGGTGGCAGAGCACTGTAGTACTTTGATGACTCATCGGTGTCTCATAATTATTGATGAGACTGAGTATTCTTATCCTATGAGAAGACACTGTCTCTTAATTATTCATGACACAACGTGGATCTTTCCAATGACAGGCAGACATGTCAAACTGTGATATCGCGTAGTAGACGAGAGAGGCAATCATGGGACACAAGTGTTTGTTTTGGTGCTGCAAAAGTTCAAGTGTGTTGCATATCTTTCCCCGCGATGCTGCCAGGGCTAGACTCTGACTGCGGGCGGTTGGTTGGCCATCAACCAGGGACACATCTAAACTATGTGTGTGTAGCAAGCATCTTTGGATACTGGAGAATGGTGGACTTCGGCCTTGTTCACCAATGCAGGTTGTGTGTTGCGAGTTATGCGGTACCAAGTCCAGAGGACTTTTCTATCCCTTCAGAGGTATGCGTTTGTCTGGAGATTCAGGGGGAGAGAAGTCCTCCACCTCCACAGAGCCCTGCGTACTGTTGCAACTGCAAATTTATATGTCACTGTCCATCTTTATTATGGGTGTTCAGGGGCGCGTAGCGGCTATTTACAGAACAGGGTTTTTTTTTAAACCGGAAAATTATTTTAAAATATATGCATTTATAGTGTGTATATAACCAAATATATATTTTATAATGACATTATAAATATACATGTACATTTATATGTTTTAAATATAATTAAGATTACTGTAGGCTAATATATGTAGCAGGGCATTCACTCACTTTTGAAAGGACAAAAATAAGGTGTCAGTGTATTTCATTAGACTTTAACTTTGCCAGCAATAAAAAATCTATCAATTCCTCACGTTTTAACGCTGAATATATATATTATACTATTTAGAGGATAATATTATTTTATCATTTTTTAAGGACAAATATAAGTTTATATGTTTTGTTATAATTTTTTTTGCATGAAAACCAAAGTGTGCGCCAACTTTTTGTGACAAAGGCCAGAACTCCTGTTATAATGTAGTTTTTTGAGGTGCACTCTTCTATTCTATAAAAAAAATCTATTTTTGCTCCTACATAATTGTAACAAAAAAAAAAAACAGTGGCAAAATATCTATTTAGCAGTCTTAGACCTTTCCAACGATATATAGTTTGTCATGATTAGATTAGGATTTAATAGTAATATAGTGAATACCGGTACCGGGACGGTGATAGTTAAGGGTATTAAAACTAATGTGTAACTAAAACCACCATTTCAGTCATCATTCTGTCAAGCACCTAATGTCTCCTACGCACTGAAGCCAAAGGTAGAGGCTGAAATAAATAGACTACTGGAGCTGGGGATCATCTCCTTTTTGACATACAGTGACTGGGCTATGCCTATCATGCCAGTTGTTAAAAGGAATGGAGATATGAGGATTTGAGAGTAACAGTTAAAGGATTATTTCATTTTCAAATGAAAAATTCCTGATAATTTACTCACCCCCATGTCATCCAAGATGTCCATGTCTTTCTATCTTCAGTCAAAAAGAAATGAAGGTTTTTGAGGAAAACATTCAAGAAATAAGTTGAGAAATAAGGGTCTTATCTAGCGAAATGATCTGATGAAAATGATATATATATTTTTTGTACCATCTCCAGTGTTGGGCAAGTTACTTTTAAAAAGTAATTAGTTACAGTTACTAGTTACTTCTTCCAAAAAGTAACTAAATTAGTTACTCAGTTACAAATTTTAAAAGTAACTAGTTACTTAAGAAAGTAACTATTGCGTTACTTTCAAGTAAAATAAAATTTTAAATGCTCAAATGTGACCCCACCTCTACCCCTCTTTAACGGAACTTAAAATACATGTGCATGTTCAATTATTTATGATAAATATGAATATTATAATGAAATGGACACTTAATACAATACATTATTAACAGAAACATGAAACATTGTACACACATCTAAAAAAAAATATGTTGCTGTGGGGAACTACTTGGATTATTTGGGCTCATCGCCATACCTGTCTCTCGTTGACTGACTGGCTTGTGTTGTTCCTTGTGTGTCCTGTCCTGTCCGACTATGCGTTATGATGGGTCGTTCGCAATCCATGAGCGTTAGTGATGATGGGACGCTCCGTTCGCGAATGAACGTTAGTGATGATGGATCGACTCGTTCGCGAATGAGCTTTTGATGGGTCGTTCGCGATTCGCGAATGAGCCGACTCTAAGAGCCGGCTCTTTTAGGTGAACGTCGGGAGCTGGCTCGCATATCTGAAGAGTCGACTCTATTTTTACAAATTTAGCCTATAGAAATTTAATAATTATGTAATAAAAAGTGAAATATTATAGTCAAAGTCATTTAAAGTCATTTAAAGAGCCGTTTGTGAGCCAAAAGAGTCGGCTCTTTTCAGTGAGCTGAGTCAAAAGAGCCGAATGCCCATTACTATGCATGCTTTCGAACACCCGCACAACTCTACCTCTGATTGGCTTACAATGAAATTTTACTCTACCTCAGCCAATCGTCAGCATTTATGCGCTTGTCTCGTGCTCTGCCCACTAACCAAGGAAGAACAGTAAAAAAAAGTATTTGCCTCTCGCTCAGAGATCCACTTGGTCTGATGAAAAAAACCCAGCTTCATCAGTTATAGTAAACGCGCCACATTTTTTGGCAGTAACGGTAACGGCGTTATTAAGATGTTAAGAGTAATCAATTAGATTACTTGTTACTGGAAAAAGTAATGCCGTTAGTTATTCCCATCACTGACCATCTCTGTGACCTTTCCAATGTGATGGCACAATGCGTGGCGTATCTCAGAGATGGTACAATATTTTCATTTTTATTTATTTTTAGAAAATGACCGATCGCTTCGCTAGATAAGACCCTTATTTCTTTGAAGAGCCTTTGAAGCTGCATTGAGACCTATGATCGAGACTGACATTTGGACCTTCAAACCGTTGGTTACCATTGAAGTCCATTATATGGAGAAAAATCCTGGAATGTTTTCCTCAAAAACCTTCATTTCTTTTCTACTGAAGAAAGAAAGACATGGACATCTTGGATGACATGGGGGTGAGTAAATTATCAGGATTTTTTCATTTGAAAGTGATCTAATCCTTTAAGTCCTAATAATAAATTGAACTTTCCCTGATTCCGCAAATTGAGGATTTATTTGCATCACTGAAAGAAGGCCAATGCTTCACCAAACTGGATCTCTCAAATGCATACCTACTACAGGTGCCTATTGCAGAAAATGTATGTAAATGTCTCACTGTTACCACGTCAAAGAGGCTGTTGTGTTACAACCATTTCTTATTGCTTTGGCTCCTACAATCTTTCAAAGGGCAATGGATCAGGTCTTACAAGGCATTCTTAACGTTCATTGTGATCCAGACAATATATTAATGACTGTGTCAGAATATCAGGAACATCTCAGGAATGCAGTTGCAGTTATCTACAATCTGAATGAGTTTGGTCTATGTGTCCAATTAGAGAAGTGAGAAATGTATGATTTTTTTAAGGATTTGCTTTAGTTGGGGCACTTCATAGAAGCACAGGGTCTTCATAAGTCACCAGATAAGGTCAGGGCAATCGTGGATGTACCTGTACCAAAGTACATCATTCAGGTTAATTTCTAGGTCTTATAAACTATTACAGTAGATGTATCCCCAATCTTGCATCTGTGCTAGCTCCCCCTCAAAGCTCTTCAATGCAAAGGGAAGCAGCGGTTATGGTCTCCTGAGTGTGAGGCTGAGTTTGAAAAGGCGAAAGGTTTTGACACTTTACAATTCAAAGTTTCCAATCAGAGTAATCTGTGATGCATCACCGTATGTCGTTGATGCCGTCATTTCTCGCATACTCCCGGACGGGCAAGAAAAAACATTAGCTTTTGCTTTGAGAATGTTGAGCAAAGCAGAGCAAAATGATGTTCAAATTGATTGGGAGGCACTTGGAAATGCTTTTGAAGTAAAGAAGTAAACATCTGGGGCCTCATTTATAAAACTGTGCGTAGGATCCTTACTAAAAGTGTACGTGCGCCCGAAAGCCAAAACTGGCGTGCGCAAAAAAATATTCAGACTTATAAAACTGTGCGTACGCCAGAACCTGCGCATGATTCACTTTATAAATCCCACTCAGCGGAAGATTGTGCGCACATGCGTCTCCTCCCCGAAAAAACCATATATGGAGCTTACAACGCCTAGTTTTACTATGCATATCCTCATCTGCATATCATTTGCATATGATTATTCATCCACGTGATAACATGTTTAACGGTACAAGACATTAGGAAAATATGAAATACGGATGTGTCGTCACATTACATTAATAAAAATCATTTAGTAGCCTATCCTTGCCTTGTTTTTGAATAAATAAATCAAATAGTGTAAAATACATTTCAGAGAAAGTTTTTCTCAATCTTTTCCACTGACCAAATAGTATTTTTAATTGATTTATATTTTTAATGGAAACAGATAGACTTTGTTGTGCATTATATTTGCACAATCTGCTATTATCATGATATGCAATCTCTGTAGTTAAAACATTGAAACACAGCATGCCAAAGGAAAAGTGTTCAAAATCATTGCATCCACAACAAATATATATAAGACTCATAATGAAGATAATATACAGTTTTACTTCGTCTGCCGTTATTATGCGTCAGTTTCACTAAACGGCCCAACGCGCTCGCTGGCGCGGACATTTAAGATGTGGATATTTGCTTCAAGTGATAGAATTGGTGAGTGAAATTATATTTGTATTATCTTTCTGTATGTATAATTTTATTTAGATTTTCTGTCTAAAAGTGACCAAAAAGACATTTAACTCCAGCTCACCATCGGTGTCGCCAAACTGCTCCGTCTCCAAAACGTTCGTACGCATGGGTCAGAGTTTGCGTGCAGGTGCGCACATTTTCCCGTCAAGTTTGTTTTTATAAATCACAACTTATGCGTCGGAAGTGGCGTACGCCTCTTTCAGGGCCTGTTTTGTGCGTACGCAACGGTTATAAATGAGGCCCCTGGTGTTGTCATCAAAGATGGTCCTGTGTAATACACTGTTGATATGCGGTTATGAGAACACTGGGGGCATTATGTTGGCAAAATGCTGGACTGTCAAACTGACCAATCTAATGCTTCTAAGGGGAATATTACTGATCTTTGTGATCCTCTTCCTGAAAAAACACCCATTATTTTGCATAGAGTTTTACTGTTCATTGTACTAAGTTCAGTTTAAAGAGCAAACTTTTGTTTGCAAAGTTTTTGCTATATAGTATTCAGATTCAGGAACTGAATTACAGTGGAAGCAGTTAATAAAACATTTACCTGTTGATGTGGGTAAGGCTTTGGATGGTTTGGACTGGACAATGATCCATGTTCTTCTGTTATTTTCCCTCCACATACTAAGAATAAAGATTGCATCCATTTTGGTTTTTACTTTCAAGTGAGATAAGAGACTAGAAGTATCACACTTTGTGTAATGACTTTATTACACTAACCCTTGTGCTTCTGACTACAGCTGAGTTCATCTGAGTGGTCCTGACAGTTTGGGTGGCTGTCACAGATGGAAATAGGTAGTAAGCAACGACCACCATCACACATAAACTCTTCTCTGGAGCAGCTTTCTGATTACATGCAGAAAGTAAACTTTAGTACATAAACATTTTTTTTTTGTTTAAAACACACCATGTGACACGTTTTTTATCATTTGTGATCAGGGGCCATATTCACTAAACATTTTATCTTACAGTTCTCCTAAATAGCAGTAAAAGTTCTTAGGTAAGAGTTTTCTCTTAAAAACTATTCACAAAGCTGCTGAGACCAACTTTTACTAAGGAATATAGAGAAGTCTTAAGTCTTAAACTAAGAATAAGGGCGGGGTTGACCTCGTTCCTATGAATGATGTCAACACACTTACTAACTATGATTGGCTGATTGGTCTCTGTCAGTGATTTAATCATAGACATATTGTAGAACTATGTATCATGTTGCCATATTCAAATAAAGATTTTAAAAAATAGCCTAGGTGTCACTAATTTAACAAGTATATGTTAAGCTAATTGTCAGCCTCTTAAATGTCTGAATCTCGATAGATTGCAAAATTCAAGCGACAAATTATGTTTTATGAACTAGCACTATCTAATCAGCTCGAGAGGTGGCACATATACTGTATACACAGCCTACTCACCTAGTTATCTTGACAGTTTTCTGCATCCCCCGCCACCCCGACTCCTCACTCTCAGTTCAGCCGGGGATATGGGGGAGTACATACACCCTCAGTGTTTAGGATAAATTCTGAGCTCAGAGCCCTCGATCCCCTTGGACAGTACGGAAAATAGGCTTATTTTACTCTTTTACTCTATCTGATAATTTGTAAGTGTGAACTGTTGCAGTTGTTTCATCGGACAGTTGTTTCAACACTGGACAACAACCACACGGCATACCCTAATACCTTTTCATATACTGTGTACTTTCTATGTATAACAGTTCTTTCTAATAACGTATTAGACAGGACTGTTAGACAGATCGTAAACTAATGAACACGGAGAATGCGATCACTATGTGCTCAGCCTCTGCCGTTCTCAGCGCCGTTAAAATGAATGTCAAAATGGAGAAAAAAACTTTTGAGAAACCAGGAGAACTGGCCCCCTGACTGAGCCTGGTTTCTCCCAAGGTTTTGTTATCCATTCTATCACCTGATGGAGTTTTGGTTCCTTGCCACTGTCGCCATTAGGGGCTTTCGCACCAGATAGTTCTAGGAACTTAGTTCTAGGAATTAGCCAACAGGGTGGTTCCCTGAAAACTAATGGTTCCCTTAGGAACGTTTTCCTGGTTGCATTCACACCACCAGTAGAAACTATGATGTGACGTAAGCCGCGCTTGTTGTTGTGACTTTTATTTGATCAAATAAAATTGAGTTTATAGCCAGTGTTGCTAGCTGAGCAGAAATAGATAATTATGTTTCGCTTGGTCCCTTCAAAGTTGCATTGGATTTCCTCCTTAGCGTTAAGGTTAAGAGGCCTATCTATCATTCTTTTTCATGTTCGTAGAGTTAGTTTGTAGAGTAAATATATAGGCTATAATCTTTTTTTTTTTATTTGCGTGCGTTCGTCACTGGTAGTTCCTATAGTGCTAGTTTAGACCCTACTCTGAAGTAGGAGCTAAATTAGTTCTTCCAAAAGAAGTTCCTAGAACTAAAATCGTTCCTAGTTCCTGTGGTGCGAACACGCAGAAATTCGGGTCCTCCCGCCAATAGTCCCTTTTGTCACTTTTGGCTTGCTTAGTTTGGAACATTTAAAATTCAACAATATTATTGATCTGGCCACTTTGACACCATTATATGAGAACTGAACTGAGCTGGATGATTACATCACTGTTCCCTATCAAGGGAATTCCCGCTGCATTTATGCTGTGGGAACACCTCCAAGTGTTGCGTCATGAAGCACGTGTATAATCAGTCCAATGAATGAGCGAGACTTCATAGGCGCGAGACGTCATAGACCAGGAAGCTTTAAAGCACCCCTGAACGCAGTGCGTGTCAGCTTCCGAGCTTCTTCAGCAAGCACTCTCTGTATCTGTCCTTGTCTTATTTATTGTTGTCTGTCAAGTTGCAATATATATATATTATGGCAAAAAAGAGCAAGCAAGCATTGTGTTGTTCCCTATATCAAGAGTGGGGTCAGCCTGTTTGGGAGTGGAGCATGCCAACAGTCAGTTCTCGATGGGAACTATGCTCATTATATGATGTTTTATAAACAAAGTTCGGGAGGAGCACGTTCAAATAATTGATCCAATTATCACATCATTCCAACCAGCTGTCAACAATCAGTAATCAACATTTCTATCCAATCAGCATGAGTGGAGACCTATATACATACTCATTTGACTCACCAACATTCTTCGACAGTTTTTCATCATCCCTCCACCACCCCGTCTCCTCACACTCGCCTGGTTACTTCCTAAGCCAGCAATACGGGGGGAGTACTCTGGGTTCGGGCCGAATACCGAGCCCGGAGCCCTCTCCTCGGACAGCACGCCAAATATGCATACCATTTATTCCATCTGACTTATTTGTAAGTGTGAACTCGTGAACTGATGGGAACTGTCCGTTAGGACGCTCCACTCCCGCCAGGCGTTCTTCGAGGAGGACGGTTCGGTTTGCGTTCCCCGAGGCGCGGGTCCCGCTGTTGCCGAGGCGCGGTGGCGACCTGCATCGTGATGTTCGCAATCGGATCTGACAGCGGGGGTTGAGACAGGCGCCACCCTATCTCAGTTTTCACCTGCCAAATCCAGTGCCTTATCTCAGGGAGAAGCAGGCTCTGCGGTTTGTCCTCCCCGCGATAAGGCACTCGTGCTGCGATTTTACAGTTCCAAAGAATATCGTTAGTGTTTTGTTAAGAAAAAGAGAACAAAACAATTAAAATATAATGAATAAGGCAGATGTTTATGAGTTTTCAATAATAAATAAATAAGTCAGCTCATAACTCTTGAATAAAGAGGAGCTTATAAAAGGAGGTTTTATCTAGTGCTGTTGCTAAGCTAAATATTTACTGGCCAGCCAAACATTATGAGAGTGAGAATATAAGGAAAATTCTATATCTCAGCCTGAGGTGTCGAGATCGTGGAATAAACCGTTTTTTTATTTTATGTGTTTAATCCCCAAACTTCTACTATTGTAATGTTATGGGTATTTAGTATCATGTATGGGTATATAGTATTTAGTATCTCTGAAGAGGGTCGCAGCGCTGCCAGTTCGGTTGTTTCCTGCTGGTGGCCATGGAGTGATATTAAGTTTTACTGATGTAAAGAAAAATAAAGATAAAATTAGTTTGTTCTTCTGAACGCTCCGCTTTCAAAAAAAACGAAGAAATAAACTATTCTGCGGCGTTCCAGAGGTTTCTTCCTCGCCGATCTGATGTTCCTGAGACTGCTGGGCGGGAGCAGTCTCAGCCTACTAAAGCTCCTCGCAGCATAAAGTGCTGCAAAACAGTGCGTCGCCATTCGGGCTCATCCACAATCGAGGGGGACCTGGGTGGCGATCGCAGTCTAGCCAGTTAGAGATATGCAAGATCTGAGGACTGTTTTATCTCTAAAATAGCTTGGAAGAAGAAGCCCTGACGCCGAGGCTGCAGGCTTCTGAGGGTGGTCCCCTCCGGGGTAGGGACGGTTTTGAGAAATCGTTTCTCCTCGGCGCCCTCTGGGGTGCGACTCTCTGAGGAGGGTCGCAACGCTGCCAGTTCGGTTCTCCTGCCGGTTCGCCACTTCAGGGCACCGAAGTGACTGTTCAACCAAATCCAGAGGCCAGTCTCGAGAGAAACTACTGCCACATATTTCTCAGTGGGTCCTGCACACTATAGGAAAGGGTTTCAGAATTCAGTTCGGTTCTCGTCCGCCCAGATTTCTAGGGGTCCTCCCCACAGTGGTGGACCGGTTTGTCACAATAGACTTGATTGGTGCTTACTTATCTATCTATCCTCATCACATCTCATTTAAAGATGTTGGGGTTGCGACTCAACACCAAGAAGAGTGTCCAAGAAGACTCAACACCAAGAAGATTCAACTCCCAGCTCAGAGGACCACTTTTCTAGGTGTATTATGGGATTCACAACGATTCACCGTAAATGGGGTAAAACTAGGCCAGTCACTCACTGTGGAACAGTTTCAGACTGTTGGGTCTCATGGCAGCTGCGTCCAACGTATTAATTTTGGCCCTCTGTACATGAGACCCCTGCAGTGGTGGCTCAGGACCAAGAGGTTTTCTCCGAGGGGAAATCTGTTTTCGCATGATCAAGGTCACGCGGCTATGCCTACGTACCTCGGTCATGTGGAAGAACCTTGGTTCCTCGCCCAGGCCCAGTGTTGGGGGCTTCTTGTCGACGCATAATGCTATCAACGGATGCTTCCCTCACAAGTGGGGGGTGATCACGAGTGGTCACTCGGCGAAGGGTCTTTGGCAGGACCATCTTCCTTTTTGCACATAATTGGCTAGAAGTGATGGCGGTATTCCGAGAATCTCAATACATCCTGTCAGACCTGAGAGGTCACCATGTGCCTGTCCTTCCGGACAACACACTGATGGTCTCGTATATCAGAGCAGATATCCTGTTGAGGCAGGGGCTGAGGCCCGGAGAATGGAGACTTCACCCTGAGGTGGTGGAGCTTCTTTGGGAGAACTTCGGTAAAAATTCAAGTCTACCTTTCGCATTGTTTTATACAACGCATTGCCCTATGTGGTTCTCCCTGACACATCCAGCTCCGCTTGGACTGGATGCGCGCATTTCCCAATATCTTTGCTCCCGGGAGTTCTGGAGAGGGTTTGCCAGGTAGGGGCTCGTCTATTATTAGTAGCCCCATTCTGGCCGGGCCGAGTGTGTTTCTCAGACCTACTGTCCCTTCTAGATGGCTCTCCCTTGGAGATTCCGATCAGGAGGGACTTAGCGTCCCAATCAGGGATACAATATTTCACCCTCTTCCGGAGTTATGGATACTGTGGGCTCGGCTTCTGAGGGGGCCCAGCTCATAGATTCAAGTCTCTCGACCTGAGGCCTGCACGTACTGGGATTTGCACCTGGTATGGTGATAGTCTTTCTTCACCCCAGGCCGGGTTGTATTCCTATAGTAGGTCCCTACTAAATTTGCGGGTCATTTGTGCTGCAGGCCTTCTGTCCTCCACTCCACCTAATACCCCAGATCAGGAAAAACGTAATCTGTTATGCCCTGTCCGAGCTTTGGATGCCTATGTCCACAGAGCTGCCCTGTGACGTATATAAGAGCAACTATTTGCCTGCTTTGGGTTACCTAAGATAGGTTGCCCTGCATCTAAACAGATAATGATCAAGTGAGTAGTTGAGGCTATCTCACTTGCTTATGAAGCGGCCGGACAGCCTTCACCTTTGGCTGTCCGTGCCCATTCTACAAGGAATATGGTCCTCGCTGCATACATTTGTCAAATTTTATGACTTAGACCTCTCCACTCCTGGGGCTAGGTTGCATGCTTCTTAGTGTGCGCAAGGACTTCATACAGAACAGGCACTTGTCATTATGGCGTAGTGGGTATGGGGTTCCCACAGCGTAAACGCAGCGGGAGTTCCCTTGATAGGGAACGTCTCTGGAATGTCTCTGTAACCTTAGTTCCCTGAGAGGGAACGAAACGCTGCGTTCGCCTGCCATACTTCCTGCATGCCCTGATCGACTTGCTTCAGGCTTATCAGAAGCTGACACGCACTGCGTTCAGAGGTGCTTTAAAGTTTCTTGGTCTATGACGTCACCCGCCTATGACGTCTCGCTCATTCATTGGACTGATTATACACATGCTTCATGACGCAACACTCAGAGCTGTTCCCACAGCGTAAACGCAGCGTTTCGTTCCCTCTCAGGGAACTAAGGTTACATACGTAACCAGAGACGTTTTCTCCAGAGCAGCTATATATGAATGAACGAAAATAGCAAAAATTAACCATCACTGAACTTACTTAAGCTGGACTATGACACTATTTTCTTCTAGATCTGCTGTACAGCAGAAACAAACTTTGTTGCATTATTTTCCTGTTATCACTGTAAAGCTGCTTTGAAACCATCTGTATTGTAAAAACCACTATATAAAAAAGGTGACTTGACTATAAATCAAAATATGTATTGCATTTAAAAAGGGGAGAAGGCTCAGCACCCAAGGCTCTATCGCCTATTGCTTCAATGGTGGAGGCGGATTGCCGGCAATAGCCATTAGGATTGTTTGTTATTTGGTTTAGTGATTTAGGAGTCATCTTGACTACTCCTAACTTTTCACAGATTTAGGACTAGGTGCTGGTTTTAGTGCTAACATGTCTTGTGAAATACTCTAAGAGCAAAAAATGTAGGAGTCCTAAATTTAGGACCATTATTTTTAAGATTTTCTCCTAAATCGGCAAGTTTCTTTTAGCCTTAAAATGTTTTGTGAATATGGCCCCAGAATATCATATACATTTTCACTGCTTGCAGCTCTCGTATTAGCAACAGTTTCAAACTGTTTTAAAGTTTAAGGTAGAAACAGTATAATTAGACTCAGATAAAATTTTCACTATTGCATATTTATTGGATTTGACACATTTAAATTGTAGACTATTTCAATATCGTCACCCACAACACAGACTGCTAGATCCACAATGCAGTCTACAAAAACAATCTCAAAAACATTCCAGGCACTGCATATCAATAGCATGAGTCCATGCTTTCATGTTGCGTGTTCTTTATACATAAAAGTTATCTTTTACATGCACATGGTGTGAAAAATGTACTTGTTGACTTTGATTGCTAGGCATAGGTATAGATGTTTGAAACTAAAACAAAAGTATGTTAAGGTTGGGTTTAGGTTTGGGGTTAGGTGTAGGGCTAGGCCAGGTGTGTCCAATCCAGCTTCTGGATAGCTCCAACCCCAATTAAACACACCTGCAAATCAAGTTCTTACTAGGCATAATATAATCTTCCAGGCAGGTGTGTTGAGGCAAGTTGGAGCTAAACTCCAGGAGGAAGTTTTGGACACTCCTGGGTTAGGCTAATGAACAAAATGCATTTATATGAATTTATTTAAAATGGTATTGGTCAGCTGATTCCACAACCATTTTAAATACATATAGATTGAAAAGGTTAATGTATTACATATAGCCATATAGTAATATATTAACCTATATTACATATAGGTTAATATATTACAAAGGTTCACATATAGCAGGTTGTGAAGCTCGCGCGTCCGTGATCATGTTTAGTACTCGTTGTGACAAGTACTGCATCACTGGCGGGCTCCGCTGACCGGTCACAAAAGCAAGTTCCACTGCTCTGGGATGGGGAGTCATATCGTGACCCGCGCCTGGGACAGAAGGCCCCTCCTTGGTGGGATGGTCCATGGAAGAACCAACAACAACATTATCCAACAAAAACCATAGCTGGTTGGACCATCTCGGTGCCAGCAGTAGCACCAACTCCTGTTCCTCTCCGATTTGCTGCAGTACCAGAGGCAACAGTTTCTTATTTTTAATATAATTCATACTAACTTTGTGGCCCCTTGGCCAGCAGTGAGCTAATGTGTCCACTTCTAGAGGGTCAGTGAGAAATGCAACTGGCAGTGGAAGTGTATTTGTTTCTTGTCTTATTTGTTTTTTAGCAGTTGTCGTTGCTAGTGAATATTGTTTTGTTTACTGTGGTAACACATGCTGAAGTCACGTTGGTTCCCCTGCTGTGTCACATGGATTTTTGGTTTCGCTGAGCTAGCATAGCCATATTTTTTTTTAAACAGTAAGGAGTGTCCAACGGCAGGTAAAGTACTTAAACAGTGTAAGCAAGTACACATTATGAGAAGCAGTCAAGCAGCAGAAGTCAGCAGAAGTGTGTAAGTGTATTTGTTCATCGTCTCTTTTGTTTTTAGCAGTTGTCGTTGCTTGGAATAATTTTCCTCCAGAAGCTTGAGGACATCCCAAAGAGGCACAAAATCACTTTTATGGACCGTAACCTTGACTGTTCCCTACTGGTGGAATGACCTGCTGGTGAAATGAACTCCACCTGAGAAGCTGAGTCTTTAGCCATTTTCAAGTATTCTTCTACTCTATTTATATTCTATTTATTTATCATTTATTTATTTTTTAAAACCTTGCTATGTGCACTGTGCTAGACTAACTGGAACTTCTATTGTTCTCCTTATTTGTAAGTCGCTTTGGATAAAAGCATTTGCTAAATGATTCAATGAAAAGGTAAATGTAATCTTAACTTTCTATGAACTACTCCCCCACTTGTTAGCAGGTTCGCTCTGCAATTCTAGTGGCCAGGGTTGTGCATAGAATTGAGAGAAGGCCCACAGAAGGAGTCTTCTCCTTAGTCTGCATAGTCAGTGAGAGCGAACACCACCTTGGTGATTCATCTCAGCCACCACCGCCGTATTGTCTGTAAGAACAAGGACATAGTGAACTTGTTGGAGGAAGTATTCCCTCACCAGTTGAACTGCTTTCAGTTCCAGTCAATTTATGTGCCACGCATTCTGTGCATTTTTTTAACCATTTGCCAAAGTTTCCATGCCCTGTAGAACCTACCAAGCGTCTGCGAACTGATCAGTTTGCCATTTTGTGACAAGGAATTGTTCGTACTGGATGATCGAGCTTGGTGCATTGTGCTTCTATACAAAGAAGCTTGGCGACCTGAAGCATGGCTCAGCTTATGTTATGCAAGTGTGACTGCTTTGTGACTGATAGAAACAGCTTGACCTCTTCAACAAGGAAAAGCTTGGTATAACCCAAGTGGGCTGCTCAGTTGACAGGGGAAAGGAGTGCAAAACCGGCAGCATGGACCTGATTTGCAAAATCCATTTCATGGATGTCTGATTTGTCTTGTGAATGAATGGTTGGGTAACCTATACACATTTAAAAATAAATTTTAAGGTTAGTTTTAGGGATTTGTTGTTTTACATGTGATGATGAATTCCCTTTTAGGCCCTGTTTACACATGGTATTAAGATGCGTTTTGGTCAATCGGATCATGGTGTAAACGAGGTCTAAAACATTTTGAGCTTGTCCACTTTCGACCACTTCCAAAGGCAGTCGCATATGCATTTACCCGGATTGCTTTTGTAGTGTAAACGCCACAAACAGCCAACAAAACAGCCACAAAAGACACCTACTGACCTAATGCGTAAACATTATGGGAAGCCAGACGGGATTTACCAAGACCCAAGTTTGGTTTGAAGATGAAAAACGTACCAAGCACTATGTTCTCTCCCCATACCTGACACACACAGTGTTCGGCATGCTCTGACGGCTTTTAGAGCAGAAACGAAAGCTGCTTCTCTCTGTATGTTTTTTCCGTCTCCAGTTGTGTTCATATGTGAATTGCGTCAGCTTATTTTATCCATTAGATCGAAAGATCTAAAAAATCCCATACATTTAACTGTCCATAGACCCTCCCCTTGAAGAAATCAGGATGTAAAAGACCGGGTGTAAACGGGTAGGTGTCTCCCTCATATACTTGTGATCCAATCGACCAAAACGCATCTTAATACCAGGTGTAAACAGGGCCTTAGACATCTTGGTTGGTTATCTATAGAAAGGAGAGTATGACACCTAAAACTAAAAATGGTACACAAGAAAATATATTCCGCTTCCTGCAAATCGATCAATGAAATGTAATTGGATATTGCATATCAGAACCCTGTAAAAGGTTATTTTTTATATATATAAAGAACACGCTAAAGATAGATATGCAGTGCCAGAAGATCGAGTTTATTGATTTCAAGGCTTATGTTTGAATGTTTGAAATTAGTTTATTGCATAAAGTTAAATTTTGCCAATATAAAATGTAAACTGTACAGTTTTAAACTATTAAAAGGAACATAATGTTGATATGTTAAAGTTATACTTACTCTGTCCTGGTAATATAGAATGGTATTGTGCAATGAACCCATTGCCACCAATATTCCCATCAGTGTGAAATGACACCAACACAGTACTGCTATTTGTATTCAATGTGGGTGGTGCAACATTTCCACAAAATCTAGGAAGAAGTGAATCTTAATTATTAAAAGTTTGAGAGAGATTGTCAAGAACAGCCTTGTACAGCAAAATGTACTTAATAACTAATACTTTATTCCTATGTATGCAGCTTCAAAATATTCCATGTCTGTTTCTTCCGGTATCTTGTGTGTTTTTTTTATAGATAATTGTGTTTTTCAGGAATAACTGACGACGAATAACTGAAATGATAAAAAACAGAGGGGCGGTGCCAAAATCAAAAGTGCACAATGGATGTTGATGTTTTTGGCAAAATTAAACACCACAAATACTTTTCTCTTTTTTTTTCTGAAGACCAATCACAACAGACTGGGGCTGGCTGACCAATCACAGCTGACTGGGCTTTTAGGAATGCGGGTCTTAAAGAAGCCAAAACATAAACTAAAACTAAAGCATTTACACAGAATGTGAAAATAGGTACTGCAACAATGTAAATTTTAGGGGAAAAAGTGGCTTTTCGATATTGACAAAAACTTAGGCAGCCTTGACTAGGGTTTCCAAAAAGTGATTGGTATTGAATAATTTGTACCACTTTACAATATGTTTGCACTAATATGCATTAATTCATGCTTAACTAATGCACCGATAATAATCACATGTTAATGTACCGTACAACTTAAAATAATAGCAGAGTCCCAAATAGACGCCTGTCTCTTTCACACGCCTGGTGTGGCTACAGGTTTGGAAAAATAAAGGCCGGTCTCAAAAAGTAAACTGGTCTGTTTTTTAGTTTCGGGTTGTATTTAATCTTCTAAAACCCGTCAGATCGTCTGTTTAAGCCAGTTCTATGGTGCAGATTGCGCATGCTAAAGTTCTGTTTAGATGTCACGGGACAGATGCAATCGTTCATGAACGACTCATCACTATGGCAACACAACAAAGAGGTTCACAAACTTTCTTTGTTTAGTCTTCAGTTTTTCTAAATGCGTTTCTCTCAAGACCACCATGGCAACAAAGAGAAAGTAATATGATTTCACATTTAAGCTGACAGTTGTCAAATTTGGCGAACAAAATTCGGGAGACAAGACATTTCTCGGTTAATCCAAAGAGGGTGCGAGAATGGCGTAAAAAATAAAGCTGAACTGCAATGTCTGTCCGAGGAAGACGACAAAAGGGCCAGACTGCGAGGTGGAGGGAGGAAGAAGGCCAGTGAAGAGCTGGAGGTGAGCGTGTGCAAGTGCATCCACAGCATGCGGGCAAAGCATCTCAGAGTCTCACGTAAAATTATCACGGCCAAGGCAAAAGAAGTGTATGCAACAGTGAGTGACGGCAGGGATAAGGAGAGTTTTACTGCGAGCACTGGCTGGCTGGACAAATTCCTGAAGCACAATGACTTTTCGGTCAGAAGACTGTGGCTCAGAAAGACGCCAGGCACTTCACTGAGAAACGGGTGAATTTTGTCACATATACAACGCAGATTATTAAGGCAAAGAAAATACAGCCGTAAACATTATAGCCATGAACGAAACAGTGGGGTGGTTTGATATGGTGGGCTCTACAACGGTGGATGCGAGAGGTGCGCGCAGTGGTCCACTGAAAACCACAGGAGAAGAGCCACTCAACTGTGGTGCGAAAGCAGACGGGACCAAATTGAAACTTTACGTTGTCTTCAAAGGGGGGATCAAGGAGGTGAGATCAATGCAAAATATCAGTGGGGTGGTGGTGGCCACGTCCAGAAATGGATGGATGAACGAGGAGGAGCTGACTGCAGACTGGCTTCAGAGAGTGGTGGGAACTTCGCCCCTCGTCTCCTAGCCTGGGATTCATATCGCTGTCATATCAGCGTAGCGACCAAAGCTGAACTCAAAAGGGGCTACAACATAACCACGGCTGTGATACCCGGTGGCTGTAAAAAGCGCATACAGGCCCCTGACGTCGTATGGAACCAACCATTCAAAGCCAGCCTGCACGAGTCCTATGACAACTGGATGGCAGGGGATGTGGACAAGGAGTACACCGTTGGAGGAAATATGAGGGCCCCAGCTCACCGCTTGTTGGTTGCCTGGGTACTTCAAGCGTGGGAAAAGCTGGATACGGAGCGGCTGAAAAATTCCTTTAAGGTCTGCTTGTGTGCAGCGCGTTGTGTGTGAGTGAGTGAGGAGAGATAATATATTTCATTAACTTCGGGATGTTGTCCTGAGGTATGTGGCCTGATAGTAGCTTCTGGTGGAAGCAAGGATCACCGTATCCATTGTTTCAAAGAGGGAGAGCCCTGCACATCTGGGCGGGAGCTGTTAGCGCAAGCAAGACGGGCAGAGTTAGCGGAGGCCGGAGAGGGAGAAGTGGAGGAGAAAGAATTCGCCAATGAACTTGTTGTAGTTGAGGATTGCGATGATGATGATGATAGTGATGAATAGGGTCATTTTCTATCACATGATTGCAGTTGTTTTACAGGGTAGCCTTCATTCTTTCTTGTTGATGTGTTTCGGGCAACAAGTTCATAGGCTCGATGGATATTACCGGTAACTTGTATTGTTCTGCCCATGGCTGTCACATCGTTTCGTTTTTTTATGCTGCCAATAATCTTAAGCGGGTCACACACCGGACGAGAAGTGAAGCGGCGCGTCGCGTCTATGACAACTCGAGGTATCGCACACCGGACGCGCACTTTCTCAGTTGGGCAGCAATATTGTTATGATTATGGAATTAAGATAAATTCTGTACTATGATTGTAATGTAGAATCAAATACAATCATTGCTAAGTCTGCAGTCTGAACACTTTACCTCAGAGCGTCCGTTGAATGAATTGAGAATATCACCTGAAAATCCGATAACATCAGCAATTTTCATTCAAGCAGCTGATTTCTGTAAATGAATGTAAAACTAAATGTATATTGCAGCACAGGGTGAAGTTAGTATATACTTTAATGACGATTTGAGACAAATACATGTAAATTTATGTTTGAAGCGGCGCTGCGCTTCTCGTCCGGTGTGCGACCCCCTTAAGACATTTCTTACATAACTGATTTATTAAACACATTCAAATTATAAATAAAATGTAATATAATGTGGTAACCTCCTACTGTCATGCTTTAACATCTCAACTCTAAATTAAAGGCCTGTCTCATATAGACGCCTGTCTCAAATACAAGCCGGTGCATTTCAGCGATTTGGGAGTTTTACGGTATGACTCATGAAGAACTAAACCAATAATTAATTATTACTGCATCAGTAACTAATAAAATAGTCTATATGATTAATAGATTAAAAAATATATTAATTGCTATTAAAAGAGCAATAGGTCATCTGGGAAATGCTAACTTTAGCCTGCTAGCATTGAAAGCATACGATCCCCCCCTCCCATCAAATCGCCGTCCAAACCCATGCCTCCTCCAAAACACAGACGTGCACAGATCAAAAGCGCAGAGCAGAGACAACGATATTGGATTACATCTTGTGTCATTCACCGGTGAGAAAACTTTACAGTACATTAAGTAACAGTACTACAATAACGAATGCAAACAACTTTTAAAAAACTTAATTAGATGATTTTCGGTTGTGTAGCTACCAAAAACTTGTCAGTGTGTAATAATATTACTAGCATGACAAGGTTTCTACAATGAGAGTCTGCTTGGCTCCAATGAAGATATACAGTATAGATCGTAGATCCTTTGCCAGTGCCACTTGTTGTCGGTTCAGAAGGAAAGTTAGGTTGTTGCTGTTTGCCTGGCATTTTCGCTCTGTCTGCACAGCGTACGTGAAACACGCTGATGACAAATTATATCTGCGTGAACAGCCAGCGCAGTGGTATGCAAATACACGTTGACTGACAGGGAACACATGCTGTCATTTAATTCGGACCGATACACCGCAGGAATTTCTTGCTTTTCAACCGCGGTGAGAAAAAATACATACCGTCCCAGCCCTATGCGACGCTACACGACAAAAAAAACAGACAAAAAAAAACACAGACAGTAAACTGATGCCATATTCTATTCCTGATGCACTCCAAGCTTTTGCGCTACTTCTGTTACGAAGGACAAAAGGACTTGCAATGGCCTGTCATGTCCAGTGTAGACAGCTGTTGCAGCATGATGCGAGAAAGGTCACGTCCAGTTTAAACACAGTGTAACAGGAGTCAGTAGTTCAGATTCTGGTGTTCTGATATTTGTGTGCAGCCCAACTTACTCATCATTCAGACACATTCTCTGCCATTACATTCACTGTGCAACTGCCCCACCGACCTTTAGAAGGGGTGACAAAACCCATAACCAGAATGACATATTACTTAACATTAACCTTAATCATTTGCTAATATGTAGCTTTGGCCAGTTGTGGTAATCAACACATTCATTTACACGATAGCCAGTGGCACTGATCCTCAACAAACTCGTCTCCATATCGGTGTGATGACTCCGATCTTAAACCAGATAGAACTGGATAAATATTCTGAATGTTCCAATCCAATCTGACTTCTGTAATCATACACTGTTCGTTCGTATATGTGACCCGCCACGGAAACCAGGGACACAAGTCGGCAGCACAACTTACGAGCAAAATGAGAAAGAAGCGTTTTTTTTCAAAACTGGTGATTTTCGCTTTTTTGCAGAATCTGTTAGTTGAGATCACGAAGAAGCCTCTCCATGTTTTAGATATCAATATTGGTATATTTAAAATCGTACATTTTTAGGTTGAAATCGGCTTGTTTTGTGAGATTCTAGCTCGCAGTAGGGGCGTGTCATTGTCTGTGTGTATTTCCATACTGGATAAGCCGGCTTTTGTTTCTTTTGTTATTGCCCCCGCCCTCCAAGGGAACAGCGTGGTAGGACTGGGCGATATATATTGATATATTTTTTAAATGGGATATGGAATTAGACCATATCGCATCGATATAGTTCAAAGTTGCGCTGTGATTCTTGCTGCAAGCAAGCTGCTGCGTGCTTTTGTAGCAGTCTGCGTCTCAACAGCCCAGTGTACAACGCAACAAATACTCACATTAAATGTTTACGCAGAGGAACAGGACACTGCAGTTCTCAAAAGTTCATTATTTGCATGTGCTTTAAAGCCTTGCCGGTTAAACATGTCATTCGCTGCTGAAGCGCTGTTCTAATGCGCTTTTCTGAGCACAAACAGCCGACGCGCGCGTGCACTAAAAGCCTGTCTAACAGCGCCTGGATACTGGACTAAGTTATCTTTCGAGTCTTTTTGAGCTAATACTGTCAAATACACTCAAGGTTTACATAAAGAAAGTTGGTTATGTCTAAACTGAAAGCAAACCGAGAAAATTGAGAGAAATCTGCGTGTCATATTATGCGTACATATTAGACGCGTTGCTTTCAGGTCTTAAAGAGACAGTAGCCCTAATAGTAACACGCTGCCGCTTGTCCTTAAAGGGATTGTTCACCCAAAAATAAACATTTTGTCATTCTTTACTCACTCTAATGTTGTTCCAAACCTGTATTTATTTATTTATTGTGCTGAACACAAAAGAAGATATTTGGAAGAATGTGGGTAACCAGACAGTTGCTGGTCCCCATTGACTACCATAGGAAATACATATAGAAGTCACTGGGGAACATCAACTGTTTGGTTACCCACATTCTTCCAAATAACTTCAACAGAAGAAAGAAACTTATTCAGGTTTAAAACAACTTGAGAGAGTAAATAATGAAAATTTAACATTTGGGGAGAACTATCCATTTAATGTTAATAAAACAACATCACACTCTGCTCTTGACTGAGAACTTTAATAGTAACTTTAATAAGAATCAATGTATAATTTATACAGTGAAGTCCATATTTGGCTTTGACTTTCACTGAACATTTGCTCTCACTTTGAGTAAAAAATATCTGTATATATATCATATATCGATTATTCAGCCTAAATATATCGGGATAAGACTTTTGGTCCATATCGCCCAGCCCTACAGCGTGGTTACTTATTATGCAGCGCTCTAGCGGCTCTGTCTGATATCAAAAGAGTTGCCTATACAGTTTTATCGGTAGATGCTAAGAGACATTTATTTATATATTACCTGTTTGCAAACTTTTTTTTTTTCTTTGATGGCACATTTTCCTGACCTTTTTGCTCCCCCATGTGCTTTACAGGGGGTATGGCTTATCTAAATGAGATGTAAATGAGCCCTATTGTCACTCCCAGCAGCAGAGAGGTGAGAACTGCTCAATCTTTAGAGGCAGATTTCTCCACTTTTAATTTTTTTGAGTGCCTACCTTCAAATGGCCACAACTTCTCCAAATATTATCAGATTTTCATGTGTTACACATCGTTGGAAAGCTTGGAGACTACACTTTCAGAATCTGTGAATAACTCAAAATGCCCCAGAACCGACATGTGTCCTTACTTTCCGTGACCGGTCACATATACATGAACTAAAAGTAATAACTTTTTTATAACAAAAATTAACCATCACTGAACTTACTTAAGCTGGACTATGATGCTATTTTCTTCTAGATCTGCTGTACAGCAGAAACAAATGTTGTTGCATTATTTTCCTGTTATCACTGTAAAGCTGCTTTGAAACAATCAGTATTATAAAATCCATTCATATATTACTTAATCTATGAATCATATATAATCTTTATTAGTTGCTGATCCAGTAATCATTAAATAATGTTTTAGTTTTTCATGAGTCATACATTAAGACATGATTATCTGTGCATTAGTTAAGCATGAATTAATGCATATTAGTGCACCCGTATCGTAGTGTTACTAAACATTTTATTGACAAAGTTTAGAATTTGGTGTGGGCAGCTAACATGGGTTAAGGTATTTTTGGAGTTCTTTAAGGGTGCATAAAATGTATAATAGTCAGTCAAAATGAAATCGAACAGAGGTTGTTCAGTTGAATAGAAATTAAATAGAATGTAAATCCTGATTGACAAATGTTAGTTCTTGCACTGTATTCAAAGGCTTTTTAAATGTAAAGGTTTCCCCATGTCAATTCTGGTTGTCGTTTATGATTCAATGAAACACTTAGGGGGAGCAAACCTTGTGACAGCAGATGTCTTCTCAGTCTCCTCTCTGACTTCTAGCCAATCAAACAAGCAAGGAGAGGGTCCCTCAATAGCCAGAGATGACACTTGGATCTGCACTTGGAAAGGAGGAGACACCCTGATCACCCATACACAGTGAGAATCAGGAGGATACAAGTCTGGGTGGTTTGGAGAACTGAGAGTCCCCCCAGAATCCGTCAACACGCCACCACATTCTGTAAAAGCAGATAAAAAGCGAATTTAGGTATTCATATGAAAAAAAAGGTATTCATATGAAATGTATGCATTTGATTGTGGATGCTCTATATGTTGACATACAGCCACGCATGGGCCCTAGAGTTTTTGGACACTTAAGTCACATTTAAAATGTCTTACTGATAGATACAAAGTTGCAAAACAAAGGGCATCTGCAACAGAATGCTACATTTAAAATTAACTTTACTTATCTTAGCTTTATTATTATTATTATTATTATCCATTAGTTTTAACTAACGAGTGATATTTAGTAGATGTGGTATATGTGGCATATGCATATAGCTGGTTATTGGTATATGGTTTAGGCAACTCTACTATTCTCTTAAAGCAACACTAAAGAAGTTTTTTACCCTAAAATAATGTTTCCAAAATAGTTTCAGCGGTTCATCAAGTTGTACCCGAGTGAAAGGCATTTCTGCCTTTGCTTTGCGGTCCTATATCTGCTATAACCACACTATGTAAGTTTGCCAGATCGGGTCGCGTTTCTGTAGTTCGAATGAGACATAAGAAAACTACAAATTTGTCTTGCTTTACGTCCAGAGTTATAATAGTAATTATTTTGTTTTTCTTAGTTTCTGATCGCAATACATCACTTTCATAAAATCATGCAACATACTCTACCTTGTCTGTGGAAATCGTTGATTCCAAAGCCAGTGCTCGATAAACAGCGAGCGTGCGTGCGACAGTAGCTGCGGTAGGCTAAATTATTTATGACAGCGGTAATGGACTATTCCACTTCCATCCTGTAGGGCGACCGAAGAGGAAAAGTACTTTAGTGTTGCTTTAAAGGGGACATATCATGAAAATCTGACTTTTTCCTTGTTTAAGTGCTATAATTGGGTCCCCGGTGCATCTACCAACCCAGAAAACGTGAAAAGTGAAAACCCAGTAACTTTGTTTAGGTAAGCCTTTCTTTGCAAGCATGTAAAAAAAAAAGGCCGCCTTCTGACGTAGGAGCAAAGCATGCAAACTGTTCTGTCGTTGCTCCACAGGCGAGCACCGAAACGTCCAGGTGCGTCTAGTTGCACCCTCTTCCTGAGTCTCTCCATGAGGCTGCACTCGACTACTGGTTATTTCTGAAATTTGACTGAAATTCCCGTGATTTGTTATTGCTGGAGTATCCAAAGCTCGTCTAAAGGATTTTGCTCACACCCAAAAAGGGGACATTTGACAAGCTATACAAAAATATCTAGGGGGGTATTTTGAGCTGAAATTTCACAGACACATTCTGGGGACACCATAGATTTATATTACATCTAGTGAAAAGGGGCATAATATGTCTTCAAGGCCTTGCATTTTGGTTAGGTTTTCGTAGTATGCTGTTCTCTGTGGTGGATCGTATTCGTGTTTTGGATCAGATGTTCCTGTCTACTCATGTGGAGTTTTGTCATTAAAAGCGTGCATGCAAGTGGATTCTCTGCCTCGTCTCTCAGCAAACGTTACAGTTTTGGTCCAGATGTCTCCTGTGTGTTTGTATTGTTTATCAATAAAGACTGTTTATTTTGGATTCTCCTTCCTCTTGTCATTATGATTAATCAGCCACCAATACAAAGCATATCATAATTATAGTTTATCTGTTTACAACAGTGGTCGTGCACTCATTAGTTAAACAATATACATTTAATTTATCATTATTATGTAATTATTATAAATTGCATATGTAAATTTAAAATTAAGTCATAACCATCACACTTCTGGTGACAGTAGAAGTTAATAATATTATATTCATTATTTAATTTATTTACTGCCATCTTAATGTGCATATTCTCTTGTTTGATATGATTCATAAAACATTTACTTTAAAGGGGTGGTTTACTGCTTGATTGTGTTTATGGGGTGCAATATAACATGTCTCCGTCTTTTTCTTTTTTTTTTAAGCCTTATTTTTCATAAATTTCCCCTTTATTGTAAGCCGCTCTCTCCTCTGTCATTTGAACGACCGGTTGACTTCCTGATTCTATGAAACCACTCCCTCAGAAACAGGCATGGGCTCAGATTGGTTAGTTGGGCCGGTGTGTTGTGATTGGCTAAACTGCGTAGTGCACGTCTTCCGGAAACTTCACGCCCATCACCTTTACGGGCGAAAGTCGCATGTGCTCCGGTCAAATGTAAATAATGGTGTCAATACTGCCGTACAGTTTGAGCCAGAATCAGACCCAGAAAGCGGCAATGAATTAAGAGAGTCAAGCAGAACCTCCCCAAACACGGCTCTTACAAAACGCTTCTGAAAGGTAAATTTTTTTATTATTATTATTCTATTCTACTATTATTATATAATAATTTCGATACGGTGTTACTTGAAAATGCCACTGCTGTTTGTTAGCTTTTGAGATACGGTTTTCTCCTGATTAAACATTTCATATAACAGAATAAATGACTGAGTAACAACGCAGCTGAAGTTTGCTGTTGCGATTACATATACTTTTTTTAACTTTATACACGTTTGTCTTATACACACGAAATAGCATAACTAAGTGGCTATAACGCGAGCACTGGCATTTGTTTACGTCCTTGATCAAACTAAAACATTACGTCTGAAATTATACATGCAAATACATTTAAAATTAAAGCTGCAAGCAGCGATGAAAGGGCCCTCGCACCCGTGCCACCGCCACCCGGTGGCTTTAAGAAGACAGAGCACGGTGGGCAATGTGCATTTAAGTAGGTAAAAATAGGAGGAGTATGTCAAAGTCAGTTACAAAAATGTCCTTGATTATGGGGATAATAGCATGCGTTATAACTCAGATAAGTGTTGCTAGCATGTTTTAGCATGTTTCTAGCATGTTTAGAACTCAATAGCATATTAAATATGTCGCTAGTAATGCATCACAGTGTAAAACGTGTCACTTCCTGTCGACAGTAGGTGGCGCTATTACTTTAACTTAAAATTGTCATGTAGATGTGTTCAGGGCAGGACTCTTATCAAACGTGTGAAGTTTGGGGCAGATTGGACATTGCCTTCTTCAGTAACACCAACTTCCTGTTTAATTGCATTAGCGTGCTTTAGCACTTAGCTAAGAATTGCTAGCATGTTTTAACATGTTTCTAACATGTATATAACTCAATGGCATATTTAATATGTTGCTAGTACTGCATCACAGTGTTAAACATGTCACTTCCTGTTGCCAGTAGGTGGCGCTATTACTATAACTGAAAAGTGTCATGTAGATGTGTTCAGGACAGGACTCTTATCAAACGTGTAAAGTTTGGGAAAGATTGGACATTGCCTTCTTTAGTAACAACAACTTCCTCTTTCATTGAATTAGCATGCTTTAGCACTTAGCTAAGAATTGCTAGCATGTTTTAACAGGTTTCTAACATGTTTATAACTCAATGGCATATTTAATATGTTGCTAGTACAGCATCACAGTGTTAAACATGTAATTTCCTGTTGCCAGTAGGTGGCGCTATTACTATAACTGAATATTCTCATGTAAATGTGTTAAACATGAGAATATTCAACCGTGTGAAGTTTGGGGCAGATTAAACATCCAATACCTGAGTTACAGCAAATTCCTATTTAATTGCGTTAATAGCACGATTTAGCACCTAGCTAATGTTTGCTAGCATGTTTTAGCATGTTTCTAGTATGTTGTTAACATGTTTAACACTTGCTGGCAATTTTTTGTATGTTATTAGGAGTCCAAAACAGTGTTAAACATGTCACTTCCTGTTGCCAGCAGGTGGCGCTATGACTGTAACTGAATTTGAGCAAGGTCATGTGTTCAGGGCAGAACTCTTATCAAACGTGTGAAGTTTGGGGCAGATTGGACATTCAATGCCTGAGTTACAGCAAATTCCTATTTAATTGCAGTAATAGCATGCTTTAGCACTTAGCTAATGTTTGCTAGCATGTTTTAGCATGTTTCTAGTATGTTGTTAACATGTTAAGCACTTGCTGGCAATTTTTTATATGTTATTAGGAGTCCAAAACAGTGTTAAACATGTCACTTCCTGTTGCCAGCAGGTGGCGCTATGACTGTAACTGAATTTGAGCATGGTCATGTGTTCAGGGCAGAACTCTTATCAAACGTGGGAAGTTTGGGGCAGATTGGACATTCAATGCCTGAGTTACAGCAAATTCCTGTTTCATGGCGAAACATCAAAATTTGTCAGGCCGCCGAGGACACGCCCTTCGACGAAAACTCTAGATCTTCGCAATTTAACGTCGCAAAGGCCTTAAGATTACACTCACCAAATTTGAAGATGATCAGATTAAAACTGTAGGAGGAGTTCGTTAAAGTACGAGGCCTGAAAATGGCAAAAACTGCACAAAAATCAGAGAGGAAGTTCAAAATGGCTGACTTCCTGTTGTGTTTAAGGCTATGCTCCAAGATACTTTTTTGTAGGTATTGGGTCATTACATGTATGTACCGAATTTCGTACACATACGTGAAACGTAGCGGGAGGCGCACTCCGTTGAACCTCTATAGGTGGCGCTATCGAGCAATTTTACCCCGCCCAATTCTGAAACGCATATCAGATGTCAATTTTCGCCAGTTCTGACGCGTGTGCAAATTTTCGTGAGTTTTCGTGCATGTTTAGGCCCTCAAAAATGCGATTAAATGCGGAAAATAATAATAATAATAATAAACAGAGCAATTCCAATAGTGTCCTCGCACCATCGGTGCTCGGGCCCTAATTATTAAGTCTTACTTACAGGTTGTGGCCCAACAACGGATGCCTCTGCGTTTAATGTTGGAACTGCTTCATGTTTTAGTAACAGTTTCTTGTTTAATCCGGCATTGAATTCGTGGAGATTCTGGAAGCTGTCTTCCGTAAAATGCGCAGCACAGAGAGCTACGATTGTAATTTTCAGGAACATAATCAAACAGAAATTTTAGCCATTGTTGACGAACTACAGCGTCCATAGGAAGCCCGAACACAGAAGACCTGACAGCCGAACACAGAAGACATGACAGCTGCGTGAAAATAACACACTTTCGACGGCATAGCTACAGCTCTCCACCATAACTCTTCCTCTTCCACGAAGCCGCAGAAATATGACCACGCCCCCTTTTGTGCATATTCCGGAGGGAGGGTTGATGTAAATGTATGGGTTAGTTACGTATAAAACCCGGGAAGCATCTCGTTGTAGTCCCATTCGAGTCGTTTTTGTAGGCATTAAACTTCCTGATTTTTAAAAGACGATATATCTGCTTACGTTGAACTTTCAGCGCAGCAACTTTGCAGATACTGTTCATGCACCAACAGCAACATTACACACTATTTAAAATGAAAAAAGTGAAATCGCAATCAACCACCCCTTTAATGAAAATGTAAAAAAAAAAAAAAAAAAAAAAAAAAAAAATAGAATTTAAATTAAAACTAGAAATATCTTGGCTGACCAGACAGGAAGGGAAGTAAAACTGATGCATTTACTATTGGACCCACAAAGATTGCACAAAATAGGACAGAGCCAACATTTGATGCCAACAATTTTTGTACAGTCTAGCATTCCTTACAATTCTACTCTACACATGCACATGTATATGCACTGTATATGCACATGCATATGTCACAGGTCGAGGTGGGCCAAGCCAGACTGCACCCACCCCTAGACCAGGATCACCCTGAGGAGCGTGTCAAAGGAGGAGGCAGGAGACAGGAATAAAAAGAATGACAGGCTTTATTAAATATAAAAACAATTTGAAAATCCTAATCTAAAATTCCTCTTCCTTCCTCTTCCCAGGAATCCAAGGCAAGTGGGGGGTCAGGCTCACTTCCTTCTGGCGCTGGTGCCAACTCGCAGTGGTAGGTACTGAACAGGTGGGTATCACAGGTGAGTGGGGGGGTCAGGCTTACTTCCTTCTGGCGCTGGTGCCAACTCACTGAACAGGTGAGTATCACAGGTGAGTATCGCAGGTGAGTAGGTGGATCAGGGCTCACAGGAGTTGTAAGGGGCGGGCACTTCGCACCATACAGGTGGGTTTCAGGGCTACAGCAGACTCAAGTCGCAAGCGGAGCGGGGCTTTGGCTGGCCCAGACAGAATCAACGCTTCAAATAGAGGTGAATAGCTCTCACATGGGTGGCAGGAGACAGAGTCAATAGCTGAACAGGGCTTTCACTGGGACAGACAGCATTCAAACTTCAAGCAGAGGTAAACAGTTCTCACGTGTGTTGCAGGGGACAAAGTCACAAGCTGGGCGGGCGTTCACTGGAACAGACGGAATCAACACTTCGAATAGAGGTGAACAGCTCTCACATGGGTGGCAGGAGACAAAGTCATAAGCTGAGCAGGGTTCTCACTGAGGCAGACAGCACACAGACTTCAAGCAGAGGTAAACAGTTCTCACGTGGGTTGCAGGGGACAAAGTCACAAGCTGAGCGACGTTCGCTGGAACAGACGGAATCAACACTTCAAAATAGAGGTGAACAGCTCTCACATTGGTGGTAGGAGACAGAGTCATAAGCTGAGCAGGGCTTTCACTGGGGCAGACAGCACACCAACTTCAAGCAGAGGTAAACAGTTCTCACGTGTGTGGCAGGGGACAAAGTCACAAGCTGAGCGACATTCGCTGGAACAGACGGAATCAACACTTCAAATAGAGGGGAACAGCTCTCACATGGGTGGCAGGAGACAAAGTCATAAGCTGAGCAGGGTTCTCACTGGGACAGACAGCATAAACTTAAAGCAGAGGAAAACAGTTCTCACGTGTAGTGTGCGCACGGGGGCTTTTCCTTCTGACATCCAACAGGTGACTGCAATCGATCTTGCTAGACTCTTATGATGGACGGTAGACCAGCATAACACATGGGGAGTGCACGGCGATAAAAGGTAAATCTTCCACACACACACGACAGTCCAATTCCAAACATGCAACGTGATGGGAAACGTCAATTTCAGCACTACAAATCCACTCTTCAAGTGCAAAGTAAGGCCAACACTCACCCAGAGGTCTCGATCTGAAGAGCCGATGATAGTCAGAGTTGGGACAGATGCGGTGAATAATTTCCTCACCACTACAAGCGGCTTCACTTCGCTGGTTTCAATGGCCGAGGGGGAGGCTAGAGATCGACAAGGAATCAGTATATTTCACTCAGTGCGATGTATACAACGTGATCCAAGCACTTCAAACCAGTATCCAATTTAGTGTAGAAAACATGCGTTTATGAGATTCAATTTGTCAATCACTCATCTCACTCTTTCCCAGTCCAGACGACGAATTCCACTCTTCACAACTGCCCTCGGATCCCACAAGCAACACTCCTCTTCTTTCACGATGGTCCTTCAGCTGCAACACTCCACAAACATTTCCCAACGGGAGAGAACCACACCAGATCGCCGGGGGAAGACAAAGAAACAACCACACAACGCGGAGAGAGAACACTCCAGATCAACGGAGGAGGAACCACCCCAGCCTTCTCTTCCCCTTGTGTTTTATCCTCTCAAAATGCTGGCGTGGCCTCAATCAGACACTCAAAGTGAAGTCCCCACACCTGTTGTCAATCTGCCGTTTAGTTGTCATGACAACAGATACACACACCGGCCCGGGGACAGTGTTACACTAAAAGTGTCCCGGCGGGAACACTTCTCTGATGGGATTAGTTCCGGGGATTATTTGTCACCCCGTGACATACCCCCCTGCCAAACCGTTCTAGTCCCGAGAACGGTCTCCAGTCACCCAGTCTCCGTACCTGGCTGGAGGCTGACCCCGATTCTCTCGCTGAGAACGTCGTGGTGGGGAGATGGGTGCTTCAGGTCGTGGTGGGGAGATGGGTGCTTCAGGTCGTGGTCCTAGGCCTAGGCCCCTCGGGATCACTGCCCATCCTACCAGCGGGGGCGTCCAAGTCGTCTCGGCCGGTGGGTTCTCTACCACTGGCTTTGGGTAATTCGGGCAAGGGCGGATCAGGTTACGGTGTAACACCCGTTCGGGGCCCGTCTTCCCTTCGGGCCGTAGGGCATACACAGGTTGGTCCGGATGGGGTTGTCGCTGAACGACGTATGGCTGGGCCTCCCATCGGTTGCTCAATTTTCCCTTCCCTTGTCGGCGATTGTCCCGTAGCAGCACCCTCTCCCCGGGCAGTAGCGGGGCTTCTCGGGCCGTCCTATCATACAATCTCTTGCTCTTTAACGCCGCCTGATTAATCCGGCCAGCGACCTGTTCGTATGCGGACTGGAGGCGTCGGTGATGGTTCGCTACCCAGTCGGACAGACTACTTCCCTCTTCTCCCCCAGTGGTTCCCATGAGCATATCCATTGGGAGCCTCACATGTCGGCCGAACATCAGGTAGGTAGGGGCATAACCGGTGGTACTGTGTATGCTATTGTTGTACGCCTGCATCACAGCTGGGAGCCGATCAGCCCAGTGGCCCTGCTGCTCTTCCTCCAAGGTTCCCAACAAGCCCAGCAAGGTTTGATTGAATCGTTCACACCCCCCGTTCCCTTGAGGATGATAAGGGGTCGTATGGGTCTTCTTACATCCGTACAGTTGGCATAATTCATGAATCACCCTTGACTCGAAGTTGGCCCCTTGGTCTGAATGGAGGATTTCAGGGCATCCGAATGGCTGGATCACGTACTTCCAGAGGGCGTTAGCAGTGGTCAGGGCAGTTTGGTCCATAGTGGGGATGGCCCAAGCATGTTTGGTGAACAGATCGGTGACAACGAGAATATTCTGGATCTGGTCCACCGGCCGTCCCAGGGTGAGGAAGTCCATTGCCACCATATGCAGAGGTGCCCTGGCCTGAATCGGGACCAACGGTGCCCGTTTCTCCCTCCTGGACTTGAACAAGGTGCAACGTGGGCATCTCTGAAGGTAAGTCCTGGTGGTACCCTCCATCCCAGGCCAGTAGAAATGTCGCCTCAACAAGGCCAATGTCCTCTCTTGCCCCTGATGTCCCATCCTAGCATGATACGCCTCCAGCAAAGCCTGCCTCCGTCCTTCGGGGACCACGATCTGACAAACCTCCTCTCCTCGGCCGGGGTCCTGGAGCATCCTACAGAGCACCCCATCCCTCAAGTAGAGCCTTTCCCTCTGTCCCAGCAGGCCTCGCACACTTCGGGTCTGAGTTCGACGTTCCGCCCCCTCGGGCCAGGTCTTCTGTTCCAACCATGTCCGTACCCGCAACACATCTCCATCTTCGCCCTGCCACAGTCTCCATCGTTGTGGGTCCCACCCCCAACACGGAGGGGGGTCCTCAGGCGTCTGCCCTGGGGCCTCTACAACTCCCACCATCAATCCCTCGTCGGACCCCAGTCCTGAGGCCGGTGTATGGCCTGCCGATCCTTCACCCGGTAACCTGGATAGCACGTCAGCGTTGGTGTGCTCCCTCCCTGGCCGGTACTGGATCTGATAGTCAAAGTTGGCCAGTTGCGCCACCCAGCGTTGCTCCACTGCCCCTAGTTTGGCCGTTTGTAGATGCACCAGCGGGTTATTGTCCGTGACAACTCGTACCTTGGCTCCCCACAAGTAATCTTTAAATTTTTCACCCAGCGCCCACTTCATGGCCAGTAGCTCGAGTTTAAAGGAGCTGTAGTTCGAGTCATTCTTCTCTGCGGGGTGTAGGCTTCGGCTTGCATAGGCGATGACTTTCTCCTCTCCTTGTTGTTTCTGCGCCAACACGGCTCCCAACCCCAGTTGACTAGCATCGGTGTACAGAATGAATGGTTGAGTGAAGTCGGCATAGGCCAGTATCGGGGCCTGCAAGAGTTCCTGCTTGAGCTGCTGGAAAGCGGCTTCGCAGGCGGGGTCCCATTGAATGGAAGGGGACCCTCGACCCCGTGCTCGACCCGTGCCTCCCAACAGCTGGTTAATGGGTTTGGCAATTTTGGAGAAGCCCTTAATGAATCGCCTATAGTAGCCCACGAAGCCCAGGAATGACCGAACTTGGCGCACTGTCTGGGGAGCTGTCCACTCTTGCACCGCCCTCACTTTTTCTGGGTCGACGGAGATCCCCGCCGCACTGACCACGTGCCCCAGAAACTTAACCTCCTTTCGGAAGAGCTGACACTTGTCCGGCTGTAACTTCAGCCCATAGCGCTCTAGGGAGCTGAAGACTTGCCCAAGATGTTCCAGATGGGACTTGAAATCGGGAGAGTAAGTGATGATGTCATCCAGATAGACGAGGGTGGTATCCATCACTTGGCTGCCCAAACAACGCTGCATCAGCCGCTGGAATGTGGCTGGAGCGTTGCAGAGGCCGAACGGCATACGGTCCCACTCATAGAGACCGAAAGGGGTGGTAAAGGCCGTCTTCTCCCGGTCACGCTCGTCCATTTGTACCTGCCAATAACCGCTGGCCAAATCGAGGGTGGAGTACCAGGCAGCTTGAGTGAGGCTCGTAAGCGAATCTTCAACCCGCGGCAACGGGAAAGCATCCTTCTTGGTTACCTGGTTCAACCGGCGGTAATCTACACAAAACCTCCAGGAACCCGTCTTCTTACGGACCAACACTATTGGTGCGGCCCAAGGGCTGCTGCTCTCACGGATAATCCCTCTGTCAAGCATTCCTCGCAACAGGGTACGGACCTCCGTGTACAAGGTCGGGGGTACAGGTCGGTAGCGCTCTCGGCTCGGTGCAGCGTCCCCAGTGGGAATCTGGTGTTTTACCACATCCGTGCGGCCATAGTCCTCTTCGTGAGTAGAGAACAGGTGTTGCCATCCCCTCAAGAATTCTTGCAGTTGTCCCACTTGTTCTTCCTCCAGCCCGTCACCCCGTAACGACTCTCCCTTCAAGTGAGCAGGCAATCCTCCTTCTATCTCCTCCACTCCTGGACCGGCCCGCGCTAAAGCCACTTCGACCACTGTAGGACTCACCCGCTTAAAGTTGACTTCGCCCTGCTCACGAACCTGCTGCGGTCTTACTGAGGTCACCCGGGCCAAACATTGGTGATGATATAGGTGGACAAGGAAGGGGTTCGTGTTCCTCACCCTTACTGAGACTCGGCCTCCCTGAACAGTTGCCAGTCCTCGAGCTATCTCCACCTTGGGACCCTCTTCGTGGGGCTCCACCATCACCCACTCTTGCGGATGGTAACGTCGAGGGGGCAGCCTGGCCCAGACTACAGCCTCACTTCGAGCTGGGATAGACAGGGCGTAGCGGCAGGCCACTCTTCCCGTGCTCTCCCGGTCATGCTGTTTTTCAGCCAGACATATCCGGCGGCAATCGGCCCTGATACGGTCCCACTCCTGTCCGGCCGGGGTTACAGCTGTTCGCGCCGGTCTACCTCGGAATAGCTCCTCCCAGCAATCCGAGATGACATTCATCCCAATCAGGGCACGATGGGACCCTAGACACGGGTCTCGGACAACTACCACCCCCTTCTGAGGCACTACAACTCCATGGATCTCCAAATCGGTCACAAGGTATCCTACGTATGGTATGTCCAGTCCATTTGCCCCACGCAGCGTCAACCAGGGAGCATCCACAGGCGATCTACCGTTGGTGCCAAACAGCTCATGGGCCAAACTCTCAGAGAATAAGGTCACTTGGGAGCCTGTATCCAAGAGACAATGTATCTCCTGACCATTAACTTGGGCCACCACCACTGGGCAGCGGCCTATCAAGCGACCCTGAGGGGATGTGGAAGAAGAGGGGTCTAATACGGGGGTCCCGACCACTTGACCCACAGTGGCCGGAGACTCTAAAAACCCCCTTGTGATGCCCGTCGGGCAGAGCATTGGCGAAAGTAATGCCCCGACTCTCCACAGCCATTACAAATGGGCCGCCCATGTTCGTCCCACTGGAATCGGGAGCCCGCTGGCCGGGGAGGACGGCGTTCGGAAGGGCGATTCCCGTCGGAGTAAGCCCGTTCCCGAGAGTGAAAAGGTGGCTGCAGGCGCTCCCGACGAAGCTCTTCCATGACAGACTTGGACAACTCGGACATTTGTTCCTGAACATCTCGCCTCAGTTCTTCCCGGAGGGCCTGCTTCCAGTCGGGTGCCGCAATGGCCAAGGGGGATTCGACGACATTGGTAGCCAGACAGCTGGGGGTTTCCACATGCTCCGCCTGGTCGCGCTCAAGAGCCAGGGCTTCTTGCCTCAGCTCTTCGAAAGTCATGTCTGGCCCTCTCCGAAGCTGCACCCGCAGGCTCTGTCGTACGGGACCCTCTCGCAGCCCCAACAGGAATTGATCTCGCAACAACACCTCTCCTTCCCCCAAGCCATGGTCCGGCCTTCCCGTGAGCCTGGAAAACTGCTCCCGCAGTTGCAAGGCGAATGCCCGAACGGATTGTCGGGGACCCTGGCGAGAATTGAAAAACTTCGTCCTCAGAGCAGCTACCGGAGTGGTATCTCCATACTGCCCCGTAAGAAACTCAAAGATAGCCTGGACCGTCGCACGGTTGGCTTCTGGTGCTGCCTGAACTTCTCTTCTCGCCTCCCCCTCCAGAGAGTTCAAAACGAACTGGACCTTCTGCAGAGCACTCAGACCTTGAAGCCCCGCCAGGTATTCCACCTGGGTCTTCCACAGGGACAGACTTACTTCGGACCCCGGGCCTCCGTACCTCGAGGCCCATGGGGCACCCATGAAAATCGGCATGACAGGTTGCCGAGCTCCAGGCTCTTCCTCCTCCGCCATCTCAACCTCTGATCGCTCAACTCAAGGTGAATCCTGCCGACTACGCCAAAATATGTCACAGGTCGAGGTGGGCCAAGCCAGACTGCACCCACCCCTAGACCAGGATCACCCTGAGGAGCGTGTCAAAGGAGGAGGCAGGAGACAGGAATAAAAAGAATGACAGGCTTTATTAAATATAAAAACAATTTGAAAATCCTAATCTAAAATTCCTCTTCCTTCCTCTTCCCAGGAATCCAAGGCAAGTGGGGGGTCAGGCTCACTTCCTTCTGGCGCTGGTGCCAACTCGCAGTGGTAGGTACTGAACAGGTGGGTATCACAGGTGAGTGGGGGGGTCAGGCTTACTTCCTTCTGGCGCTGGTGCCAACTCACTGAACAGGTGAGTATCACAGGTGAGTATCGCAGGTGAGTAGGTGGATCAGGGCTCACAGGAGTTGTAAGGGGCGGGCACTTCGCACCATACAGGTGGGTTTCAGGGCTACAGCAGACTCAAGTCGCAAGCGGAGCGGGGCTTTGGCTGGCCCAGACAGAATCAACGCTTCAAATAGAGGTGAATAGCTCTCACATGGGTGGCAGGAGACAGAGTCAATAGCTGAACAGGGCTTTCACTGGGACAGACAGCATTCAAACTTCAAGCAGAGGTAAACAGTTCTCACGTGTGTTGCAGGGGACAAAGTCACAAGCTGGGCGGGCGTTCACTGGAACAGACGGAATCAACACTTCGAATAGAGGTGAACAGCTCTCACATGGGTGGCAGGAGACAAAGTCATAAGCTGAGCAGGGTTCTCACTGGGGCAGACAGCACACAGACTTCAAGCAGAGGTAAACAGTTCTCACGTGTGTTGCAGGGGACAAAGTCACAAGCTGAGCGACGTTCGCTGGAACAGACGGAATCAACACTTCAAAATAGAGGTGAACAGCTCTCACATTGGTGGTAGGAGACAGAGTCATAAGCTGAGCAGGGCTTTCACTGGGGCAGATCACTCATCTCACTCATCTCACTCTTTCCCAGTCCAGACGACGAATTCCACTCTTCACAACTGCCCTCGGATCCCACAAGCAACACTCCTCTTCTTTCACGATGGTCCTTCAGCTGCAACACTCCACAAACATTTCCCAACGGGAGAGAACCACACCAGATCGCCGGGGGAAGACAAAGAAACAACCACACAACGCGGAGAGAGAACACTCCAGATCAACGGAGGAGGAACCACCCCAGCCTTCTCTTCCCCTTGTGTTTTATCCTCTCAAAATGCTGGCGTGGCCTCAATCAGACACTCAAAGTGAAGTCCCCACACCTGTTGTCAATCTGCCGTTTAGTTGTCATGACAACAGATACACACACCGGCCCGGGGACAGTGTTACACTAAAAGTGTCCCGGCGGGAACACTTCTCTGATGGGATTAGTTCCGGGGATTATTTGTCACCCCGTGACACATATACAGAAGGGGTTGGTGTTTGTTTGAAGTAAATCTGATTATATCTATCTGATATCTATGTAATTATGTGACTGTCACTGTTGTGTTAGCTGGCGTTTCTTTTAAAGGTCACTTATTATGCCCCTTTTCACAAGATGTAAAATAAGTCTCTGATGTCCCCAGAGTGTGTATGTGAAGTTTTAGCTTAAAATACCCCACAGATAATTTTTTACAGCATGTTTAAATTGTCCTTTTTTGGGGGCTGAGAAAAACGCACCGTTTTAGTGTGTCCTTTAAAAGTTAATGAGATGCGGTTCCACGCACAGGGGACGGAGCCTAACCAGCTCGCCTCAGAGCCAGGACAATCTCATCTCACAGAAAGATGATAATATCAAAACAGAAACTCACAGTAACGGTGTTCGAGTCGGACAATAATGTCCACAGAGCTAGAGAATTTGCTGAATAGAGATAGAACAGGTATGTTTATTTTAATTACGTTTATAACTTATGTCATCTGTAGGGTTGCCAACTTTCTGAAATTGAAATAAGGAACGGTGGTGGGGGGGTTGGTGACATGTGACATTTAATTTGACAGCATTTTAAGGATGTGTAGTGCAAATATCTTTATATTATATAATTATATTTCCATTTTAGTTAACTTTCTTTCCAGTGCAAAACAATAGTACATAAAAAAAACTGCTAATAAAGAAAATATAATATATATATTTTATATATATTACCTGTTTTTTTTATGTATTATTGTTTTGCACTGGAAAGGAAATATTGCACTCAAATAATGCATTCAAGCAATACAACACCTGTATATATGCACAAGGACAATGGCTAATGTAGTTTTTCACCACAAATTCTGCTGTTAAACACAATTAAGTTGAAATGATGCAGGTTGAAGGGTTCAAGAGAAGCAAATATTATATATATGCACAAGGAAAATTTCACAGAAACAAATAAACCTCCAGACTAAGCACATTGTGCAGCTATTTCCCATTCAATTCTATATTTTTGTTCTCTTTTTCGCCGGCTGCTTGGAAGTAAGGTTAGTCATTTTTACATTTCCCGCTGTTGTCACTTGTCATCATCGTTGCTACGATACATGACTCACAATGACTGAAACGACCAATTAAAAGGGCATTCTCTGATGATGTTCCAAGATGTTAAAAACGCGACGCTGATCATAGACAAACGGGGAGAAATTAGTATCTACCGCACACACCGTCTGTTTTTTTTTCTTATCATAGCCTACAAATGTCTTCGTTCATAGTCTGACATATATTAGAAGCTATGTGTGTGTCTATCACGGATTTGCACTGAATTGATTCTCAAAAATACGGAACAAAGTGTGTTCCGTATCGGTTCAATACGGAACAAGACTTTTATGTGTCAAATACGGGACGATTCCGTATTATACGGAACGGTTGGCAACCCTAGTCATCTGCTCCATTATTAATACAAGCCTGCTGTAGTTAACCCCGTCTGAATGATGACCAAAATATAATGGAGAGTTCAATTAAGTTGATTGTATATCACACAAAAGATGAAGCGTTAGTTTTACTGCAGAAAATCACTGTAAGAATAAATACAGTATAAGAAGTGCGCATTAAGTCTTATCCATAAACTCTCTCTCTCTCTCTCTCTCTCCCTTTCATTATCATGGAACATAATGTTACACAGCGAAGTACACAAAACACTCCTTACAACTAACAGTAAACAAATATAAACACACCTTTTTAGTCGATGCTTTATAAACTAGTAAACTGTATCTGTAAAAGGACTCAATGAGCTCGAGCTGTCAAAGTGCTCTCATTCTGCCGTGATCAGTCCTGTCGCTTCGGATAGAGCCCTGCTATCCTACTTTTTATAGCCTATTTTAGACATGTATTAAAATTAAATATAAGAAGTTGATGATGGAAAAACAAACATAGAAAGACGTTTTACAACCTAACACACTGAGATATGACTGACACATGACAGTCTACTCACGCACACAGGTTTCCCGGCGGCATGACCCAAGATTCGCGCGACCGGCTCGCTCTGTTTTTGAGTCATTCTACGAAATGGGTGCCATTTGGGTCCGCAACGTTTGATGAGATGCATAAGGCACAAAAATGTCCCAAAATGTGTTTATAAAGCTTAAAGTTATTTATTCAAGTGTTCTTGTTAACATGATATATGATAAAAATACTATTCTTAAAGAACCCCTATTCAGTCTAACAGAGGAATTCAAGTGTGCAAAAACCAGGCTCCAGATAACACTGAATGAATCTCGAGACCCAGTGGTGAGCAACAACGCACCGATCTTGGCAACAGGGCGCAAATGGAGGCCAGGAAAAGCAGTCCAGGAGGCAACAGCAGCCCTCGACATGCTGATGTGACGGAGCGGTAAAGGATTTCAATAAGTTACTTTGCTTATGGTGATAATTGTCGACTACGCCACCCTGAATAAATCAGGGAATATCTAAATAACCCAGCAGTTAGCATTAGGTCACACAGGTTCGTGTGTGTCAGGGAGGTTAGAGACAAGAGTACAACACAATTACAAAAAGGTATTTTATTTACATACAAAAATTGTTAAAAACAGTATCTTCTTTTAAAACAAAGGCGCACAGCGCTCAATGCACAAATGTTAAGGCACAAAAACAGGTGCTCACAAGGGGGCAATATGAGTGGCACACACCGACATAGTCCTCTACCCACGAGGGTAGGAGGAGTTTGTCAAACGAAAAGTAAAACAAAACGACCAGGCTGAGCTTACCGGCGGAAGGACCACTTAATGGCTTTTCCAAAAGCGTAATTCTACTCACACACACACACGTCACCGTGCACTTGGATCATACACGCAAGCACTCCAAAGGTGTGACCCACTGCAACACTACCACCACCACAAATGCACTCGAGGGTCCTCCCGCCTGGTCACCTCAGTTCCTGGGAGAAAAAAAGATAAACAGCTGAATTTGTAAACCCAAAAATAAAATATAAATAAATATAGCTGCAAGCAGCGATTACGGGCCCAAGCCGGTGTAGTTACACTAAAGGCACCGGGCCCTCCATCGCTGCTTGCAGCTATATTTATTTATATATATATATATATATATATATATATATATATATATATATATAAAAAGCCGCCACCCCGTTGCCTTTCGGGTTCCTGTGCACGACGGGCAATAACGTAACCCCGCTTTGACTATCGAGAAGAAGTCTGCTTTAGAGCTTGTATCAGTGTGAGTCTTTCTGCTCCCCTCTAAACACACACAGAAAAGGGGGGGGGGGGGGCTGTCTGTGTGTGTGCCCTCCCTCCCTCCCTCCCTTCCCCCCCCCCCCCCACACACACACAGAGAATGGCAGGGGAACTCTGTCAGAGAGAGACAAAACCACATTCAAACCAAAATATCTGACTTCCTGTTGGTCGGAGCTAATGACTGTAAATGAGAAAGTTGTCCGGATCGATAAGCTCAATATACAGACTGAGTTTTGTGACTGTAGGTAAAAATAACCCCCCCACTTTAGTCAAAAGTATCTTGAAAGTAACACACTTCCTGCTGCCAGTTGGTGGCGCTATAACTTTGACTCACAATAGTCACATCCATGTGATAGCCCTCTTACAACAAACACACTGCTGAAGTTTCATCAAGATCAATAAATGTATGAAGACGTTATAACACGTGTTTTTCTTTTCTCGCCATAACTTCGTTTCCTCGCCACGGCCAAACCGTTCGAGATATCACAAATCCGTCCGCAATTTAGCATCCTCAATGTCTTTACTTCATGCTGACCGAGTTTGGTGGCGATAGAATAATTTTTCTTGGAGGAGTATATCAAATTCCAGGGGCATGCGTTTTCATACAACCCATAATAGCCGACTTCCTGTTGGACTGGCGTAAAACTTAGAGCACGAAAGTTGTTCGGCCCGATGATATCTAAATGTGTACCGAGTTTCATATTATTCATGTAAGCGTGTTTGATATATGGACAAGTGTTCGAATCCCATTCCAGGGGGCGCTGTCGAGCCCCCATGCCACGCCCAGGTACCAGCTTCAACCCGGCCCTGATGGCCGTGGGTTCTGACCTGTGTGCAAAGTTTGAAGAGTTCTTGAGCACGTCAAGGGCCCCATAAGTGCCCAAAAGGTAGTAAAATAATAATAATAAAGAAGAATAATAAATAATAATCCGAAGAAAAACAATAGGGCCTTCGCCTTTTCAAGGCTTGGGCCCTAAATATAATAATCAAGGTCCACAACAACACACAACAGTAGTTACAGAAACAAAATCTAAACAAAATAAACAGCTGACCTAAAGAAACAGAAAAGAATCACAGCAGATAGAGCTGGTGCAGCACACACACACACACATACACGTGCGTGCACACACACACACACACTGGTTCTCATACAAATAACAGTCAATTATTATTAATCAACTTTTCTATCACACTAAAAACGAAAGGAAGTAGACAGTATAAATCCTGTGCCCTTATGAATTCCCGCCGGCACGATCAGCGTGACACGGAGGGCAGCGCAAGCACCGTGGTTATCCAGGTGGACTCAAGTTCATAGGAACACGGAAGAACGAGAGTGAGATTGTGCAGAGAACCAGCACAATGGTCCGGAGGACGAAAGGGAGGACCTGCGCCTCACGAACGCCTTAAAGAGAAGCAGCGGGATGTTAGTGCCTCTCTTTCCACTACAACCTTACAAACATCTTACATGACACTTACCAAAAGACGACATTACCCCACATGCTACTGTTTACCCCGATCATCACAACCACCGATTAACTGGGGTACAGGAAGCAACGCATTAACAGTGACATAGCGACTCAGTATACCACACGCCATCATAACCACCACTCAATACAGGGACAGATTACATACCTGAAGGGTGGGCAAACACCTATTCTGAGCTGATGAAAATGCACCGTCGGACAAGCGGGGGGGGGGGGGGGGGGTGGGCAAGACATGACGCATCTCAGAGTACAGCCAACCAGCGTTAAATAGACCGTACTCTTTCCTGATAGGACACCAGGACTGTCAGTCACTTACCTAATTCTGCCACACTGACATTGTGGGTCATGTTCAGCAAAGGGAGAGGAGGCCTTGGGCTAACTAGCCGTGCTGCTTGGAGTAAGGCCACTGCACCATGCTAGCTGACATTTGTCGGCAACTTGTGTTTACTCCGGAGATCGCAACCACCATCTTAAGACCTGACATGGTGTTCTGGTCCTGTTCGCTCAAGAAGGTCTTCATCATCGAGCTCACAGTATCCTGGGAGGACTCAGTAGATGAGGCTTATGAGCGAAAACATCTGCGCTATGCCGATCTAGCTGCCGAAGCACGGCATCATGGCTGGAACACAGAAGTCTGACCAGTGGAGGTGGGCTGCAGAGGTTTTGTGGCAGCATATACAATCAGACTGCTTAGAGACCTGGGAATTAAGGGCCAGAGCCAGCGTTCGACAATCAGAGCTGTATCAGAGGCGGCAGAAGGCAGCAGTCAGTGGCTCTGGATGAAGAGGAAAGACCCCAGCTGGGCCCCGAAGTGAGAGGGCCAGGAGGTATGTGGACAACAATGCTTGACTCAGGGAGGAGGACGTCCCTGCCATGCATAGTCCCATGGGATGTTGACTATCAACAACAAGACAACTCCCATGACTAATTGGGAATGGGACGCAAGCGTAGGTTTGATCACCCTGTCGCTGGCCGCCTTTGGGGAGGGTGTATAGTGTGAAAGGCCAAAACACCCTAGGAACCAAAGGAACACTACTGAAGATGCGCTCCCCAAATTGCATCAGGCTCACTGTTCATGAAATCTTGGAAGAGCTTGCACAAAGGATAGTAACATCTAATCCTGTGTTCTTTATTTGTTGATTTTTCATGTTAGGCAGGTTCCGTCAAGCTCAAACCACCCGTCATGCAAAATAGAGGGAAAACTGATTTTTATTTTTACATTATTAATGCAAAGAAAATTCTATTTAAGATAGAATGCATGTATGCTGGGTGAGGAACTTGACCACATGGGAGATCTGCGGCCATTTTGGGCTGAAATTTACCACCACGTCACATGTTTTATTGTGACGTGGTGGTAAGTGATGTGACGGGGTGGTTCTGCTTCCCATTTGAATGTGAGGAT